>NW_004443959.1:7427039-7450478 GCF_000243295.1 Trichechus manatus latirostris
GGACATCCCAGTTAATTGACCGAATAACGTGTAGTGCTTCTGTTCTACCTCCTAGTTTGTTGCATAGTGCCGGGGTTCTTAAAAGCTTGCAAGCAGCCATCCTAGGCACAACAATTGGTCTCCACATGGAGCAGCAAAGGAAGACGGCGAGTCAGGAACAGGAGGAGGATATGGAATGTGCGGCTAATTGCCTCCATGAACAACGGCCTCCTTTGCCATGAGACCAGAAGAACTGGATGGTTCCCAACTATCATTACTGAACATTTTGATCAAAGAGTCCACAAAAGAATCCTCATCAAGAGGGGAAAATTTCAAATTCTCATGACCTCTAGACTTCCTGGAGCCATGAAGGTGGATGAACCCCTGAAACTGTTGCCCTGAAATAATCTTTAAGCCTTAAACCAAAAATATCCCCTGAAGTCATCTTAAAATGGAACAATAGTTTAGCGTAACTAGTAAAGAATGTCTGCTTCAAGCATTATGTTCTTTTAAGAACTATTTATATGAGATCAAATTGGCAACAACAACTCAAGAGATTAGATAGGAACCTTAGGGGACAGTGAGTTTATGTTAATGAGGGAGGAACAACTCTAAAAAGGAGGGTAAGAATCGTTGCACAACTTGAAGAATGTAATCAATGTCACTAAATTGTCCATGTAGAAACTGCTGAATTGGTGTATGTTTTGCTGTGTATATTCTCAAAAACAACAAAATAAATAAAATTCTGGGTGAAAAGGCAATCAGCGTAATATCCTGGAGTAACACTGAAAGAGAAATCAGGAGACCTGGGTTCTAGTCCTTGCTCTGCCGTTGGTGTTATTTGACCTTGAACAAGTCAGTTTACCTCTCTAGGTCCCCCAGTTTCCTCTAGAAAATGAACTGTTAGACTCTCAAAAGCCACAGGTCTGACATTCTCTGCTTCTACAGCCAAATCCAACCTTCATTGCACAGAATCTCAGCTACAGCCTGGTTGTTCCAGGACTAGTCTGATACGAAGGGTTCCGTGGCTTCCTGGGCAGGTACCAGTATAGCTAAAGCCCCCTTAACCTCCCAAATTGACCATCGGATTTGTGGCTGGGATTAAGAAGGCTATATAAATCTGCCACAACAGAGCTACACCTCAGGAGATTTCTCTCTCCCCAGATATAATCTCCATTATTCAGGGATAGCTGGAAGTTTGTAGACTGTGAAAACTTGTCTTTGTTCTCATGCTTGGTCAGCCTCCTACCTTTCAGCTCCTTGTCTGTTCTCAGATTGCTACAACAGAAAAAGAAAAGGAATAAAATGAGTTTGATTTGTTGTTGTTTGTTGAGCTACCTCTGAAAACGTCACAGGTTAGGAGAGCGGAAAACACAGCTTGGTTAAAAGAAGGCTTTGGGGTCCTCAACTGACTTTGCCATTACTCAAGTTAACTAAGAGTTGGTTCTATGCTATAGTAGTGGTTGTGGTGGAGGAGGAGGAGTCAAATAATTACATAGCTAACATTTTTTATTGCTAACCTTGTACGAGGCACTGTTCTGAGTGTTTAATATGCATCATTTTATTTATTCTCCATGACAACCCTATAATAGCTTATTTTATTAGTCCTATCTTATAGATGAAGAAACTGAAGCACAGACAGATTAAGTAATTTGTGCAAGGTCACGCAGCTAATAAGCGGAAGAACAGGTGATTAGAATGCATGCAGTTAATCTGGCTCCGAAGTTCTACTCAGCTTTCCATATCTTGTTTCTGAGAATTGTATTTACTCATTCGTTTCAAAAATATTTATTTAATACCTACAATGTGTCAGGTGCTGTTCTAGGTGTTTGGGATACATTAAAAAAAATAAAAGAAGTTGCCGTCGAGTCGATTCCGACTCTTAGCGACCCTATGGGACAGAGTAGAGCTACCCCCCTAGAGTTTCCAAGGAACGGCTGGTGGATTTGAACTGCCCACGTTTTGGTTAACAGCTGAGCTCTTAACCACTGCACCACCAGGGCTCCTGAAATACATTAGCTAAGTAAAAAGACAAAAATTCCTGCTCTCATGGATTTTATATTCTAGTGGAAGGAAGAAGACAATAAACATAATAAAAAAGAAAGAAATAGCCAGTTAGAACGTCATAACAGCTACTGGGAAAAACAGAGCAGAGTCAGCGGTTAAGAGTGCTGGGGCTGGGTTGGGGGGGTCACAATTTTAAATAGGGCAGTCTGGTTAGGGTTCCCTGAGGTGATGTTTGACCACATTTACAGAGGTGAGGGAGATAACTGTGCCGATCTCTGGGGGAAAGCATTCCAGGCAGAGGGAACAGACAGTGCAAAGGCCCTAGAGAGGGAGAGTGCCCGGCATGTTCCAGAAACAGCAAGGGGGTCAGTGTGGCTCCAGTGGTGTGAACAAGGGTGAGAGTGGCAGGGGATGAGATCAGATCATACGGGGCTTTGTAGGCCTTTGGAAGGATTCTGTCTTTTACTCTGAGTAAAATAGTCCACTGGAGAGTTTGGAGCAGAGAAGTGACCTCGTCTAACGTATGCTTTAAAGGTTTCCTGTGCTGCTGGTTTGAGAACAGACTCCAGAGGTGGGTAAGGAAGCAGGCAGACCAGGTTGGAGCCCACTTCAGTAATCAAAAGAGTGATGACCAGGGCCAGGTAATAGCAATGGAGATGATGAGAAGTAATAGGTCTGGATATATTTTAAAGATAGAACCAACAGAAGTTCCTGATGAATTAGATACTGAGCGTGAGTGGGGGGCGGGGGGGAAAGAGTCAAGGATGATTCCGTGTGGAGTGCAGTTTCCAGTGTTATGAAATACCTTCCCCCAAGATAAATCACTGATTTAAATGTTGGCCCCTAAATCCCTTCCTGATCCTACCTTGTTAATAGAAGCAGCTCCTCTTCCCCACATCTGAGATTAGCCATCCTTTGCCCTTGGTGGCACAGTGGTTAAGAACTCAGCTGCTAACAAAGGTCAGCAGTTCGAATCCACCAGCTGCTCCTTGGAAACCCAATGGGGCAGTTCTACTCTGTCCTATAGGGGCATAATGAGCCAGAATCGACTCGATGGCAAAGGTTTGTGGTTTTTTTGGTTTGCTTAAAGACCCTGTAATAACTTTACTGAGGCATTGCCTTGCGAGAATTCTCTCTTTTCTCCTCTTATCCCACTCCCTCCAACCCTTCATGGCCTTTAGATAGATTTGTCACTAGAGTGAGACCCCAGCAGGGCTCAGGCACCAAGGACAGAGCCGGACCTGGGAGGAGAAGGTTTCTACTCGCAAAGAAATCACAAGATTTGGCTAATTTGTATCAGCAGAAACCCGGGGAATATGTATAAAAATAATTCTAGAGATATTAGACCAGGAAGGATAGAAAATAACATTGAATTAGGCTGTATTTACAAGAGATTCTAGATTCATGAGCTATTGCAAGTATCTTGCAATGGTCCTCATAGTTTGCTTAACTGAAACCTGGGCTCAACAGATGGTCTATAACTACATTCAATGAGGGTAAGATGACAGAACTGCCCTGGAATAATAAAGGAAATAAATGCTTAGAGAGATAGGGATGTTGGAGTAGATTTATCATGTGCCATCTGAGCACACGTGCACTACACACACCCTCACACACACACCTATCTCCCCCAGGTGGGCCCAGATGACATCCCTTCCCTAACCCACTAAAAACATATATATTAGTAAAGGAAGTGTTGACACATTGTGATAAATGTAAGTAATGTCACTGAATAATTTGTGTGGAAATTGTCAAACGGGAACCTAATTTGCTGTGTAAACTTTCACCAAAAACTCAATAAAATATTTTTAAAAAAAGAACGGTCTTTCAATTGTTAAATATATACATATTAGTGAAGGGAATGGCAGCAAAGCTGTCTGGTGGCTGTCCTCTGTAGGTCGAGAATGATGGTAGGAGCAGCTGCCATTGAAATGGGCCCCCTCGTCTTACTGGGAATGATGGGATTCCTGAGGGGCAGATGTCAAATGGCATTGCTTCACTCCAGAGATAAGCAAGCACAATTACCATAATAGGCAGCAGGGACAGTGTGAAAATCAGAATGTTTTGACCTACAAAGATCTTTGGTAGTGGTTCAGTAATCATGGTATCCCTAGGAATGAAATAGATGGGCAGCCTACTAAACTATCACTTGATCTATATACAGTGAAACCTGTGAAAGCCGCAGGCCCGGAACGCAATTTTTCCGCCTTTGACAGGGTACAGTCTTATCACTTTTCTATCACTCATTTTAGCGGTAAATATTTTAGTTTGCCTTCTCTGACACGTTTCCTCCTTAGACAGGTTCTGGTTTTTGCAAGTTTTACTGTAACAGAAAAAACTTTAAATCTGGTACACAGAAACCTGACTTCAGTCATCACAATAGAAAGTCATGGCTTCTTATCCAGTTTCTAGACCTAAGCAAGTTCACACACTTGGAGTTGCTTGATTGACGGTCCCCTTCAGGAAGGATCCAACAGCACTACTACAAATATATATTGCCTATCTTCACTCAGGCCTTTGCACGGTATTTTTAGTGAAGCACATCATCACAATTCCTGGCACCTGTTACACAGCTATTGCTCTGATAGATGCCCTTTCCCTCTAACACAAGAGGCATTTTACCTTCACCTGGCAGTGACAATAATATACCTTCACTGTCTAGCCTCAGGGCTATGCCAATTTTCCTGTTCTTGCCATGAACTAGTCTACAGAGATATTTTGATTGTCTTGACATCCCTCAAAACATGACATTGATCCCACTACATAAGACCTGTTGAGCCAAAACCAAACCAAACCTATTGCTGTTGAGTGAATTTTTACTCATAGTGACCCTATAGGACAAGGTAGAATTGCCTCATAGGATTTCCAAGGAGTGGCTGGTGGATTCAAACTGCAACCTTTTGTTTAGCAGCCATAACTCTTAGCTACTGCACCACCAGGGCTCTGCTAACCTGGTGAGCAGGAAGTAGCAAATACCTCACCTGCCTTAAGAAGGCATATGTGTGCCAAAGTGTGGTAGACTAGCATTCCTGATCTGAAGAACTCTAACAGTCAGAGTCCAGTAAGAAAACTATGGTAGGTATTATGATAGAGGTGAGTTAATACAAGAAATGGATTACTCACATGTTTCAAGATTTAAGTAGTCAAAAGGGGACAATGAGGTAACAGATACTAATAAATTCAGGAAGAAGCTGCCACCTCTACGATAAAGTAGGGTTACCATAACCTAAGAGCTCCGACCACCATATTTGTACCCATTCCAAAGAAAGGTGATCCAATAGAATGTGGAAATTATTGAGCAATATTATTAATATCACACACAAGTAAAATCTTGCTGACAATCATTCAAAGCAGTTGCAGCAGTACATCGACAGGGAACTGCCAGAAGTTCAAGCCAGTTTCAGAAGAGGACATGGAACAATGAATATCATTGTTGATGTCAGATAGATCCTGGCTGAAAGCAGAGAATACCAGAAAGCTGTTTGCTTGTGTTTTATTGACTATGCAAAGGCATTTGACAGTGTGGATCATAAAAAATTATGGATAACATTGTAAAGAATGGGAATTCCAGAACACTTAACTGTGCTCATGAAGAACCTGTACTTAGACCAAGAGGCAGTCATTCAAACAGAACAAGGGAAAACTTCATGGTTTAAAGTCAGGGTTGCTTCAGGGTTGTATCCTTTCACCATACTTACTCAATCTGTATGCTGAGCAAATAATTCAAGAAGCTGGACTATATGAACAAGAACGCAGCCTCAGGATTGGAGGAAGACTCATTAACAACCTGCCATATGAAGATGACACAGCCTTGCTTGCTAAAAGTGAAGAGGACTTGAAGCACTTACTGATAAAGATCAACCATAGCCTTCAGTAAGGTTTACACCTCAACATAAAGAAAAAAATCCTCACAAATGGACCAGTAAGCAACATCATGATAAACGGAGGAAAGATTGAAGTTGTCAAGGATATCATTTTACCTGGATTCACAATCAATGCCCATGGAAGCAGCAGTCAAGAAATCAAATGACACATTTCATTGGACAAATCTGCTGCGGAGGATCTCTTTAAAGTCTTAAAAAGCAAAGATGTCACTGTAAGGACTAGGGGGCGCCTGACCCAAGCCATGGTGTTTTTAGTTGCCTCACATGCATATGAAAGCTACACGATGAATAAGGAAGATCAAAGAAGAATTGATGCCTTTGAATTATGGTGCTGGAGAAGAATATTGTATATACTATGGACTGCTAGAAGAACGAACAAATCTGTCTTGGAAGAAGTACAGCCAGAACGCTCCTTAGAAGCAAGGATGGCAAGACTTCATCTCACATACTTTGGACATGTTATCAAGAGGGACCAGTCCCTGGAGAAGGACATCATACTTGGTAAAGTAGAGGGTCAGCAAGAAAGAGAAAGACCCTCAACAAGATGGATTGACACAGGGGCTTCAACAGTGGGCTCAAGCATAACAACGATTGTGAGGATGGCGCAGGACCCGGCAGTGTTTTGTTTTGTTGTACATAGGCTCACTATGAGTTGGAACTGACTCAACGGCACCTAACAATAACAACAAGGAGCTCTGAGAAAAGGTCCCACACCGCTGGTGCTTAGACCTGCTAGTACTTGGACCGCTAGTGGGAAGGAGATACCAAATGCTCTTGCTCAAACCTCTGTGGCATAGCTAGTGTTCACACCACTAAGGGGGTTACAATCACCTAGTGCTGGTACTTCTGAGGGGACACACCATGGCTGTTGCTGAGGCTGATACAAGAATCTGGGCACTGGAGCCATCACTGTCCTCTGTGACTCTAGGAACACTGACAGGAAGTAGAAAAAGAAAGTCCCCCACCTCTCCTCTTCTGACATTAGATACATCACCGTTTTCTTCTCTGTATGTTAATTGTAAAATTCCGTTTGTAGTCCTCATACTCTATGATTCTAAGTTGATATCTGGAACCATGGGTGGAGCAGTGGTTAAGATCTTGGCTATTAACCAAACAGTCATCAGCTCGAATCTACCAGCTGCTCCTTGGAAACCCTATGGGGCAGTTGACATCTGAATTCAAGATGATTCTAAGTCCAAACTGATGACCAAGATATTGATTGTTTCTCAGAGATTTGAGTTCTGATAGTATGCTTTGTATCATGATTTGAACTAAATGAATAGAAATCTCATGGGAGCACTGTCATCCTCCTCATCTCCATTCTCCTTTATTGTAACCAGTACAAGAATAGTGTGGAAGTTTGCTTAGTGATCTATGGCTCTTCCTCCCCCGAGGTTACTGTATATTGCTCTTTGCTTCTTTTGTCTTTGCACATGCTGAGGGAAAGCACTTTCCTAGTTCTCCTCTATTTTACAGCCTAAAACTATAATGAGAGGAATTAAAACCTTATGATCTTTTAAAACACAAGAGTGTTATCTACAAATGGGGCAATTTCAACTGTTTATACTGCACTGAAATTCTGTGCCAAGAACACAAGCCCACTGGTCTTTAAACTGAGCATGTTTCAACACAGAGCCAGTATGTTCATAAACTCAGTGGTTGCGTGGTTGAGGCTGGGAAGCGTTCCCAAGCATTTCTGAAGCATTTCAGCCATGAAGCACCTATGGTGCTGAGTAGGTGGAAAGCAAAAAAAAAAAAAAAGAAATCCACCCTGCATCCGATTAGTAACCAAGTTACTTTGAAGGCACATTTCCTCTAGGATTATATACGTGTTTCAAGGTAGCTGACATAATGGAAAACTATAGAACATAGCAAAGTTGATGGGGGAAAGGTTATTTTTAGATTTCACCAGAGTTTTATGGGGCTTATTACCTTTAAATGCCCATTGTTGCCTATAAATCAATTTATTTATAAAGAGAGAAATTTAATTTGACTCCAAAACTTTAAGTTTTACTAGTCATTTTGTTCTGATTTGTCCCTCCAACCCCCAGAAGAAGATAATAGTACTTACGGCCACATTAAGAAATTAACAGCAAATATGAACAGATGATTAATCAATGAAAACTCTAGCAGAAACCAAATTAATTGTTCCAACTCCCAGAGAAGTAGATGGTGATTCACAAGTTTAATGTTCCTGGTAAGAAAGTGAAAAGTTTTAACATATTTACCATTAATTGCTTAATGTGACCATAAGTACTATTATCTTCAGGAATAAGTTTACAAAAGAGCTTAACAAAGCTGTCCTTATCTGAGTATCAATTCTGTTAAGCCCGTGGTTATTTATAACGATTATGCCCAAGGTGGGGTCTGTTGGAGGCCATTTTGTGGTTAGTTAGAACCCTTTGCTGGGACTGTACTGTCCTGGATGTTGTGTCTTTACTCTGTATGCTGAGCCTCTTTTGCAATCTTACCAGGGAGAAGAAGCTGCTAAACTGTGTTGAGATTTCTGAACATGCCCAAGGCTTTTCTTAGTCCATTCAAATGCGTGTGCACATGGGCCCTCTTGGCCTGTCGTTCTCAGTAGCAGGAAAAGCAAGGGGAAACTGTTAACAAGAGCACACTGGGATTGGTTGTCTCAATCCACAAGGACCTGCGGACGCAGCCAATGACGAGGATGTGGTGGACGTATTCGGATGTGAAGTCTTCAGATGGCTGCCTTTAGAGACTTCCACTGAAAAATGTGGTCCTTCTGGGGAAGGAGAACCATTCAAAGCAGACTTCGGCCTGGAGTGGAGCAGCTGAGCTGAATGCAGATGTTCTTAGGTGTGTGTCTAAATGGGGAATTGGTATGTGGGATGACAAAAGAGGGGTTGATACTCTGATATTCCTTGTCTCACTACAAGTCACTTTGTTAAAAGATGGCAGTGAGGCATGGAGCAGGCAGGAGCAGTGGTGTCCATGGAGCCTAACCCGGGCCTAACAGCCTGAAAGGGAAGCAGTCTGGGTGGGGAGGGAGGTGTCTTCATTTCCAAGTATCAAACTGCTGCTTATAGTTATATAACATTGTCATCTTAATAATGACGAAAAGCTGGCTTTCCCCAAAAGCTATTTCCATGTCTAGAATGCAGAATAAGACAGAAAATGTGGGAAGGAGCAGTCAGGTTGCATGAAGACAGTGATGAAAGTAGGCCTCTCATGAAGGGTGGATGGTGCAAGTTTTGGGGCAGCGTAATTTTCTGAGGGAAAAAGTTCCTTTCTCAGCAGTGTAAGGAGAAGTCATATTTCAAGTTTTAAAAATATTTAAAAGGAAATGAAAGTCTAACAACAAACTACATGAATACTCATCATTAGTTATGATTTTCCAGGTCGTTTTAGGCCAATAACATACTAATTATATGGGAGTTAACGCAATACGAGTAGTACTGAGTTAATCTCTTCCTTTTGTGTCGGAAAATGAATACATTCTTAGTTGGCTTAACGTTCCCTTAAATCACACAAAGATGAAAACAAGTTAAGCATCATTTTGGTACTTTGGTCTTACCAGGCCTCTTGTTTCTCACAGATTTATGAATTTCAGTAATTCTTAGAGACTGAATTTCCAATCCTTGCAACACCAAAAAACAAAAAAACTTTGTATGTAGTAGAAGCTGGTTTATATTTTGGTTTTTAAACCTTGTTCTATAAACATTTATCATTCAATATGGTAGCCACTAGCCACATGTGGCTATTTAAGTTTAAATTAATCAAAATTAAAGAAAATTTAAAATTCAATTCCTGAGTTCAACAACTACATTTCAAGTGCTCAATAACTACATGTGGCTAGTGGCTACAACATTGGGCAGCGCAAAGAGAAAGCATTTCCAACTGCCGTTACAGAGAATTCTATTGAACAATGCTCCTATGAACTTTCATTATGGAGCCCTCCATTAAGAAGGTTACTACTCTATAACTAAACCTTTCCAATTATATCTCATTATTTGAAAAATTTAATCAAGAAATATTTCAATATCAAAGATTAATTACAGTGATTCGAGTCAGAAGTTCAGCTATTAAAGTGATGGTTAAGCTGTTATATTTAGTAACACAGTCATCAATAAAGCATGTTAACAATTCATTGTATAAAACTGACAAATATGGAATGCATGAAAATTAAATATATGCTCAAAAGTTAGCCTGCTGTTTGACTTAAATAAGATTGATTAACAGCATTGAGGAGCGAGAGTTTTGCATATTCAGATCTTGATACCATATGTCCAGCTACCTACGTCTGTCATATCCATGTGCCACCACCATTCCACTAAACTGACACTATTTTTTAAAACCTTACTCATTTTCCCTCAAAAAAGAAAAAAGATTATATGATCATTATATATTATGAAATGGAAAGGGTCTAAATTAAACCTTTGAGAAACAAACTGCCTATTTTTCATGGTAATAATTTATCTTATCTATAATTATATCTTATTTATCTTTTCCCAGGTTGTGTCATGGTCCATATAAAGAGCACAAAGGTGCCAATTAGTGTTTATTTGTGTGAAAAGAAACAGGACAAGACACATGTACCTAGACGTCAAATAGATGTATGTCAAATAGACGTACCGTAGTAACACAGAGCTTGAAGACCATGGGGTTTCTTAATTGAAAACATATCTTTAAGAGACTTTGATCAAGGTAAACATAAGAGGATTTAGCATAATAACATAAAAGTAAAAAATTTTTGCAATATTATTGCTTTATTTTGATTATCAGAGCAATATAAGGCTTTGCAGAAAAGTTGGAAATTGCAGAGAAATATTAAGAATCATCTGTATTTCTTCCTAGTTTTATATCTTTACATATATAGTTGAAAACATTGAAAATCAAATTTTACATCAGAATAAGGAAACTTAGAACCCATAAAGTTCAAAATAGAGACAATTTTATCACTTTAATTATATTCTTACATGAAAATGTTTTTAAAATTCCATTAACTAAAAAACATTTTCAATGAGGCCACAAATATATTAATTGATATTAATATCTTATTCTCTCAACATAAGTTGTTGTAGATAGTTTCCATTACGTGAGACAGTCTATCCTAAGATGATGTAAAATTCCTTGCATTAAAATTTAACCTAGCAGAAATCAAATAACGATTGTGGGGTGGGTGTGATCATTGATTAGAAAGAAGTACAAGGGGTGTTGGGAACTTTCTGAGGTGATAGGAATGTTCCGTATTGTTTTAGATTGTGGTTACATGGGTGTATACAATTGCCAGAACTCATCAAGCTACACATTTAAGATCTATGCATTTTGATTATTATTATTTGTATAACTAGATTTTTAAAAAATCCTTAACTTTAATACCATTTATAATTACTCTAAAGAAAATGAAATACTTGGGTATACACTTAACAGAACTTGTATGTTGATAATTACAAAACACTGATGAAAAAAAAAAAAAAAAAAAACCTAAATAAATAAGGAGACATACCATGCTCATGGATTGGACGACTCAACATAGTAAAGATGTTTATTGTCTCCCAAATTTATCTATTGGTTTAATATAATCCCTATCAAAATCCTAGCAAATTTTTTGCCAGGTAACATGCAAGTACCATACACAAGTGTATTCTAAAATTTATATAGAGGGCACATGCCCTAGAATAGTTAAAATTATCTTGAAAAAAAAATAAAGTGGGAGAAATCATTCTACCCAATATTACCAAAATCAAAACAAAACCCATTGCTGTTGATTCCAACTCACAGCCACCCTATAGGTCAGAATAGAACTGTCCCATGGGGTTTCCAAGGAACAGCTGGTGGTTTTGAACTGCTGACCTTTTGGTTAGCAGCCGAGCTCTTAACCACTGCACCACCAGGGCCTCACCCAATATTAAAGCCTACTATATAGTTGCTGGAGCCCTGGTGGCATGCCGGTTAAGGGCTTGGCTGCTAACCAAAAGGTTGGCAGCTCGAATCCATCAGCCACTCTTTGGAAACCATATGGGGCAGTTCTACTCTGTCCTATAGGGTTGCTAGGAGTTGGAATCGACTTAACAGCAATGGGTTTAGCTTATATAGTTACTAGGAACCCTGGTGTTGGCGGTGGTTAAGCGCTCAGCTGTGAACCGAAAGGTTGGCAGTTCGAACCCACCAGCCACTCTAGGAGAGAAAGACGTAGCAGTTGGCTTCTGTAAAGATTACTGTTGTACTCTGTCCTACAAGGTTGTTGTGAGTTGGAATTGACTCAACAACAAGAGGTCTGGTTTTATATAGTTACAGTAATGGAGACTGTGTGCTGTTGGTGGGGTGATAGACAAATAGACAAACGGAACAGAACAGAGAATCCAGAAATAGACTCACACAATGATGTTCAACTGTTTTTCTTTTCTTTTTTTTTTCCTCCACAAAGGTAAAAAAGCAATCCAATGGAGGAAGGATATCCTTTTCAACAAATGGTGCTGGAGCAATTGGACATCCATAGGGAAAACAAACAAATTTCTACCTAAACCTCACAACTTATACAAAAATTTAGCTTAAAATGGATCACAAACTAAAATGCTAAGATGTCACTTTGAGGACTAAGGTGCACCTGACCCAAGCCATGGTATTTTCAATCATCTCATATCCATGTGAAAGCTGGACAATGAATAAGGAAGACTGAAGGAGAATTGACACCTTTGAATTGAATTGACACCAAGAATATTCAATATACAGACTGACAAATCTGTCTTGAAAGAAGTACAGCCAGAATGCTCCTTAGAAGCAAGGATGGCAAGACCTCCTCTCATGTACTTTAGACATGTTATCCCTGGAGAAGGATGTAATGCTTGCTGTCTTAGTTATCTAGTGCTGCTATAACAAATACCACAAGCGGATGGCTTTAACAAAGAGAAATTTATTTTCTTACAGTCTAGTAGGCTGGAAGTCCAAATTCAGAGTGTCACCTCCAGGGGAAGGCTTTCTCTTTCTGTCAGCTCTGGAGGAAGGTCCTTCTCATCAATCTTCCCCTGAACTAGGAGCTTCTCTATGCAGGAACCCCAGGTCCAAATGATGCGCTCTGCTCCTGGCACTGCTTTCTTGGTAGTATGAGGTCTCCTGTCTCTCCGTTCACTTCTTTCTTTTATATCTCAAAAGAGATTGGCTCAAGACACAATCCAATCTTGTGGATTGAGTCCTGCCTCATTAACATAACTGCTGCATATCCCACCTCATTAACATCATAGAGATAGGATTTACAATATATAGGAAAATCACATCAGATGACAAAATGGTGGACAATCACACAATACTGGGAATCATGGCCTAGCCAAACTGATACACATATTTTGGGGGGACACAATTCAATCCATGACACTTGGTAAAGTTGAAAGTCAGTGAAGAAGAGGAAGACTCTCAAGGAGATGGATTGACACAGTAGCTGCAAGCATAACAATGATTGTGAGGATGGCACAGGATCTGGCTCTGTTTTGTTCTGTTGTGCAGAGGGTCACTATGAGTCAGAAACAACTCGATGGCACCTAACAACAACAACAACAACAACAATCTATATAACTTTTAAAAATAATAATAATAATAATAAGAGAAAATCTTTAGGATTTATGGCTAGGCAGAGAGTTCCTAGATTTGATATCAAATGTACAATCCATAAAAGGAAATATGATAGATCAGACCTCTCAAAATTTAAAACTTTTGCTCTGAGAAAGTTTATGTGAAGAGGATGAAAAAGACAAGCTACAGAATGGAGAAAGTATTTGCAAACCACATATCCAACAAAAGACTAGAATCTAGAATATCTAAAGAACTTGTAAGACTCAACCGTAAAACACAAACACACAGAAAAGCACAATCTAGTTGAAAATAAACAGAAAACTTGAACAGATATTTCACTGAAGAGTATATACAAATTACAAATAATCACATGAAAAGATATTTAACATCATTAGTCATTAGGGAAATACAAGTTAAAACCACAATGAGGTATGACTGCATACCTATCAGAATGGCTAAAAGTTAAAAAAAAAAAAAAAGTGACAACAGCAAATGCTGTGGAGTATGCAGAAAAACTGAATTACTCATACATTGTTGGTGGGAATGTAAAATGGTACAACTATTCTGGAAAACAGTTAAGCAGTTTCTTATAAAACTAAACCTGCAAGTATCATACAAACCCAGCAATTGCACTTTTAGGCATTTATACCAGAGAAATGAAAATCTATGTTCACACAAAAACCTATACACAAACGGTCGTCGCAACTCTGTTTGTAATAGCCAAAAAACTGGAAACAACCAGATGTCCTTCAAAGGGTGAACATTTAAGCCAGCTGTGGTACGTTCATACCATGGAATACTACTCAGCAATAAGAAGGAGCACCTGTTGATAATAAAATTTTGGCTGAATCTCCAGGTGATTATGCTGAGTGAAAAAAAGTCAACCCTAAAAGGTCACATATGGTACAAATTCTTTTGTATAACATTTTTAAACTGACAAAATTTGAGAAATAAACAGATGACTGGTTGCCATGGATGAGGGACAAGAGAGCAAGAAGTGGGGGAGGTGTGGCTACAAGAGAGCACCAGGAGGGATGACATTGTTTTGTATCTTGTGTGTATCAATGTCAATATCCTGAAAGTGATATTGTACCACAGTTTTGCAATATGTTACCATTGAGGGAAACTGGGTAATGGGTACAGGGATCTCTGTGTATTATTTCTTACAACTAAACTGCATGTAAATCTACAATTATTTCAAAATAGAAAGTTTAATTTAAAAACTTAAAATTATTTCACATTATAAAGAGTCTCGTTTGAAGGAGTAAATAAAGTAAGTGGTAAATATTGCAAAAAAAATTAATTAAAAAAAAAACTTAGCTTGGCCCTACCTCCTCTGCCTCCATGATCCTTCCCTCCCACAGGCTCTCACTGTACCAATGGCGATAATATTGCTGTAGAAAGGCCTTTTACCGGGTAAGAGAAAGCATCCATCATATTTTCCTCATATTTATTGGCTGCAGTACTCTATTCGTCTTTGTAATTGCTTACCTGTTTATAACCAACAAGGTAACAGAAAATGATCGAGACACGATCATTGTTGTCGTTAGTTGTATCCAAGTCATTGCCGACTCATGGCGACCCCATTAGTGCAGAGTAGAACTGCTTCACAGGTTTTTCAAGGCTATAACGTTTCAGAAGCAGATCACCAGGGCTTTCTTCCAAGATGTCTCTGGGTGGGTTTGAACCGCCAAACTTTCAGCTAGTAGTTGAGTGCTTACCAGTTTATTCCACCCAGGGACTCCTGACATGAAGATTAAAGGCTAATTAATAAACCTTCAAATACCCTTCCTAGATGACTGAGGATTTACAACTGGATTCTGACAAACACAAATAGGATGAGTTCACCGAAGACCATATGGGTGGAAGGAAACCAAACTTGGGAGACAGGTTAATGCTGAAACTCACAGCATTTGGAATCCCTATATTGAATTGATTTTCCACTTTGTAAAACTTGCACTGGATATCTCTTAAACTACCTGTGGCTGACTTTGAAAGGAGGTAATATAAGGATAAATAAAAGTTTTAGTGGTGAAAAAATCAGACTTCAAAGAAATATTGAAATGTTGCTTAGTTTAGAACCTTTAAAAAACGTTTTCACTGAACATATGGTTACTTACTCAATCATAAAATCTGGTGAATGAGAAAGAAGATCATGACACTAACTTGCTATTTAAAACGAGGCAATATATTGCTTAGTAACTGTCAGCTTCCTGAAGAAACTGAACATCATGTCCAGTACTTCATAAAATTCTTTCAGATCCTCTAATCATAGCTTTAGTAAAAAATGTTACCACAAGCCAACTCAGTTGTCTGTAGACAGGCTCTCATTTTCTTTTTAACTTTGAAAATATATTTAAAATCCTTTCAAAGAATTATTCTTTTCAGTTGCACTGCTGAATTTTCTTGGGTACAAAAAGGAAAACTGGGATGTCAGTAAATACTGTATCACGTTTGGGCAGTTATTTGTAGCAATTTCAAGCTACACCTAGATCTATTATGCTTTGATTAATTTGAATACATATTTTTAATGTTATAATTATTATCTACTCGTAATGACTACCCTTTATTGAGAGCCCTTATCACATGCAGCCACTGGAGTAGGAGGTATAAATAGTTTACTCTTCACCGTCATCTTGTTCAGTAGCTATCATTATCCTTGTTTTAGAAATGAGAAAGCTGAGGCTTCACAGGGTAAGTGACATACCTACCCAAGGCTGCAAAAATAGTAAATACTGGCTGGATTTGGACCCAAGACAGTATGATTCTCAAGTCCACACTCACTTTAAAAACAAAGTGGCCCTCCTTTCCAGACTATGGGATTTGAGATTCTAGAACTTTTTCAGTAGGTTCTGTAGCCACTAAAGAATGCTTAAATTTTCAGACAACTCTTCAGGAGTTGAAGCAAACATTTACTATCAAATTGTGGCCATGCTAGAGAGATGGATGGATGGATGGATAGATGGATGGATGGCTGGCTGGATCTATCTAGACAGTGGCCATTGAGTCGACTCCTACTTACGGCGACCTATGTTGCCTGGTCCTGTGTCATCCTCCTGATCTCTGACATGTTCCATTGTTTTGGTTACTGTGCCAGTCCATCTCACCAAGGGTCTCCCTCACCCTTGCTGGCCCTCTGCTTCACCAAACATGATGTCTTTCTCCAGCAATTGATCCCTCCTGATGACCTGTCCAAAGCAAACAAGTCAGACAATGTGCTGTTGTAATCCATAAGGTTTTCGTTGGCTAATTTTCAGAAGTAGATTCCTAGGCCTTTCTTCCTAGTCTGTCATAGTATGGAATTGCCACTGAAACCTGTCTACCATGGGTAACCCTGTTGGTATTTGAAATACTGGTGACATAGCTTTAATTATCACAGCAACACTCAAGCCACCACAGTACGGCAAACTGCCAGACAGGTGGTGGGTGACCATCTTACGCAGTCCTGTTTCTTCTACCGATGTATCACTCTTTCTTTCCTGTGGTCAGTATGTGTGCGTGTGAGTACACACAGCGTAATGATACTAGGTGAAAAGAAGCAATCAGTAACTAACTCACTAGGGCTGGTTTCTTAGTTTGGTTTTCTAATTCACTAATAAGGCTCTTTTAGCTGGTCGGTGAACACCTGGAACTCTATAGTTGGTACAGGTTGTATTATATGTCTCATGAGAGCTACTTGTATATATTCTGGGGTAACTGTTTAGATCTTGATTTCAGAAATGTGGAATATGTATTTTTATACTCCGTTAGGGAATTTGATTTGAGGTATTTTAAGCTGATTCACCACAAGAAATCTGTCACAGCAAATTTAGAAAGTTGCCATTAATGCTTGAAATATGTCATTTTTACTTATTTACACTTCACAACGTATCAAACAGGATTCTTATGAAAATATGTAATACAGTATTTAAAAAAAAAGTTCTTAAGAAAATTGTGGCAAAGGGCACATAGGGGTAGAAAAACAAGATGACACCAGGCAAAGTTAGTACACAGAATGCATGCTATAAAGTGTGTGTCATTTCTTGTATCTCATTTTAAAAATAAACCAGCACAGCCCACTTTACTAAAAAGGTAGCTTCTTGATCAGGAATCTCCATCTATGTTTCAGCAATGGAACTTCTTGTCCTTTTTTATACTTATTCTTTCTATCCCTGCCGTAGGAAATATTCCACTTGATTTTTTTCCTAATAGGCAACCTTCCACGGCAGTCTCTGACAATGAAAAATCACTTGGGCTTTTTTAAACAAGCGATCTCCAGGAGCATTTGAGGATTCATTTGTCAACTTAGTTGGAAGTTCTTATGTGGGCAATTCATGTTTCCAACTTGGGACGGAGAGCAAGCGATCAGCTGTGCGGTGTTCTCATTTCTGCTTGACGTCAGCATTGAGACCTGCGGTATCTTTAGTAGTTCCCTGTGTACGGTGACACCAGCTGGAGGAGTTGTCCTCGGGGAAAACAGCTCACTTGACGTATGTTTAGAAAGCTACACTTGGCAGTGGTATCAAGACCTTGCTTCTAGAAAATACTATCACTGCTACACGTAGTGGACAAATCTGAAAAGGAGAGTGCAATTTTGCTGACTCTTCCTTTCCTATGAAGATTATGTAGTATGCCACTCGAAACCATGGCTTACGAAGTGAAAACACTGATGGTATTCTTCACATTGATATTTGAAACCGATGAGTTGAATACAGCAAAATTAGGTGTAAATTCCTCGATATAGAACTGCAAAATGGTTTAGATAAATGTGAAGTGTGCATTATTTTCTCTTTGTGATGCTGTAAATATCAGAAGAAATAGATACGGTAGGCAGAATTGTGGAGGAGAAGGTCTGAAATTCCAAAGTAAACATTTGTTGAACTTTCTATTATATCAGGAAGGAAAAAATATATATTTCTAATTCTGGAAGGGGTACCTCCAAACCCAAAAAACCCACTGCTGTCAAGTCAATTCCAATTCTTAGTGACCCTATAGGACAGAGTAGAACTGCCCCCATAGGATTTCCAAGGCTGTAAATCTTTATGGAAGCAGACTGCCACATCTTTCTCCTGCAGAGCAGCTGGTGGGTTGGGTGCGAAACACCGTCCTTTCAGTTAGCAGCTGAGTGCTTAACCACTTGCCACCAGGGCTCTTGCAGATACCCCCAGACAGGTAATAATATCATGGAGGCCCACCTACCCTCTCTCCCACATCTCCAACCTTGAATTTGCAGCTACCCCTAAAATAGTATATTAGTCAACTATTGCCATGAAATGCTGTGTAACAAACCACCCCAAAGCTCAGTACCTTAAAACATCAACAATTTATTCACAAGCTCACAGGTCTGCAGATTGGTTGGACAGTTGGCTTCAGGCTGCTGGTCAGTTGGTTGGCTAGGGCTGCTGTTCTATGTCACTCTGGGTCCCAGGCTAGAGGGTGGTGGCTACCTGGGGCAAGCAGAAACATGGGCTGTGTCTTAGGGTCTAGGCTTGGAATTGGCACACTGTTCCTTCTGTCCATATTCTATCGGCCAAAGCAAGTCATATGGCCAAGTCCATTGTCGATACGATAGAAAAATATAATTCTCCCATAGAGATCAAGGGGGAAAGGATGAATATTTGCTGGACGATTGTGTGAGAAACCTCATAGTAAGGTGGACACTGAAAGTTTAATGTAAAGAATTATTAACTATAACAGGAGATAAGAGTATCAAAGGATTGAATAGTAACACTAACGGAATAACAGATAAAAGGAGTAGTCACTATGCCTGGGACTCGGAAAAATCTCCCAAGGAAGAGACTCTGTCTCACCCCAGGCTGAGATCCAGATCTTATTAGAGAGGTACAGCAGGCCATGGCTCACTGCAGAGCAAGAAGTTGCTGTGGTGCCACATCTATGGAACTTACTGGAACTTGCCAGAAATCCACCCTCTTGGGTACAGGAAAAAGCTGTTCAGGGGGAGGTGTCCCAGCAGAGGCTCTGCTACAAAACCACCTAAGGGGGCGTGCTGGGGAAAGCTGCTGGCTGCTGGGTGCTGCTGGCTCCCACGTGCTGCAGGAGCCAGGCCCTGGAGAAGCCAGGCACCTTGCAAGAGCTGTGCGCTTGAGAAGCTGCCCATGCTGCAGGTGGGCAGGAGCTGGCCACCGAGATGCTGCACACTGCAGGAGCCTGCGCAGCCTGCCCAGCAAGCACACTGGAACCAGAAAGCAAAACCCTTTTCTTCCTGCAATGCCTTTCTAGCACCTACTACTGCTTCCAGCTGGCAAAGGAAAAGTACGTAAAAGGCCCAGATTCATTTTCACTGAGCAGGCGAAAAAAGTGAATATGGAACTGAGAAGCAATAAATCAACTATCAGCACAACAATAATCTAATCTACCACAGGTAGTAAGACTCATAAGAGGACAACCTAGGGAACTGAAAGTTAACTATTTATGAAAGTCATCCAAGTTCACTCTCTGGACCAAACCACTTGTTCTGCTGGACCAATGGGTCTCAAAGTGCCCTCCTCAGATCTGTTACAACAGAATCATCCGAGGGGCTTGTTACAATGTGGATTCCTGGGCTCCAACTGGAACTGACAAATTGAATTGGAATAGGGGAAGGGGTACAGAAATATCCATTTTAAACTTCTACCCCAACTTGTTTAACATACACTAAAGTTTAAGGTCTACTGAGCTCCTTGAGTGTAGGGATCTTTTTTTATTCATTGTTATATCCTTGACTTTTGGTCCAGTATCTACCATTTTATTAGGTGTTGCTGTAGATAGATTGGTTCCTGGGTTGGTTGGTTGGTTGGTTGAGAGACCTGATTCAAACCTAACCAGTTGAAACAGGCCAGAAACTATATCCCCAACGGTACTTTAATGGTGTTTCGCTGATGAACATGCCCTTTCACTATTATTAGTGAAACCCAAAAGTGACATATCCTCACCAGAATGACAGTATTTTCCAAAGATAGCTGCAACAATAGATCCTATCCCATATGTTCTCATACAATGTGATCTTGCCACTCTTCCATCAAGAAACAAAAAACCAACTCAGTTGCTGTCAAGTCAATTCTATGTCAGAGTAGAACTGTGCTCCACAGGGTTTTCAAAGGCTGATTTTTCAGACATAGATCACCAGGCCTTTCTTCTGAGGCACCTCTGAGTGAACTCAAACTGCCAGTCATGGAGAGGTGAGATCTATGTCCCCTATCCTTGAGTTTAGCTGCACTTACAACTTGCTTGTAACCAATAGAATGTGTGAAAGTGATGCTGCATGACTTCTGAGACTAACGTAAAAAGGCAATACAACTTCTTCCTTGTTCCCTGGTACACTCGCTATCATGGATTGAATTGTGTCCCCTCAAAATATCTATCAATTTGGCTAGGCCATGATTCCCTGTACTGTGTGACTGTCCACCATTTTGTTACCTGACGTGATTCTCCTATGAGTTGTAAATATTTTCTCTATGATGTTGATGAGATGGGGTTAGTGGCAGTTACGTTAATGAGGCAAGACTCAATCTACAAGATTGGATTGTGTTTTAAGCCAATCTCTTTTGGGATATAAAAGAGAGAAGTGAGCAGAGGCATGGGGACCTCATACCACCAAGAAAGCAGTACTAGGAGCAAAGCGCATCCTTTGGACCTGCGGTTTCTGCACGGAGAAGCTCCTAGACAAGGTGAAGATTGATGACAAGGACCTTCTCCCAGAGCTAACAGAGAAAGAGAGGGCCTTCGCCTGGAGTTGATGCCCTAAATTTGGACTTGTAGCCTACCAGACCGTGAGAGAATAAATTTCTCTCTGTTAAAGCCATCCACTTGTGGTATTTCTGTTATAGCAGCACTAAACAACTAAGACACTCACTTTTCTAGCCTTGAGTGTCCCTATGAAGAAATCAAACTACCCCGAGATGTCCATGCTCTGAGGAAGCCCAGGCCACATGGATAGGCCAATGCGTAGACTCTCCAGTTGACAGCCCCAGCTGAGGTTCCAAGCAATAGGCAGCAGCAGCCACCAGATATATGAGTGAAGATGTCTCCCGTGATTCCAAGCTGTTGCATCACTTGCACCACTAAGTCTTCCCAGCTGAGGTTCCAGATTTCACGGAGCAAAATCAGGCCATCTCACTGTGCCGTGAGCAAATTCCTGACCAGAGAATCTATGAGAATAGTAAAATGGTTGATTTAAGCTCTTAAATCTGGGAATAGTTTGTCATGCAGCATAGTAACTGCAACAAATTGTAAAGTACTTCTGATTCAAATCACCTGGCCATGTCATTCTACATCTCATGTACACTGAAATGCATAAACTTATATTTTAGTCTTCCCTCTACTGGTAATATTGCCGTGTTCTTCCTTCCCTTCTGTCCAATATCATTCTAGAAGAGAAGCCCAATACTCATTCCTAAATTTGTTACACTATTTAAGAGGTTTTCATAACTGCTTCAAAAAAAAGTATTGCAGAAGGTGACACACGTCGCATAACTTTAACAATATAAGGAAGGTTTAATAAAGCAACAGGAGAAAAATGGCGCTCTAGGCAGAAGCACCACGCCGTCCCTCCACAGCAAAGATCCAAAAAAACTAAGCCAAACAGAGAAAACAGCAGTCCTGAAAACCTAAAACATCAAATGATAAAGAACTCAGCCCAGCACCAAATGGAGTGAGAAACTGACAGAGAACAGAGAGCAAGGAGAGATTCGTGCAGAGGTCACCTACCAGCTAACGCAGTGCGGATCCGCCATCTTGGACTCCTATCAGAGACCAGCAAATGGGGTACGAGAAAGCAGCTTCAAGGAGCTTCCAGCAAGAGAAAGAACACCGAGTAACTGGGGAATTACGCTTTCCCACCCCCAGCCCTTTTTCACCTGCACTCGGCCTCCTCTGCTTCCAGCGGCCACAATCTCTTGTCTGAGAAACACCGGCTGCTTGGATTCCACACACCCGAACAGGTCAGCTCTCTGGGTGCCATTTGTTGGCTGCTGGTGTTGCTTTTTTCCACTTCATTTGATGTCTTCCTTACCTCTCATCACCTCTCCCTCCTTTCCCTCAAATACCTGGCTCCGTGCGCAATCTTTGCTTCTTCCTGAGGAGTTGCAGAGCTCCGGTGATTTGTGATATATGCTTTCCCATTCCCTACCCTTCTTCACCCACACTCGGCCTCCTCTGCTTCCCGCGGACACAGTCTCTTGTCTGGGAAGCACCGGCTGCTTGGATTCGACCAGCCAGCACTAGCTGGCTCTCTGAGTGCCATTTGTTGGCTGCTGTTGTTGCTTTTTTCCTGCTTCTTTTGATTTCTTCCTTACCTCTCACTACCTCCCCCTCCTTTCCCTCAAATACCTGGCTCCGTGTGCCATCTTTGCTTCTGGGGCTGCGGAGCTCCGTTCAAGTGTGGAGCTGCTTCCCGGTCTGGGCTACCACTCTGGTGGGATCCCGGGGCTTTTGTTCGTTTATTTGTTTTGAATTGTTTGTTTGTTTTCTTTTCCTTTTCTTGAGTTGGGAGCCCATTCTGGCCAGGCAGTGATGCGTGGCTGGAAACTACCCCCTCGGCTTGCACAGACATGCAGAGGGATCCCTGAGAACATTTCTTTTTTATTGGTTTTCTTTTTCTTTCATTTCTTTTTGTTTTTTGGGGGGGATTTTCTTGTTCTTTTTTTTAATTTGTTTTTTTCTTTTCCCTCTTTTTCTCTTTTTGTCTTTCTTCATTACTCAGTTTCTCGTCTCTGTACATCTTCCTTCTCTTCTGATCCCTGAATACCAGGCATTGTATACCTCTATGCCTTCTACTGCAACACCTGAGAACAACTTCCCCAGACCTCATAGCAGCACCAGTGGGATCCCTGGGAACTTTGCTGTTCTTTAACCTTTCCGATTTTTATTTATTCTTTCTTTTCTTCCTCTTCCCCTTTCTGTTTTTCTCCATTTCATAGTCTGGCATCTTTCCACTCCAACAGCAAGCTCCCTTAGTATTCTTCTTTGTTCGTTTGTATGTTTTTGTCTCCTGTTCCTCTCTCCTCTCTCCCACATCCATCTTAGCTCCACACATAACAATCTCCCCACTGCATCCTGC
>NW_004443959.1:7457137-7516306 GCF_000243295.1 Trichechus manatus latirostris
TAACCAAGGTCATAAAACAATATGTGTACTACTGTTTCATGAGAAACTATTTGTTCTGTAAGCCTTCACCTGAAGTACAATAAAATAAATAAATACATAAAGCAACACGAGAAACTAAACCAAAATCATTTTTAATTGAATTCCAATCTAAAATGAATTCACTAAATAATCATTTGTGCTATAGCAGTGTCCAGAAATTTGGCCAAGTAATCTTTAGCAAGCCTCTCAGTTTGGAAGGTCAAATAGAAAAATGGAAGAGAACATAAATACAGGAAATAAAGCCTGGGTTCAAAACTAGGTTCAGCCTTGTATTTTCTGTGTGATCTTGAACAAGTTATTTAACGTCCCTGAGCTTCAGTTTCTTCATCTCTAAAACAAGAGTATGTAATGTATTCGTAATTCCCATAGTTGTTATGCTGATCAAATGAGGTGTTAGGAGCTGAGAAAGGACTTTGTAAAGCTGTAGGACCAAATACAGTTGTTATATCTTTCCACTAAGGACTGCTTCAGAACAATTATTTGTGGGAGTGGGAGCCTGAAAAATAAGAAAGGAAATAAAATAAATAGGTAATTTATCTAGGCAATTTAGGACAGAAGCAGAAAAGCAAAAAACAAAAGGCCCTCTCTGGACATTTTCTTCCTTAAGTTGCAAGGATCTGAGTAGACACACACACACACAAAAGTCAATTCTGGCTCATAGCGACCTATAGGACAGAGTAGAACTGCTCCATAGGGTTTCCAAGGAGCAGCTGGCTGGTGGATGGGAACTGCTGCCCTTTTGGTTAGCAGCCGAGCTCTTAACCACTGCACCACCAGGACCGCCCTAGTGGACACAGGTGTCTGTATTTGTCTGTTACGGTGTTAAGAGGAGCTGGGCTGTGAAGGTAGCACCACTTCACCGCCCTTCCTCCCAAATCCTGTTTACACAGAGTTTTATGCTGCTTTGCTCTGAGCTAGTTTCTCTTCTGCTGCTTCAGTGTTTCCTCCCCCGACACCCCCACTTTCAAAACAAGCAGTAGCTTTGGTTGCTTTGCAATGACTCATTTCCAATTCAGATTCCTAAGGCAAGCTTCCAGTCTTCTCTGCGTCTTATATCTCTTTTTGATTTTAGGTCCAAACTGCAGCAAGCCTAGCCCACTCCTGTTGCTCAGTGAATTTAAATGCTCATGTTCTATTTTATATCTGCATAGCTGAAATGACCCTTAGAGTCTGGCCAACCCCATCATTTCACAAACGACAAAACCAAGACCCAGGAGAGGAGCAGGCTCCCAACCAGGTGTCACAACACGTTCCATAAATAGTCCACCTAGTTATTCCTGCATCAAGCACGTGTTCCAGGATCTCAGATCCAGCTGCCTGCTTAACATCTCCAGTTGGATGACTAATAAGTTTCTTAAACTTAACTTGTCCAAGCAGAACTCTTGATTCTACCCACCCACCACCCGAACTTCCTCCCCCAGTCTACCTGATCTCAGTTAATTGCCCAGCTGCCCAGGCTGAAAACGTAGGAGTCATACTTGATTTATGTTTTCCTCTCACTCTCCACACCCAACTTACCAGCAAATCCTATGGCTCTACCCTGAAAATAGATCCAGAATTTGTCTACTTTTACATCCTCGATGAATACCACCAGGCTACCATTACCTCTCACTCGGGCCACCTAGCTGGCTCCATACTTGCCTTCCTTGAGTCTTTTCATAAATCAGATCACGTTTCTCCCCTACCCAAAGCCCTCCAGTGACTGCCCATCTCATAATAAAATCCAAACTCCTTACCACATTTTATAAGATCTACATCATGGGCCCTGCCTACTTCTGGGCCCCATCTTTATTACAGTCTCCTTAACTCTCTCTATTCCAGCCACACTGGCCTCTTGCAGTTCTTGGACCACACCAAGCTTGTTTCTGCCTCCGGGTATTTGCACTTGCTGTTTCCTCTCCTAAAATGCTTTTCACCCACATCTTGGTATGGGTTGTGGTCTCACTTTATCCAGATTTCTGTTTGAACCTACCTTGTCCACTCTATAAAAATATACATCTATTTATATACTTGTTTAGTGTGTATCTTCCCCACTGGATAAGGTCTTAGTTGGTCTTGGTCCCTGCTTTATCCAGGGTGCCTAGAACAATATCTTTCACATAGCTGGCACTCATAAATATTTATTAAATAAATGAATGAATCAGAAAACTAACAGAAAATTTGGGGCAATCCAAAACTTTTTGAGAAACAACTTTTAGACTTAACACACCATGACCGTTTCTCAGCACATGGTTCATATAGGGGTAATTTAATGGATGATGAATTTGCCGAAGAACCACAGAGCTGATAAAGGAGCTAGATGATAGAATATTTTAAAACACATTGAGTGCAGGGAAAGCACTAAGCAGGCACTGTAATTTCTGGTTGGCTTTTTGTTTTCCTGTGGCATATTTATGTACTGGTAGACTCAGACCTAGGTGCCTTTCCAGGACATGCAGCTCCCAGGAGAAAGGTGGTCAATTCCAAGCCATTAGAGTGGTCCATCAGAGAGATGATGTAAGAGTCTCCCCAGAATCCACTTTCACAGTAGACTTCCAGGAATTCCCTAGCAAAGAGGAATCAGACCTGCAGGGGGAGCTGATGGCACATGTCCATTTTGGAAAGCCTGGGGTCCAGAAATATAGCTATTCTTTCAAGTAGAATGAATTTAAAAAGTCATTGAAGTTTATAAACATCCAAGATATCCTATTACTCATGCCAGGGTCTAAGAAATTGAAAGATGTCTTAAGACTCAGAATCTCAAGTGGTTAAATTGGGTTTATGCAGCCTGAACAAACCAGGGTATTATCTGAACTCTGGGACCACTTCCTCTTCAGGTACAGATTTGGGTATCCCTTACCACCTTGCCTCACACATGATCAAGGCGTGGCTCCTATTAATGGTTAAGAATGCCCAGAAAACATTATATGGAAACTTCTGGCTGAAAAGCACAAAAAAGTTCTCATCATCAGATAGCAACCCTCATGGGTTTCTTGAGAGAAACCCAGGACTCTGCTCCATGCATCCAAGAGCAGAACAATGTGACCTTTCTGTTGAGCAGTCTAAAATTACTAAACAAGAGGGAAATCATTCTATTCAGAGTTTATTTCTGACACTATTGACAGGTCACGAGTAATTCTCAAATCTTGCTTCACATTTCACAAGGACAACCTCATTTGCATTAAGCTAGTCATTTGTGTAGGTTATAATGGCTCTGCTCACTCTCAGATGTCAATATTCAAGGTAATCCTTGAAAAGGAGAGTAAGTAACATTCCTCACTCCTTCCCCACCCTAACAAGGATCATCACAGTCAGGAAGAAAAGGTGGGCAGCTCCTCTTGGCCTGGCGTTCAGTATTAGGGCTGGAAAACGGTGCTATCCCTCCCCCGCCTGAAAGCGTAGGAGGAGAGTTTTGCAAAAAAGTGATGGGATTGCATAGTCCTCCTAAGGCAAGGCTTCACAGTGTGATTTCATCATTTCCTCTTAAATTTTGTGAATTCCTGGACTTCCCTCTCAAGGTTTTAAAACCAAAAACACAGCCCAAAGAAAAATGCATTTATTTTTATTTTTTTTTATTGTTGTAATTAAATGAAGTTTACATTTCAAGTTAGTCTCCCATACAGAATTTTTTTCTTTTTTTACGTACTTTGTTATGAGACCCCAACCGCTCACCCCTTTCTGCGACAGCACACTCCTCGCCTCTGGAAAAATGCGTTTTTAAAGATTGCTCGTGCCTCATCACCACCACAACATATGTGGAAGGGTATTTGATATGCCCGCACATCTCACCAACCCGTGATCACAAAATGAGGGCATATCTAAATTATAACGACTCTGAGCCCTCCTCTGTCCCCCAAAAGCAGGAAATTCAGGCTGCCTCCCTTGACTCCCTTCCCCAAGTTCTATATTTACATAATATTTTCTTACATAATTAACAGCCCTGAAAGGATGCATCTTATAATTAACCTCAACAGTTAAAAACAAAACCCTCTGAGTACCTCCAGGCCCAGGTGTTGGTTGTTACTTAGTTGTCAATGGTCCTCGCCTGCGCATGTGCAGAGTTAGTCCTTGACAGAATCTATCCAGTCCTCCAATTATTGGTTTGCACTCAGCTACTAACCTAAAGGAACCCACACAGTGGTGCCATGGAAGAAAGGCCTGGCAATCTGCTTTCATAAAAATTACAGCCAAGAAAACCCTATGGAGCAATTCTACTTTGTAACACATGGTATTACCATGAGTTGGAATCAACTCGACAGCAATGGGTTTGGGTTTTTTTTTTTTTTGACACCAGCACACGTTGCTGAATTTAACTTAAATTTGGAACCCTAATTGTCATTTAACATGTCTTTGTAATGTTACACTGTACTGCAGCATTGAAACTGAAAGCTGTTTATATGCCAAAGACTGCTGATGCAATAAAATGCAATAGAAACTCCCAAATTTCTCAGAATATATCTTAAATTTTTCTAAATTAGGCAAGATTAAACCAAAAACCAAAACCAAACCCATTGCCATTGAGTTGATTCCGACTCACAGCGACCCTATAGGACAGAGTAGAGCTGCCCCATTCGGTTTCCAAGGAGTGCCTGGTGGATTTGAATTGCCAACCTTTTGCTTAGCAGCCATAGCTCTTAACCACTACGCCACCAGGCAAGATTAGCATAGTCCGTTCTTGCCTAACAAATGATTTTCCTCGGGCTCCAGTACAACCATCTATCAAAAGCTCCTGAGTGATTTTTAAAAAAATTGATTTGATTTCAGTGGTAGGAAATTCAATTGAGGAAAAAAAAAAAGAAACTAGCAGTTTAATCAAATAGAAAATGCAGATAACTTACCCCAATATGCCGGTTAATTCTGAAAGTGCTCAAGAGGTCAAGATCACAAATTATGCTATGAAAGATGCATGTCACCTTGATGCTGTGCATCGGTGTCACTAGGGGGCGCGGGGGTGCGGATCACACCAGGTGACGCTGTCAGAGGGGGTGACACCAAAATGACTGTCTATATAATTCTTGTGCAGTGTTTCACAGAAGTTTATTGTTTTTTATAAAAATATCCCTGTAGTTAAACAACAAAAATACTTTTCATAAGCCCAGCTTACATGTATCAATACACCTGCAAGGCTAAAACTCTATGCTAATTTACTTTTTGAACCTTCTAATGTGCTCATGTCAGAGCTGTCATTATTACCCAATTACAATTATGCTTTGAATCCCATGGTTTCATCTGCAGGCTCTACAAGCACTTGCTGTTGTTTTTGTTGCTGCCGGTATTTTTATAGTTGCTGATTTTATCAAATTTTCTGGTATTTTAGCTACAATATTATGGTAATTAGCGTGGGGGGGTGACACCATGAGTTACCACACTGGGTGACACCAACCTTAGTGACGCCACTGATGCTGTGTGTCCCTTCCAATGGCAGAAGTTAATTCAAAGAATCTTTAGAGTCTGGATATAAAGAATGCTTAAATAAAAGTTTTAACTGTACACTAAATAAAGTGATGTAATTAACTGTACAGATAAATGTATGCTATTATTTGTTAATGACCCAAGTCATGGTATTTTCAACTGCCTCATAAGCATACAAAAGCTGGACAATGAATAAGGAAGACTGAAGAAGAATTGATACCTTTAAATTATGGTGTTGGTGAAGAATACTGATACACGCTGGACTGCCAGATGAACAAACAAATCTGTCTTGGAAGAAGTACAGCCAGAATGTTCCTTAAAGCGAGGATGGCGAAACTTCATCTCACATACTTTGGACATGTTATCAGGAGGGACAAGTCTCTGGTGAAGCATATCATGCTTGGTGAAGTAGAGAATGAGCGAAAAAGAGGAAGACCCTCAACAAGATGGATTGACACAGTGGCTGCAATAATGGGCTCATGGATAACAATGATTGTGAGGGTGGCGCAGGACCGGATGGTGTTTCATTCCATTGTATGTAGGGTCGCTATGAGTTGGAACCAACCTGACAGCACCTAACAACAACAACATCTTAGAAAGGAGCCCTGGTGGTGCAATGGTTAAGCGCTCATCTGCTAACCGAAAGGTTGTCAGTTCGAACTCACCAGTTGCTCCTCAGGAGAAAAGATCTGGTGATCTGTTCCAGTAAAGATTTCAGTGTAGGAAACCCTATAGGGCAGTTCTGCTCTGTCATATAGGGTCACTGTGAGTCAGAATAGATTCAATGGCACACAACAATAATAACAGCATCTTAAAAGAGGCACTGGTGGTTCTGTGATACAATTCTTGCCTTTCATGTGGGAGACCCAGGTTCGATTCCTGGCCAATGCTCCTCATGTGCAACCACTACCTGTCTGTCAGTGGAGGCTTGCACATTGCTATGACGCTGAACAGGTTTCAGTGGAGCCTCCAGACTAGGACAGACTAGAAGGAAAGGCCCGGCAATCTACTTCCAAAAATCAGCCAATGGATCACAACAGTCTGATCCACAACCGGTCATAGGATGGTACTGGCCTAGGTAGTGTTTTGTTCAGTTGTGCAAGGGGTCACCAGGAGTCGGGAGCCAATTCGATGGTAGCTAACAATGACAACATCTTAGAATGGAAGAAATGTATTTTTCAGGCCCCTCATAGTTACTTTCACAGGTTCACCTCCTCCCTGAGGCTCCACTGCTTCCCCCTGACAGGTGAGCAGGGAAACTCAGATGCTGATGCTGAAGAGTGCTGCTGAAACAATGCCCCACCCATCACTGTGAATGGGTGCTCTCCGGCCACTGCCCAGCCAAGTGCCCCCATGCCCATAGCAACCCAATAAGCTCTGATCTTGACTGTTTAAGAATTGGTGCACCTCTTAAGAATTCATTTCCAGAAAGGAACCCAGAGCTACGATTTTTTAAGTCACTGGACCAACTTAACTCTAATATCATATTGGTTCTAATCTTCTCTAATTCACAGCACACGAGCTACTTTAAAGCGAATTGAAATAAAGTAGTCATGATTATCTTTACTTCGCATTCAGGGGCTGAATCAGAGCAAAGGTAAGTGACTCAGCTAGGATTAGGATGACTCCAGGTCAAGTTCGGTGGTTCTCAACCCTGGCTTTCAAAAAAAGAAAAAGAATTATGTTTGAGCTCTATCCCAGGCAGGTTAAATCAGAATCTCTGGGGAAAAGGCCAGACATCAGTATTTTTTTGACAAGCTCGCCAGGTGATACTGGAATACGTATTTAATTGCCTCCACGAACAACTGCCATTTGCTGTGAGACCAGAACTGGATGATGCCTGGTTACCATTACTAACCAATTTGATCAAAGATTCTATAGCAGAATCCTTATAAAAAGAAGAGAAAATGTGAAACAGAACTTCAAATTGTCATGGAACCCCGAGTTTCTGGAGCCATTGAGGCTGATTGAATCCCAGAAATTAATGCTGTGAGGAAATCTTTAAACCTTAAGCCAAAACTATCCCCTCAAGCATTTTTAAATCAAACAATAGTTTAGCTTAATTAGAAAAGAATGTCTACCTTGAGCATTGTGTTCTTTTAAAGAATTATTTATATGAGATCAGATTGACAACAGTAACTCAAAAGGTTGGATGAGACGCCTAAGGGGCAGTGAGTTTGTGTTCATTATGGTGAAATAATTTGGAAAATGATGTCAAGAATGGTTGCACAGCTTGAAAAATGTAACCAATGTCACTGATGGTACATGCAGAAATTGTTGAATTGATATATATTTCTCTTTGTATATCTTCACCAAAAATTAAAAATAAAAAAAAGTTCTCCAGATGATTCTAATGTGAAAGCCAGGTCGAAGGAAAACATTAGGGACTTGCGGACACTTAAATTCTAGGCTCTGCTCTGTCACGTGGGCAAATTGCTTAGTTCTTTGGGCCCCATTTCCACATCTACAAAATAAAGAGCAAGACAGAGAGGATCACTAGATCCTTTCATATCTGACACTCATGCTAAAGGCATCTATCATTGTGTACATGGCTATTTCAGTACAATGCCGATTAGAATTACATTTTGGACTAAAACCACCAATGTGGATGTCTTAGTTATCTAGTGCTGCCATAACAGAATATTTCAAGTGGGTGGCTTTAAAGAACAGAAATATATTTTCACAGTTTTTGAGGCTAAAAGTCCAAATCCGGGTCTCAGCTGTGTCAGTTCCTTCTGTGAGCCTCTCTGTTAGTTTCTGGTGTTTGCCAGAGATCCTTTTATGTTCCTTGGAGTCTGTCTTCCTTCTTTATGTGTCTCTGTGTCTATTCTCCTTTTATAACTCAGAGGTGGTTAGGTTTAGGACCCACACTGCTCTGGTATGCCCCAATTAACATAACAAAAGAACACTTCTGTTTCTAAACATGGTCCTATTTACAGGTACAGGGGTTAGGATTTCAACACATATTTTTTTTGGAAGGAGGACACGATTCAGTCCATAACAGTGGATTACAACAAAAAATGTTATCTTCAGTCTCAGAGGCTACCAGTGACCTCCTACTGCCAAATCTAACAACCTTTCCAGACCTCATTCTCCTCCTTAGCTTTGGAGTCCCATCTTCCTCTTTTTTTTTTATTTAATTTTTTATTTATTTTTAATTTTTTAAATTGTACTTTAGATGAAGGTTTACAAACTAATAGTTTCCCATTAAACAGTTAGTACACCTATTGTTTTATGACGTTGGTTAACACCCACACTACGTGTCAACACTCTCTCTTGTTGACCTTGGGATCCCTATTACCAGCTTTCCTGTTCCCTCCTTCCTTCTAGTCCTTGTCCCTGGACTGTTGTGCCCCATTTGTCTCGTTTTGTTTTATGGGCCTGTCTATCTTTGGCTGAATGGTGAACCTTGGGAGTGACTTCATTACGGAGCTAAAAGGGTGTCTGGGGGCCATACTCTTGGGATTTCTCCAGTCTCTGTCAGGCCAGTAAGTCTGGTCTTTTTTTGGGAGTTAGAATTTTGTTCTACATTTTTCTCCAGCTCTGTCCGGGACCCTCTGTAGTGATCCCTGTCAGAGCAGTCGGTGGTAGCCGGGCACCATCTACTTGTACTGGACTCAGTCTGGTGGAGGCCGTGGTAGCTGTGGTCCATTAGTCCTTTGGACTAATCTTTCCCTTGTATCTTGTTTTCTTCATTCTCCCTTGTGGAGTCCCATATTCTTGAACTCTGCGTCCATAAAGGCATCTGTGGCACCACATTTACTAAAAAGCATTAGCAAAGTTCTAAGTAGAAGATAAAAGGAACCCTGAACAGAGGGAAGGTACACAAATGGGAACGGTAGAGGAATTATTGTAGGGGAGCATCTCTTTGGGCTAACTGGGTGTGGGAGGCAATTGTAGATTCTTAATGTCTCCAAGACTTTCTACAGAGTTCTTGGATGTAGTGTCAGTATATGAAATAGACTGCTTTGGCTGTGAATGTGATAAGTTTAGTATTTTGGACCTGTTGAGTTTGAGGTGTCAAAGTTTCCATAACTGCGTCTTAAACGGCATGGCCTGGAGGACCTCTGAGATTCTTCCAGATCTTTTGCTTATGCTAAAAACAAGCCATATGATGGCGTATGTGCACTTTGGGAAAAGTCAATCAGGCTTATGGAATGTACTCTGGCATTCTCCCCTTGTCCTTTCGACCTTGCAGTTAGTTCATTCACTCATGACACACTCATTCATTTATCATGTATTCGTCCCCCTCTCCTCTCAGTTCTCAAAACACTGTATCTGGAACTCTTTTCTGGCATTTATTTACTACCTCATATTTAGTCACAAATGGATGTTAAATGAATGAATGAGACACCTCAGTGTCCCCTCAACAGGAAGAGGTCTGATGGCAACGAAGTAACCAAACAATCCTCCTCTCAAAAAAATGTAAAAAACGTAAAACTCAATGAACTCAGTGCCCTTATAATGAAAACAACAGTCTTGGAGTAATTAGTGTACGGGCAATAATAATACCTAATTTTTTTTGTGTTGTTGATAATAACAATGATATTGAGCGGATTCTATTTGTCGGGTGTGCTACTAAAACCTTTATATGAATTATGTATATTATTTACTTACATGCTCTCATTTAATCCCCACAACATCCTAGGAGGTAAGAATGACTATCTCCATTTTGTATACAAGGAGACCAAAGTTGAGAATTTAGGTCACTTCTACAAGGTCACACAGCTGGAAGATAGCACAACTGCAGTTCAAAGCTGAGTTTTCCCGACTCCAAAGTCCTGACTCTGTCCCCTGTGCTGTCTGGCCAGAGGCAGCATCACTGTGTACAGTCCAGTATGACAAATGATGTTCCTACCTCGGTGATGTGAACCTGCACCATTATTCCATCTCCTAGTCTGTTTCAGAAGGCACAAAGATGCCCCTCCCCCAGCATGGTCAAAATTCAAATGCTTTAGTTCTCAACTGATTAATCTTCAATCACCTAGAAAATTCACTTCTGTGGAGATCTTAACCCCCATCAGTGAATGAAGTGAGGAGTGACAGTAGTTTGCCCGAGATTGTTGCTGTGTGCCATTGAGTCAGTTCTGACTCAGAGCAACTCGAGATGACAGGATGGAACTGCCCCACAGGGTTTTGGAATCGACTCGAAGGCACACAACAACAACAAACTTAAGACCAAAAATGCATGCAAAACGCCAGGCACAAGGGCGTCAGGATTTTGCACAAAGCAAGGCGAATATTGTCTGATTTGTTTCCAAAATCCTCATAAATCACCTCCCAAACTGGCTTGACCTTTTGGCCCATAAAACCACATTGGCAGGTTGGTTTCAGAGAACACTCTATTGGACAATCTACAGCAACTCAATTCAAAGTCCCTCTCCTGGATCCCTGTCAAAAACGGAGTCACTACTTTTTTTACATTTATTAATTAGATGATTTCCCCCTAAATGCTTGTCTTTTCCATTGCCCCCCAGCACTGTCAGGCCACTGCTCAGCCCAGAAACAAAATGTCCTGAAAGAATCAGATTGATCTCCTTGTGGTTTATTCCTTCCCAACACTGTGAACTTCAAGGTACTTGACAATAAAAATTGTAAATTCAGAGGTGGAACTCAGGGCTTCAGACATATTACACAGCAAATTTCTCTTTTTCTCCCTTACTCCGGCCATCTGGGTAGTCAGGAGTCAAGGCAGTTCATTAAGCTTTCCTAACTTTTATTTTTGTCCTTCTGTGCCTAGAAAAGGCACAGCGGTTAAGAACTCGGTTGCTAACCAAAAGGTCGGCAGTTCGAATCCACCAGCCACTCCTTGGAAAACCTATGGGGCAGTTCTACTCCGTCCTTTGGGTAGCTGTGAGTCGGAATTGACTTTTTGGTGCCAAGAAAGTAGTAAAAGAGAAGCTAAGAACACAAGTGTTGAAGTTAGAAAGAGTGTCCTTCCGTCCCAGCCCTGTCACAGTCCACCTGAGGAAGTCACTTCACTTTTTTGAGCTGTGTCTGTAAATGGGGCTATAATGTCTCTCTTCTCCTGTCCCTCCTCTCTTGTTATTATCCTCACTTGAAGAATCTTGCAATGTCAGAAGCCCAGGAGAGGAGTGCCTAAGCTAGAAGAGGAAGCTTTTAACACAGTACTTCTTACATAATTCCCAATGATTATTCTAATTAAAAAGGAAGGAAGGAGGATTGAGGGTTCAGCAATGCCCACCTAAGTCCTTAGCATAGCCTTCAGTAGGAGGACCCCATGGTTTAATGGACATAAATTATGGAGCATAAGCTGACTTTGGGTATTAGTCAGTGTAGTGGGTTGAATAGTGTCCCCCCCAAAATTCGCGTCCACCCGGAACCTCAGAATGTGACCTTATTTGGAGATAGGGTTGATACAAATGTGATTAGTTAAGGATCTTGAGATGAAATCATACTGCATTTAGGGTGGACCCTAAATCAAATGATCAGTGTCTTTATAAGACAAAGAGAAGACACAGAGAGGAGAAAGCCACATGAAGAAAGGGCAGAGACTGGAGTTATGTTGCCTCAAGCCGAGGAAGGATCTTCCCCTAGAGCCTTAAGAGGTAGTACGGTCTTGCTGAATTCGGACTTCTAGCCTCCAGAACTGTGAGAGAATAAACTTCTATTTTAAGCCACTCAGCTTGTGGTAATTTGCTAAAACAGCCACAGGAAACTAAGACAGTCAGTCTCTGCTTTTTCACCTGAACATTCTGGCTTTGTTTTACATTTGCTATAAAGATTGACTCACAGTCCTCTGAACAGCAAATGTTAATGAATGCCTGGTACATGGGACCAATCTCCAGTCATACCCATATAAACACTGCCTGCAAGATTAAGACCAAATTCCTAAGTGTGGCCTTCAAGGCTGGCCATGATCTGCTCCAGCTCAATCTTTCCAGTGTCAGCTGGGGTGGAATAGGCTCATTTTACATTCAGACTCTTGCAACTATTCAGCCACCAGGAATGTGCCTTGTACTCTCCCATTTGCACCGGTCCACATCCTATCCATCTTCAGGTTTTAGGTTATATGCTACCTCCTCCAGGAAGTACACCGTAATCCATCCTGTATCAGTTTAGGATGCTTTTTGTCGGAAGTTCGAAAAACCCAACTCAAACTGACAAACAATGAGGGGAATTAATTGGCTCCTGTGACTAAAAAATCAAGAATAGGAATAGTATTAGGTAAGGAATGTTCTGATGGTTCAGGGTGTTTGTTTATTTCTGTCTCTTTGTTCACCTTCTGCAATGTCAGCCTCATCCTAAGGCTGACTCACCCCATGGTTACAGAACAGCTTTCAGCCGCTCCTGGAACTGCATGCTTCTTTTACATCCAACACAAAGGCATTTGTCTTTGTCTCAGCATTCCCAGAAAAGTCTTGGTGTTCACTCAGATTGGTGCATCTTAGAGTGCACGCTCACCCCTGAACCAATCACTATGCCCAAGGGGATGGAATGTCCTGAGTGGCCTAGTCAGGTCATGTGTTCAGCATCTGAAGCTAGGAGGTAGAATCTAGTTCCTTGGAACCTCACGGCTCCCCCAAAGAGAAACAGGGGTTATTGAAAAAGGGGAAGGAGGAACGGACGCTGAGAGACAACATCAAATGCCCATTGCATTCACACCCTCGTTTGTGTGCCGAATACGTTTTGTCAACAGTTCTGCTGAGGCACAGATCTTCCTTTTCACGTATTTTATCCCGGTCTCTGTATCTCCCCCCAGAAAACTGCAAGCTCCGAAGGACTAGGGGTTATATCTTGTCCATATTTAGGTCCCAAGAGAGCCTTTCACAGGATTAGTGCTCAATAAAGTTTTGTTGCAGTGAACTAAATTTTAAAAAGTTGTTTTCATACTTTCAAATTCCCAAAAGGTCCTGTTATGTTGTTTTCCGGCATCAATTAATCCCTTCTCCAGTTAGTAAGGCTAATCGCAGGAGACATTAAAGGCTCTCACGTGCTGTAACCTGATCCTTTTTAGAATATTTTAGTCATTTAAAAACGAAGTTGAATGTCCACTGCATTTTTTGTGGGTGAATGTGTAGATAGTTATAAATAGAGACAGAAAAACACTAAGGCTCTGTGAATTTTGTTGGCAGGGCCCCTGCTCTTGGACCCCCAAATATAGCCTGCCGACAATTTGCCACAGGCATTTTTATTTTTTTAAACACAGTTCATCATTTCATATATTCTGAACAACGATGCTGAATATTTGTTCAGCAGTACATTTTTTTCCACTTTGTCTTTTGGCCCAAATGTGTGGCTTTTTTTTTTTTTTTTTTTTTTTTTTGGTAAGAGATGAAAATCTCAAACACAGATAAATATATACCCTGATGCTTGGCTGGAATACAATTCTCTATAGGCAATTCTGTCTCATGTCTGTGGGATTGGTTTAAATTTGGAAGCCTTCGAAAGGCCTTGGTCTTGTTCTCCCATGACTTGAACCAATGGCCGGGACCCTGAGAAGAAGTTTCAAGGAGTGGGACGTGGACATTGTTTTCCTTTAAATAGAACCAGACAGAAAAGGGAAGCTCAGTGAGGAGTTTCTCAGGAGAGATGGAGCTCTGGCAAGTCTTCACTTTGGATGTGTCTGATAATTACCAGAGAATATGACCATGTATGCTGCAGTTCTGGAACTTTCCTCAAGGTTGTCACACTGTTGTTCCATTTATGTTTCTCTCATCTCCATTTCGCTCCACCTTTCTAGACTTTACCCAGCCCTACTGCCAGACTTGACACATCTGATTATAGTTGATACAGGCATTTCCCATGGTTGGCCCATGTCCAGAAGGTCTACTGTATCTCAAAGCTTGAAATGAGAATAGACTTTCCCATGGGTACCATGTTATCAATGAGGGCTTAGATTCCCAGGCTAGACCACAGAAGCCCATGTAACCCAGATGTGGTAGTGATATCCAAGATGAGGCTTTTGGGTTAGCTTTTGAAAGATGACAGACCTGACTGGATCTTCATTTAGCCCTTCCCTTTTTGTCCTGTCTCAAATGCAGATGGAATGGATACGTGGAAGTGAGCCACCACCATCTTAACACTATGAGAGCAAAAGCTATACCTTCTTGAGTAGCTGTAACAGTCCAAAGCTGCCTACCTTCTTCAGAGTGGAAAAATTAAAAATGAAAAAACAAACCTGTTCAAATAATATACTGTAGACAGTTTTCTGTTTAATGCAAAAGAACAAAGCCTTAAACTGATTCACAATAGTTGTTTCTGTAACTCCAGGGATATTGATGCCTGCTTTTAAACAACTGGGGCAGAGATACCTCGATCACATGGAGGCCACTGATTAGCCTTGTTAATCATGGTGCCCCTTTCTTATCAGGCCTGGCTGGAGGTGGGGATGGGCTCATGAGAAGGGACAATAGAAATACCTAATGGATCGAGAGGCTTGAAGGCAGAGCAGGAGAAGCCCTCATGGGACTTTCTTCTGCTTTGAAATGGGCACAGAACACAAAAACCTTCCCCAACAGAGCTGCTGTCCTCTCTCTCAGCTCTAGGGCAGTCCCAGCCCACCTGGCCATGCATATTCCACTAGCAATGTTCCTTCTGCCAGGAACTTGGAGCAACCTGAGTCCAAGCCAGCTCTCACTGAGCCAGGCCTCACCCATCTACTGCTCAGATGAGAGGGACCCTGGTGCCCATGGATTTCATCAGCTCCATTCTCAGCAGGGCTCTGTGGGCAGCGAACAGCCCAGAGGCTACAAGGACAGAACTGGGTTTGCTCCTGGGGGCTGTAGCACAGCCTTGGACCCACTGTAGTCATTTGTCAAAATGTGGTGGCAGCAGCACTGAGAATTGTGTGCTGTATCAAGTTCTGCCTTTCAGCCACACAGGATTTTGCAGCAAAGGACAATGGCTTTGCTAAAGACCAGTGACTGAATCATTGTTCCTGTGCTGGAGCAAAGAGAGAGGAATCAGAGATCTAAGAGCAGGAACAGCCTTATTACTATTTTTAATAGTACGTTTCTTACAGTATATTGCAGCTTTTAGAGTATTTTCACCTATATTGACTTACATAATTCTCACAATATCCCTCTGAAGTACGAAAGATTGGGTTATTATATTATCATTTAACAGACGAAGTGAGGCTCAGAAAGGATTACTGGCTCCACAGGATCACACAGAAAATCAGACATGATTCTCAAACTCAAAGTGCTAATGACAGCTCTACCAGTCAGGGTCCCAGCAGGAAACAGATGGTACTGTCCAAGAGGTAATTCATGGCAGTATAATGAAGGGCCTATTTATAAATGTGTGCACAGGGTTAAGGGAAATCAAGAAGGGATAGGGAAGCATCCCAGAGATAGCAATAGCAATAACCACTGCCACCCATAGGCTTGAAACAGCCAAGAGAGGAAGCAGTTACTGGAACCCCAGTGAGAGCTGTGTCTATAGGAGAAGGCCACCAGACAGGAGCTGTGAGAAATAGAGCCATGGGCAAGCCAAAGGAATATATAGCCCATATCTCTTTCCTCTCACCCATCCCATTTCCTGTTGGTGCCTCCCATTGACCAAACCCAGCTGGAAGCCAGCGGGCAAATAGGTCCAGTTTATGTAGTCCATAAGGTCAGCTTCCCACAGCTGAGAGCAAATGGAGAAGAGTACAGAGCAGAGCTGAAGGGAAATGGAAAATACCTAGCTATGGTGATCTGTTGTACACTTATTATGTAGCAGAAATTGTACATAGTATATTATATGCTGGTGTCATGTAATCTCGGATTGCCAACTCTTGGGTGCAAGAAATAAAACTTTATTTTTCTATAATTTAATTTAATTTCTACATGAAGCCTCCATTCTGATAGGTGGCAGAAACTTGATTTCAGTCAATTGATGGTTTCTTCAGCCAAATCTGGGTCCCAGTACCACTTAACCACCCCCCAAAAAAACCTTTTTCAAGGGCTTCCTGGACATCCAAGTGACTTCCAGAGTGCCAAGTCAACAGTTACTTCTGTCCTCACGTCCACATCGGCATCTCTCAAGACATCCTCATCCTCATCTGGTCTCTTGTTATTGGATCAAATTCATGAATACTTGTCCCAACTATAAGATCTCTTTAGGTCCTATTCTGCTTCAGTACTCTAGGGAACTTGGGAAGCATTTGGCTGCTGCCCATAACGTGGTGGTACTGAGGAGCCACTAGGGGCTGTCTCAGTTCTGCCTGCATGCAGGCTTCTCTGTTCTACCTCTCTTATGAGGACTGGGTCTGGAGAAATCCTAAGAGACTTGCCACTTCAGGGCTCCACTCTGGAAGCAAGGCTCAACTCCTCTTTGGAACCAAATCCCCAAATGGATCTGGAGTTTCTGTTATGCCCCATTCTCCTAGAGGCAGTATCTATCTAATCCTCTTGCTTGCCTTTCTTCTCTCCTCTCCTCTGCCGCTCCCCACCCCCTCCACCAACTCCAGCCTGTAGAATCCTTATGCAATAGTCCAGGGTGTCAGAAAACTGGCTCTGAGTAACCATGTATGTTTCTGTTTCCAACTCTACTGTTCATACATAAAATTTATCTCCTCATACTTTCAAGAAGTAGGACCTTGAAGCTCAAAAGCCTAAGATTTCTGCAACCCAAAAGTCTTTCCTCTTAAAAAAAATTTTTTTTTATTGGGAGATTACCCAGGATTATCTGAATTAGCCCAATATAATCACAAGGATTTGTAAAAGTGGAAGCAGGAGGCAGAAGAGTCAGTGGCAGAGTGGATGTGATATAAGAAAGACTCGACCGGCCACTGCTGCCTTTGAAGATGGAAGGGAGCTACATGCCAAGGAATGCAGGCAGCTGCTAGAAGCTGCAAAAGGCAAGAAAACAGATTCTTCCCTAAAGCCTCCAGAAAAAAATGCAGCCAGGCCGACACCATAATTTTAGCCCAGTGAGACCCACATCAGGCTTCTGACCTCCAGAATTGTAAGAGAATAAATTTGTACTGTTTTTAATTTTTTTTTTTTTTTTGGATCTCTGCCATAGGATTATTAGAAACTCAAAAACCAAGAGTTGTCATCCTGGCAAGAACTGCCTTCTCCCATGGAATCCCTTCCCTGGGGGTAGTAAGTTCAGAATGTCTTAGCTGCTAAAAAAGAAGGACCTGAAGGTTATAGAAATTACTCAGAAAGAAAATGATAATAGTTAATGCAGAGATGGACTTACCATGAAGCTCATGAAGCTGAAATTTCAGGGCTCCTCACTTGCAGGGGTTCCTTCCAAGGCCTTGGGAGGGGCTTAAGCGTTAGATTCATATGTTTTTATAAAATATGCAAAAAGTAAGATATTTTAACCACAGTCAGTTAAGACCACTGTCTCCTTCCACTTGGACTTTCTTTCCATCCCATTTCTATTCATGTTGGGTGGTGTTTGAGTGGCCATGGACATTTTTTGGGATTTGGCCAAGGGGAAGTTGAGCTGGGTCTACACAGTAAGTAGCACGCTTAGACCAGGGCAAGAGTGGCATACACCCTACACTTTAGAGGGTTTCACTTTTGCCCTCCTCTGGTGCACTCTTACCCTGAGGGCAAGGAGTCTACAGGGTCAAAGGGTCATGTCCACCCAGAGCTTGTACTCGCTCCTTTTGGACCACACTCCAGGTGTGGCAACCATGGAAGTCTGCCTCTCAGATCTCCCATCAAGGAGAGGCTTCCAGTCAACTGAAAAGAGTGCAGTTAGCTGACAGCTTCCAGCCATAATGTCTTCAAGATCTACAAGAGTGTTTGAGCCAAGGCCATGCTCTTCATAGACTGCCTCCAGCTAACAAATAAGCATGGCAGGGATCCTAGAGGCTGGCCATTTCTGCCCAATGTGGGATTCTTCCAATGGGCAATCTTTGCACTATTGCTCCCTGTTGGTTGGACAAGACTTTGTCAGGTTTGCTTTTCAGTCTAAATCTCTACCTGCCTATTCTGCTCCTGCCCTATTTCCTTTCACAGACTTGCACTGCGGTATGAAGGCTTTTCCTGTGCATTCCCACTTCCTCTGCCTATGACTTAATAGGAGTTATCCCGCATCTCCACAAACCTCTAGCACTCCTAACTCTGACTCAGCATCTGCTTACCAGAGGACCTGAACTGACACCCCTGATGCTGGGAGTGGTCTGAGAAAGAAGGCCAATAAAATATGGTTCGGGATGAGGGAAAGACTGAATTATCTTTATATTCTCTCTACAGAAAATGCTATTACAAAATCATTGTCATATGAAGAGATTATTAAAGTGTACACAGCCCCAAAAAAGTAGGAAAAAATATTATAGAGGCATATAAAACCAAAACCCAAACCCATTGCCATCCAGTTGATTCCAACTTCATAGCGACCCTATAGACAGAGTAGAACTACCCCCATAGGGTTTCCAAGGAACAGCTGGTGGATTCAAACTGTCAACCTTTTGGTTAGCAGCTGAGCTCTTAACCACTACACCATGAGGGCTCTATAGAAGCATGTAAGATATTTAATTAATTACATATATTATTTTCCTGGATTTTGTGATGTTAGCAGTATTTGTTGTTTTTTTTAAATTGTAATTAGTTGTGACGTCTTTTCTCCTAAGTAAATATTCACTTCAATATCTAACTTTGTAAACTTACTTCTTTTTAAAAAAGACCTCCAAATTGATTGAACTTTGTGGTTGTGTTGTTAGGTGTTGTGTTGATTCATAGTGACCCCACGTACAACAGAACGAAACACTGCCCGATCCTGCACCATCCTCACAATTGTTGCTACATTTGAGCCCATTGTTGCAGCCACTGTGTCAAGCCATCTCATTGAGGGTCTTGCTCTTTTTTGCTGGCCCTATACTTAACCAAGCATGATGTCCTTCTCCAGGGACATCATGATAGTATGTCCAAACTATATGAGATGAAATCTCGCCGTCCTCACTTCTAAGGAGCATGCTGGCCGAACTTCTTCCAAAACAGATTTGTTCGTCCTTCTGGCAGTCTGTGATATAGTCAATATTCTTCACCAACACCATAATTCAAAGACATCGATTTTTTTTTGGTCTTCCTTATTCATTGTCCAGCTTTCACATGCATATGAGGCAACTGAAAATATTATGGCTTAGGTCAGGTGCACCTTAGTCTTCAAAGTGACATCTTTGCTCTTTAACACTTTAAAGAGGTCTTTTGCAGCAGATTTGCCCAATGCAATGCATCGTTTGATTTCTTGACTGCTGCTTCCATGAGCTATGATTGTAGATCCAAGTAAAATGAAATAAACTTTAGGTTCCACGGGACCTGGATCCACTCCTGAGTTAATACTGTTATTAGTCAAAGTATTATTTCACCACATCAAGCTGGATAAGATTACCCCTGTTTGGGGCCAGTGGAAGGGGGAAGTGGGGATATTGCTTAAGGGGTACAGGATTCTGTTAAGGGTGATGAAAACATTTGCAAATGGATAATGGTGTTGGTTGCACAACATGTTGACTGTAAATAATGTCATGGAATTGTACACAGAAAAATGGTTGAAATGGCAAATGTTTTGTTATATATATTTCACCCCAATAAAAATTAAAAAGAAAAAAAGATTGCCCGTGTTTTACGAAAAGAAAAGTGAAGGCCCAGAGAGATAAAGATGCTCATTCATTCTGACTCTGCACGCTTTTTCCCCTAGACTCTGATATCTGCAGGCTTCTTGGCTCTCAGTGCTGCTGCTTCTACCACACAAATCCCAATAGAGAAAGCCAGAGAGAGACTAAATAGAAGAAGCCTTGTGATGGTTAAGGTTGTGTGTCCACTTGGCTGGGCCATAATTCTCAGTGGTTTGGCATTAGGTAACGATGTAGTTTGGCAATTATGTAATAATGTGGTCGACCTCCATGATGTGATCTGATGTGACTGGCCAATCAATCGTAAGGGGAGTTTCCTCGGGGGTGTGGCCTGCATCCAATACATATATGGATGTTCTTGCAAAACTTGCTCACTTGCTCTGGAACCTGTCTCTGGCTCATCAACACCTGACCTCCAGTTCTTGGGACTTGAGCCAACAGCCTGCCATATTGCCTACCAATCTTGGATTCATTGGCCTCTGCAACCTGTGAGCCAGCAGCCTGTCATCTTACCTGCCAATCTTGGATTCATCAGCCTCTGCAGCCTGTGAGCAAGCGGCCTGCCATCTGACTTACCCATCTTGGGTTTGTCAGCCCCTGCAGCTACGTGAGTCAGGAGAAGCCTCCAGCCTGATGCATGACCCATGGACTTGGGTCTTGCCAGCTTCTACAACCACGAGTCATTTTCTTGGGATAAATCTCTCTCTCTCTCTCTCTCTCTATATATATATATATATATATGCTTCACTGGTTTTGCTTCTCTAGAGAACCCAGCCTAAGACAAGCCTCTCCAAATAAGCCTGTGCTTAGAGGATTCTCTAACGGTTGGCTCTGCAGCAGCCAAAGGCTGGAAGATGGGATACGGGTGGCAGTGGAAGCATAGAGACCAGGAACCAAGGGACCCAAACAACTGGCTTTTGCAGGAGGGCACAACAGGGGCAGTGAGAGCCTCTGGGTTCTGGGCCAGGATCCTCGGTCTCACTTAACTGCTGATGTGGCTTCACGCTCAGGTCTCAAACAGGGACAGGGAGGAGAGTAGTGAGGGGTTTTACTTCTGTGCTAGTCCAGCCCTGCACAAAGAGGTGTTTGCTGTGGACAGCCAGGGCCTCACGGTCAGGGTGTACTGGGCAGGAGCACTGGCCTTGAGGGGTATCTGATTTGTCACTTCCTTTGGCCATGGGTCCAAGGACACTCAGGACTTGTAATAATCGAGACTGTTAGGAATCACAAAAGCAATGACTATTAGAGCAGAAAGAACCTAAATATCACAGAATCCAGTGATTCTCAGGTTCCTCCTGGTGAAATAGAGGATCAGTGAGGACAATATAGTGATGTTTCAAAAATCTAAACGTATCCAATTTAAAGACTATCCTCTCTGCTGAGATGTGTCCTCCCTTTTATTAACTTTTTATTTGTTGTTAAAATATCCTTCTTTTATGAAATGGTGGTGATAGTAATAATAATGTTGTTTGTTAGCATGTATTGAGTGTGCTGGGCGTTGTGCTAAAACGTTTGCAGAATTTATCTCATTTAATCACCTCAAGAACCTTAAGAGATAGATACTATTACTAACCCAAGTTTACTTATGAAGAACGAAGACTTAGGTTAAGTTGACAGATGTCACACAAATAGCATGCTGCAGAGTCAGAATGTAAGCTGCACAGCAGGATCATTGCTTGCCCTCCTTAATCACAGCATCATACTGCCTCTGGAGATTAAATATTGTTTTTATTTTATTTATTTATTTTTTGAACATTGTTTTTAAATGTTTATGTTCTTATCTCACAAAATAAGAGTCTAGCAACCCTTTGGTGGGATCTCATGGTTTTTTTGTTTTATTCATTTGTTTATTTTGGTAAAACATACATAACGAAGCATCTGCCATTTCAACCATTTTTACCTGTAAATTCAGTGCCATTAATTACATTTGACCCCTTCCCCCAAGTCTTCTCAAAACCACATAGCAGTTTCACTTAACTAGTGAAGCACGTCTGCCTTGAGCATTGTGCTCTTTTAAGATCTGTCTATACAGGATCAAACTGACAACACCAACTCGAAAGAGCAGATAGGAAACTTAGGGGACAGTGAGTTTATATTAGTGGGAGAGGAACGACTCAGAAAAGGAGGGTGAGAATCGTTGCACAACTCAAAAAATGTAATCAATGTCACTGAATTGTACATGTAGAAACTGCTGAATTGGTGTATGTTCTGCTGTGCACATTCTCAACAACCACCACAAAATAAATAAATTACTAAAAAAATTACACGTGTCATATTGTGCAACCATCACTGTTTCCAAGTTTTTTTATCACCCCTAACGAAACTAAGTGGTTAAGAGCTCAGAGGCCAACCAAAAGGTCAGCAGTTTGAATCCACCAGCTGCTCCCTGGAAACCCTATGGGGTAATTCTACTCTGTCCTATAGGGTTGCTATGAGTGGGAATTGACTTGATGGCAATGGGTTTGATTTTTTTTGGTTAACAGAAACTCAGTGCCGCTTACACAAGCATCTCCCCTCATTTCCCCCTCCCACTCTCCCCTAGTAACCACTAATAAACTCTGGTCTCTATGCATTTGCCTATTCTAGATATTTCGTATAAGTGGGATTATGCAATATTTGTCCTTTTGAGGACTTCATGTTTTTTTGTTTTTAAAGAACTTGTATTAGTCTAAAAATCTGTCAGCCTGAGAGTTTCTGGCATAGCCCATGCAATTCATTTGACAGTAGCCCAGGGAGAGTTCCCACAAAATTACCCACAGTAAATTGGAAGCAAAATTAGACAAAGAGAAGACCTGGCCTGGAAGACTTTCAGCATCTATGAGACATAAAAATTTGGGAATTTCCTTTGGTATGGACAATGACTGAGTAAAGGAAAGGCAGCCTCTAGAAATAAATTCAGAAAACAATTCTTCTAACCTACACATCCCCAGGGACATCTGGCTTTGACAATGTACTTCTGTGCAACTCCAGGAATGCCTCTACATCCCTTAATGGAGTGGGAATTTCCAGGCTGCAGTTCCCACTGGATGGCTGCTGCCCCTCAGGCAACAAAGGAGTGTCTAGCTGCACGTTCTCACCTCTTCCTGTGTATGTACCTTCTCCCACTCAAGGATCTTCTTTCCAGCTGGCTGTCTCCATGGTGAAGGTGAGAGGAAGAGAAGAGAGTTGAGATGGATTCCATGGTAACAGCAAAGGAGAGGCCGTTTCCTGGGTGATGGAGAGGAAGGTAGAAGTGGCTGGGCTTGTGATATTCCCTCCTCCCCAGCTCCTAATCTGCATAGATCACACCCTGGGCTGCCTGGATTGGGGCCTCTTATGGCAATAATGACAAAGTCATACAGATAATAGGCTTTGTTCAGGGCAGCAGAGCAGTTCTCTGGACTCTGGGTCCAGGGAGACTTGGCTTGGGACACATTATTTCACCCTTCAGGTCTTCAGTTGCCTCGTCTATAAAATGGGGTAAATAATAGGATCAATCTCTTAGAGTTGTGAGGAAAAGTAAAGTGCTTAACTTGCGGTAAGTGTCCAGAATATTTTAACCATTATTACTACATAATCTTGTTTAATATTCACTATGCAGAGAGGGAGGCAAGGTAGGACTTGGTAGGGATGAAGAACCCAAAGATAAAGGATGGCAAGCGACTCTGCCTGAGGTTCCACCATTGTTAAGAGGTAATGCTGGGGCTGGAAAGCAAACATTTGGGCTCAGAGTCCAAGGCTGTTTCCACTACATAATCATGCCCCTCTTGCACAGTATCCTGACTGCTGGCTGGGCCTGATTTTAATTTCCTGCCTCAGTTAGAGACCCTGGAAGGAGAGTATCTAGGCCTTACTCTTACCTCATATTGCTCATGGTTTACATGGTAAGCCTGGACCTTGTGGTCAACACAAGAATCTAGATGATTGTCAGAGCAATTAATAAGCACCAGAAGGGAATAGTGAATTAAATTTGAGAAGGCTCCCAAGCCCATAAATTAAGGGGAATCAGACTAAAATCTGGGCTGCAGATGATTAATAGAATGCTTCACTCTTTTATTGAACAGTTTTGGTATCATGCGGCCACTAATGATATTCCTGAATCATAAATTATGGATTATTATTACTTGTGTGATCTATCAGTCATTTAGAAGGTGATATAGCATTCTAGGAGCCTTGGTGGCTCAGCGGCTAAGAGCTTGGCTGCCAACCAAAAGGTCAGCAATTTGAATTCACCAGCCTCTCCTTGGAAACCCTAGAGGGTAGTTCCACCCTGTCCTATAGGGTCACTATGAGTCAGAATCAACTCAACAGCAGTTGGTTTTGGTTTATAGCATTCTGGGAAGGCCCCTGACTTCAGAACTAACCAGACTTGGCATCCGATCCCCAATTTCATTACATACTAGCAATGTGACTTTGGATGAGCAAATTAATTTTCTAGAGCATCAGTTTTCTGATGACAGGTTTGTGAAGTTTATAGATAATATACATATGTGTGTGTGTGTGTGTGTAGATAAATAAATAGGTAGACAGATACAGACAATATATATAAAATACCTGGTACATAGGAGTCATTCAACAACTGATAGCCTTTCTCCTTAAACACAAATAGTCTCATCACATTGCCAAGTTTGTATTTTCACCTCTCTTGTTAGTCCCCCATGAGGCTGTAAGCTCCATGAGGGCAGGATGGAGCCTTTCACGGTTCTGCACACAGGTGAGCTCAGGACAGTTTTGCTAATGGCAGCATAGTCTCTTGGTTGCCTCCTATGCAATGCAAGGGAGCGGTGGGGCTTAAAAATTTTAGCCTGCAGCTGATAACCATCACTCTCCAGGTCAGATACAGAAGTGAGCTGCCTGGTTAAAATCTATCTCAGGGTGATCTCCCAGGCTGGCTGGGGGATCCCTTTCCTCCCTCAAGTGCCCACCTGTTGAGCTATTGATCACGTCCACAGGGTTGAGTCTCCGGCAACATGTTTGGACTACATGCCCCACCGAAGTTAATATCTGACTAAAACCCGCCACTAAAATTCTATCTCCAGGAATTTGGGATTGGGTCCAAGACAGGCTTCAATTAGCATCTTGACGTGGTTAAAATTGTTATATATAAAGCCGAGAATTGAAAACTGTCCATTTGCCACCATGAGGCACTGTTGTTATTGTTGATCGCTGCCATCGAGTCAGTTCTGAAAGTGCTGCACCGTCCTCACAATCGTTGTCAAGTTAGGGTTGAGCCCATTGTTGCAGCCACTGTGTCAATCGATCTCGTTGAGGGTCTTCCTCTTTTTCACTGACCTTTACTTTACCAAGCATGGTGTCCTTCTCCAGGCACTGATCCCTCCTGATAACATATTGAAAGTATGTGAGGCCCTAGATCTACAGAAAGGCACACACACAGATTTACACACATGCACATATATACATACCAAGGCACAGATGGAAGCAGAATTTAGGGGCAAAGTTCTCAGATCATGTATCTGGCCCTTTTCTGGGTCTTGTCAGCATTTCTGGCCTTAGGTTTAGTGAAACACCTTAAAATAAATTCCCCCTTCTGAATTTGTTGTTGTTCAACTAGGTCAAGTTTACTTCTGTTACTTGCAACCAAGAAATCCCAACTGCTATCCTTTTCAGAAGGGAGACAGAATATGGAGCGGAAAGTGAAAGCTGTGAGCTTCAGGAAGGATACCTGGAAGGAGTTTGGTTAACAAAGAGTCTGCATTACAGAGAGACTTTGATTTAAATCGTTAAAAGGAACTCACACATGCTGAACAAGTTAATTTACTGAGTTGTTTATAGGGTTGCTACGAGTCGGAATCACTCCAAGGCAATGGGTTTCAATGGGTTTCACTGGTGGTGCAGTGGTTAAGAGCTCAGACTATTAACCAAAAGGTGGGCAGTTTGAATCCACCAGCCGCTCCTTGGAAACCCTGTGGGGCAATTCTCCTCTGTTCTGTAGGCTCACTCTGAGTCAGAATCGACTTGACAGCTACTGGTTTAGTTTTTGTTTTTGTTTTTGTTTTTTTGTCTTTCATAGATGCCTGATGGACTCATTCCCCTCTGGGTGCAGAAAAGACTTAGGTCGGGGGTGGGGGGGAGATGAAGTACAGCCTTGCACTGCCTCACTTGGTCAAGCTTCCTGACTAAGTTAGCTCCTGTGGAAGTAGCAAGCAAAGCTTCCCTTTGTGCTAGAAGCCATCTGGTGACTCTGCCATCAGCACCAATGAGAAGGCACAGGGTCTCAGGATTACCCCCCAAAATCATCCATCCCCACCAGGCCCCAGGATTGTCAACTCAGAAGCACCTACGAGAATGCCCATGATGGCCGGGGCACCCAGAAATCAGTGCCGTACCAAAGGTTGTTCGGCTTGGAGAAGAGGAGATGCGGTGGAGGACCACTCTTCCAATCTCTCTGAAGGACTATCCTGAGGAAGAAGAGGTAGACGGGTGCCCATCCAAGGGGGTTCTCTGGGATGCAGACTCAAAGGAGTTTGCAGGCAGAATTTTTTAAGGTGTGTCCTTGGAACCATCCCCTGGGGAGGAAGAGGGAGGAAGCAGGATGGGGCAGTGAGCTGCAATGCAAACCCAGCGCCAGCCACAGCCAACCTCACATGGAGCTAGAATGCTCTCCACAGTTGGTTCCCTTCAGACAGAGCTGACCAAGCCTCATACCTTCCAACATCTGATGTAGGCCACCCCAGAAAGGTCATGACCTCAGACAAACCAGCTCTCTGCGGCTGAAGCAACTCTGAAAGGGCCGACAGCTGACGTCTGTTCTCAGCATTCTCAGCAGCTAGGAAAAACAAATCCTTTAATGAAGCGAGATCTGAGTGGCACATCACAGGGTCCACCGAAGTACCCTCCACATGCAGAAGGCAGAAGAGAAACCAATCAGTGGAAGCTCCAGGAAGCCGAATTCTGGCTCAGTATTCTATACTGTGGGCTCAGTTGCTCATCCTCTGAACCCGTATTTAAGAAGCACCTCTGTATGCCAGCCCTTTGCTGAGTCACTTTGTGAACGCTATTCCTGTCCTCACAGGGTATGTAGTTTAGCAATTCGAACACAGAAACAGTATTTTACTCACCACATGTGCTAGGGATCTAGTCTGTAGAGGCACAGGACCTCAGGGCTTAAATGAACTAAGAAATAAAACTCTAACAAGTAAACTGTTACTAAAATTGATGAGGCAACGTTGAAGAGAGAGGGGGAAAAATGCTGATCTAGAAATCAGAAAACCTGGATTTGAATCCAGGCTCTGCTAGCTGTGTAAACTTGGTCAAGTCTCTAAGCCTCTCTGAGCCAAATCTGAAAACGGCAACCACCGTCCCTACCTTACAGGCTTGATGTGAGATTAAAAGGCTAACACATATGGTTAGCACAGTTCATGACAAATAACTAGGATGTAGAGAATGTTAGTTGTCTGGCTTTCTTCCTCTGATAACCACTCAGCCACTGTGGATATTATAAAAGTTATTGTTCCAGCCAGAAGGGCAATAAACTCCATTTTTTACGACCTAATGAAGGCCAGATGCCAGGCAAGGAACCATAAAACCAACGCTCAGTCCTGAAACCTTTGGAACACATCAATTGCTCAGTGTCTGATGATTTCCATTACCCTAGGTCTAGGGATAGGGGATATTTAAATATGTTATTTTAGGCTCTGTTTCAAATCTGGCCAAGATCCGTCTGGACTCAGTCATCCTGAGTGACACTGGCCAGGCAAAATCCTTGTGAAATAAGGTATGCCGCTACTATAAGCCATCCCAACACACACCCACACTCACACGCATGCACGCACATACACGTGCACGCACACACACAATATCTCAGTCACATAATAGACAACTTCACAGATATCCATCTGCAAAATGGGAAGAGGCTCAATTTTTTTTTTTTTTTTAATCATCTTGAGGATGAGACAGAACAATTTATGGTTCAGATAATTAGGGGAATTGAAGTCATCTTTGCCACCCAAGTCTGCTGAAAGTGGGAGGCAGCAGAATATTTTTATTCCTGGCAACCTAAAAATGCTTCCTTATAACAGAAAAGTTGGAAGGTCCCAATCCCAAGCCTAACAACCTTATTTTACAGCTGAGGAAACGAAAGCCCAGAGAGGATCAGTAACTTGTCAAAGACAAGTAGATTGTCCTTGCAGGTTGAGGTCTCAACCAGAGCCTCAATGTCCCAGTCCTTTGGATTGCTCTGCCCTTTTGCTTAATTATGGCGCTGGAAGTACAGGGTGTGGTTGGCAATGCTCCCGAGCAATGCCAGTCCTGACTATAGGCACATGTCCTAACTCTCCATTCTATGCTATTTCTGACTTTCCAAGCAGTGACGAGAGATGGGGAAGGATGATTTAAAGTGGAAAAGCAGAATGAAGACCTCTTTTGTGAATTGGTCCAAAAAGACAAGTAGACCAACAGATGGGTGAGCCCAGGCACAGACCCCCAAGTATTATGGCAACTTGACCCATGACATTGTGGAACAATGAGAAAAGAATGGTCTAGTTAATAAATAACCCAACGATTCCATTCCTACGCACACACCTGCAACTCTAGTTAGTAAATGTGACACAGAATTTCATATGAGAGTATTCATTGCAGCATTGTTTTACAATAGTAAAAAAAAACTATCTGCAATGAGAATGAGTGTATAGGTGGTAGAAGTATAAAACCATATGGGAATGATAAGTACCAAATTCAAGACAGAAGTTACTTCTGTGGAGATGGAAGAGGGTTTGAATTATATTTGAAATATTTTATTTTTTAAGCAAGGGGTTGGTTACCTGGACGTTTGTTATGTTATTCTGTCTCTCTCTCTTTTTTTATTGCAAGCCTACAGGAATAGATGAGTATGACTACTGTCTGAGTAATTCCTCATTTCAAGGCAGCCTAACTATAATTTACTGTATGACCTTGGACTAGTCATTTCCCCTCTTTTTCTCTAACTGTAAAATTAGAAGAATGAACTAGTTAAATGTTTCCTAAAGTGTGTTCCACATAACACTAATGCTGTGAGATTTTAATGTGTGTTCTACAAAAAAAAAAAAAAAAAATTTTAACTTGGTCAAATAATTGCAGAATGCACTAGATTACCAAAGACACAATCACATTGTTTCACGGCAGGAATCTTCAAAGGTTTAAAATCAAGAATAGCCAAGAGGTGGGTTATAGAATGCATACAACAGGGTCATCTTTTCAAGAAATAGTTAACAACTTCTTTTTCTGCTTCACTCAAATAAGAGCTCATGTCCTCGATGGTTTTGAAGGACATCAGTAATTTTCTCCATGGGCTACTTTGTGTAAATGAAGATTTTTTGTTTGTTTGTTTGTTTAAAGTTTAAATGCCAGGAAGATAAATCCAACAGCTGCGTTTTGGGCAGCAGACTTTACTGAGGACAGGATGGGGCCTCCTAAGATGCAAGAGGAAAGGCTTTACTGAAAATAGTATTGTTGCAATAATTAGAAAAATGCATTTATTTTTAAAACATTAAGCTAAAAAAATACGCGAAAACTAAACTGTCATTAATTAACTGTGGGGTAAACCAAACAGTTCATGTTTTAAAAGCCATTGATTTTTTTTTAACTTTTTACTGTGAAGTATAATATACATACAGAAAAGATGACTCAGTAAATGCATTGCTTAGTCAATCTCCGTGTAACCATTACCCACATCAAAAAATAGAACATAGCCAGAATGCTAGATGTCTTATGTCTCTTCCCCATCACGCCTCCTTTCCTTCTCCCCGAAGTAAACGCTTATCCTCATTCTAACATTACCCCTTAGTTTTACCTGCTTTTTAAACTCTTAATAAATGGAATCTAAAGTATGTATTCTTTTGTGTCTGTTTTCTTTTGCTCCATATTTTGCTTGTGAGAATTCATATGTTGTTGCATTAGCTGTAGTTGTTTCCTTTTCCTTGTTGTATAGTATTCCATTCTGTGAATAAACCATGATTATTTTTATCCACTGTACACTTGGTGGAATTTTGGGTTGCTCTGGATTGGGAGTTCTTACGAACAACACTGCAATGAATATACTCATGTGTCTCTTGGTGGATGTGATGGTTAAGATTGTGTGTCATCTTGGCTGGGCCATGATTCTCCATGTTTTAATGTAATCACTCCCATGATTGAATATACTGTGAATAGCCAATCAGATGAAAGGGACTCTCCTTGGGGGTGTGGCCCGCATCTGTATATAAGCAGATGTTCTGGCTTTTTGCTCTCTCTGGATCCTGCAGCTGCTTCCTGTTGTCTCATCTCCCGTTCTCGGGACTTGAGCTGTCAGCTTATCTGCTGAACCTGGGATTCGTCGATCTGCACAGCCTGTGAGTGGGAGCCCTGCCCTTCGACCTGCTGATCTTGGGCTTGCCAGCTTCTGCAGCTGTGTGACTTGGGAGAGGCTTCTACCCTGATCCATGGACTTGGGACGTTCTAGCCTCTACAATCACTTGAGCTGTTTCCTTGATATAATCTCTCTCTATGTATATATATTTATACACGTTACTGGTTTTGCTTCTCTACAGAACCCAGCCTAAGACAGTGGACCCATTTCTGGTGGATATATACTTAGGAGTAAAATTGCTGGTTGTTTGGTACACATATCTTCAACTTTGTAGATTAAGCCAAACTGTTTTCCAGAGTGATTTTATCTGTTCATACTCCCACCAAGAGTGTTGCTCCACATCCTTGTCAACACTTGGTATTATCAGATTTAAAAATTTTATTCATTCTGGTGAATGTGGTATTAATTTGCATTTCTTTAATGAATACTGAGGTTGAGCATCTTTTCATATGCTTAATGGCCAATCGTATACCCTTTTATAAAGGGTATGTATGTTCAGGTCTCTTACTCATGTTTCTAATGATTTGTCTGTCTTTTCTTATTGATTTGTGGGGGTTCTTGATATATTTTGTATACTCTGGTGTATTAGTTTCCCATTGCTGCTGCAACAAATTACTACGGACTTAGTGGCTTAAAACAACACAGATTTGTTCCCTTATAGTCTGGAGGTCAGAAGTCCAAAACCAGTATCACTGGGCTCAAGTCAAGGTGTTGGCATGGCTGGTTCCTTCTGGAGGCTCTAAGGGGGAATTCATTTCCTTACCTTTTCCAGCTTCTAGAAGTCATCTACATTCTTTGGCTCATGGCCCCTTCTTCGCATCACTCCAACTTCTTGCTTCTGTTGTCACATCTCTACTGACTCTGGCTCTGATCCTCTTATAAGCACCCTTGTGACTACATTGGGACCACCTGGATAAGCCACGATAAACTTCTCATCTCAAGATCCTCACTTAATCACATCTGCAAAGTTCCTTTGCCATGCAAGGTAATGTATTTGGAGTTTCTGGGAATTAGGACATAGACATCTTTGGGGGTGATTATTCTGTCTAGCACATCTGGTAAACGAAACAAACCATAATAAGATTTTAAAAATCAAGATAGCATTTTCACCTTTCAAATTGAAAAAGGTTTTTAAAAATAGTGATATCCAGTGCTGGGTAAGTATGCAGCCATTAAAAATCATACATTTAAAGAACTGGCCAGTTCTACTCTGGCCTGCAGGGTTGCTATGAGTCAGAATCGACTCAACGGCACACATCAACAACACATTCGTATATATGGATATATGTATATATGTTTCTTAAAATAAAATGTCAGCCATTAATGAAGATGTTGGATCCTTACAATAAAAACAGAAAAAGGGCTCTGCTGTGCTTCTGAGATATAGGTGAGGCAATGTTCTCATTAGGTTCTTCCTGTACTTGTCCTAAGAGTTCAGAGACATCAAAGGCAGAAATGCCTTCCTTGAGTTATGATGTTACTGGTGGCCTCTGCCTTTTTGGAAATGCCACACGAGCATCATCTGTTTAACAGCGTCTGTGGGTCTTTTGCAATACTTGGTGGAGGCCACGGTCCATCCCATTACCCAGTGTCTGCTTTACAGGGACACTCTGGGGAAGTTTTGGCAGGAATCTCATTCCAGGAAAATGCTGGGCTCTCACAAATCAATTTGTATGCATTCTTTTGTCATAAAATGAAAACTATGTAACCCAACATGTTCTTCCCTTTGTTTTAGTTGCCAGGAAATTTAGACTGAAACTCAGGCCCCTTTTGTAGTAATCAGTTTTTAGGATTGCCGAACTGCAACATGTCAGAGCCTCTTAGAGACCATGTGACCCCATGTATACATATAGGGAAATCAAGACCCTCAATAAGTCACTGGGCTTTCTCTCAGGTGACTGCTCACCTATGGCTGCTAACCAAAAGTTGAGCAGTTCAAAAACGCCAGCTGCTCCTTGGAAACCCCATGGGGAAGTTCCATCTGTGCTATAGGGTCACTATGAGTCAGAATTGACTCGATCGCAACCAGTTTTTTTTCGGCTATCCTCACTTATTCCTAAGTACCTCATTTTACATCTTTGACACTGCAAAGCTCCTTTAAATCCTGCTGGAAGTACAGTGTTACCACGTATCAGAGCTGGATGGAAGGAAACCACAGAGGGGGTCTTCCAGCCAACCAAGTTGCGGCTGAGACTTAGCAAGAAGGTAAGTGCTCCAACTTACTTGAGTACATGTGGTCCAATAGGCTTTTTGGATGGGTTTGGAGAGATGAGCCTTGTATTTGGTGAGGGAGCTAAAGGGTGATAAGGAAGGATATCACTTCTCCTCTTGACCTTTTGAAGAATGTTGCATTTGTCCCAGGAAGATAATTGGACAGAGAAACAAGGGTGTATGTAAACAAGATAGTTTAGTTCCTAGGATTTCAGTTTTGTGTTGTCTCTGAAACTTGTAAGCCATTATCTAGTCCTCTAATGCAGTGGTTCCAAACTCTTGCTCCAGCGGCTGGAGCCAAGGCATAAAAATATGAATTTGGCCTAAAACAAGATAAGAAAAATAAGGAGGACGTAGGCATTTTTTTTTTTTAACCCAACTAAAGAGTTCAGTGGCTAACCGAAAAGTCAGCAGTTTGAATCCACCAGCTGCTCCTTGTTTTTTTGTTTGTTTTTTCTTGGTTTAGATACTTCATATGACTGGAGACAACTTTTTAATTTGTCATGAGGGGACAATAAAACAACTTCTAGCGCTATCATTTCAAAAAAAAGAAAGGGCATTTTTTTAAAACAAAAAAGTGAGTGAGTTTCAAAACCAAACCCATTGCCGTCGAGTCAATTCTGATACACAGCGACCCTCTAGGACAGAGCAGAACTGCCCCATGGGGTTTGCAGGGAACAACTGGTGGCTTCAAACCGCCAACCTTTTAGTTACCAGTCGAGCTTTTAACCACTGTGCCACCAGGGTTCCATGAAGTATCTAGAACAGGCAAATGTATAGAGATGAAAGTTTATTAGTGGTTTTCAGGGCAGGAGGGAGGAGGAAATAGAGACTATTTGTTTAGGGGACACTGAGCTTCTGTTAAGGGTGATGGAATAATTTGGAAACAGTGGTGATGGTTGCACAACATAATGAGCATAATTAATGTCATTGAATTATACATGTTAAAGATGTTGAACTGGCAAATGTTTTATATATACACTTATCACAATTTTTTAAAAATTAAAAAGTTGTCAATGCTATTGCAGACCCCTAATTTTTTTTTTTTTACAATTTTTGGTCATGTGTGAAATCCAGAACTCTGTGAGCTCCTGTTCTAATGGCCCCCGACCATGGTCCACTGCCAACATGTGCCTGGTAAGGAAAGCCAGCACAAGTAGAGGCCCTGTAGTTAAGCAGCAAGTGAGCCATGGTTCTGAAGCCAAACCATGGTTCAGACGCATTGCCTTCAAGGCCCTTTGCAAACCACTCTTTCCCACTTTATCAGCTGCTCTTCCCACTAAAACCCAAACCGTTGCTGTCGAGTTGATTCCGACTCATAGCGACCCTATAGGACAGAGTAGAACTGCCCCATAGGCCCTCCCAGGAATGGGTGGTGGATTTGAACTGCTGACCTTTCGGTTAGCCGCAGAACTCTCAACCACTGTACCACCAGGGGCTCTTCCCACTACATACCCTATACTACTGTTGCTATATTGGATTCCTCACTTTTCCCTAAACACGCATAGCTTTTGGATCCCTCCATGCCTTTGAGATGGAAGTCTTTCTCCCTAGAATGTCATATTTCCCTTCTCTCTCTGGGGTCCAGCTTTATAAAGGCCCTTGGCATGGTTAAATGGGCTGTAAATGTTTGCAACCTGGCTGTAAGCATGGTAACCACACAGCCTCTGGGGAGCTTCACAGCTAAGTTTTCTTCACATGGAGCATTTCCAGGCCTCCGCTTCATCCCATGTGTTCATAGATTTGTTAGGATCACTCATGTCCTGTAAAGATCTGTGTACTTGAGGGCAGAGACCATATCTCATTTGTCTTTATATTCCGCATGGCCTAGCACAGCCCCTGGGACATAGTACATATCTAATTAATGTTTACTGAACAAAGGTGTGCGTGAGTGAGTGAGCGTGTGAGTCAATGAGCTTAAGTCAGGAAGTCGGCAGAAGGCAGGACACGGGATGGGTGACCTATCTCTCTGAACTTTCTTCCCAGAACTCAGAGGCAAGACAGTGGCAGGAAGCACCTGTGGATAAAAGGGAATAGACTTGCAAGAGCAGTAGGAACCACAGATTTGCCTACCTGGGCAAGGAGGTTAATAATGAGTTACCATTTATTAAAGATCGGCTCTATTATCTCATTATTCCTCACCTCAACCAAACAAAGTTCGAAAACTGAGGCTTGGAGAGGTAAAATCACTTGCCCAACTCAGCGGTACCATGGAAGATATGCCTGGAGATCTGCTCCCATTAAGATTACTCGTTGCCATGGAGTCAATTTCGACTCATAGCACCCTGTAGGACAGAGTAGAACTGCCCGTAGGGTTTTCATGGAGCGGCTGGTGGATTTTAACTGCCAACCTTTTGGTTAGCAGCTGAGCTCTTAACCAGCGTGCCACCAGGGCTCCCCATTAAGATTACAACCAAGAAAATCCTGAGGAGCAGTTCTACTCTGCACACAAGGGGTCTCCATGAGTCGGAATCCACTGGACTGGAAGGCAACTAACAACAACAAGGGTTGTATAGTCAGTCAGTGGCTTAATGGGGGCTCAGTCTGACTCTAAAATCCATCCTTATTCCACTTTTAAGGAGAATAAGGCAGCCTGGGGCCAGGCGGACCGTGCCCAGTAACCAGAGGTCTACTCCCTCTGTTCATCAGACAACTGAGAAGAAAGTTTCTGGAAAGTGCAGGAGCCATTTAGGGGGAAGGGCCCATTTATCATGGCAGACAATGCTACCATGAGCTGCTACAACAAACAGCTATTTCAGACACCACAAGGCTTGAAAAAGCAAAGGGAGGAAGGGAAGCTTAGTTTAGCCTGGTTCTATTTTTGTGAATAGGAGAGTAACAGTCATAGAAATATTATAGAGAGTTCAGAGAGTCTTGGAAAGGGAAATACTTGTGCTTTATCACTAGACCCAGAAACTCTGGCAGAGCTCTAATCTTTGATGGATTCTGTCTGCTTAATAGGCAAAATAATAATAAAAACAAAGGGGGCGGGGAACATTTACACTCACGAGACATCAAATACCCCATCCCTGAGACGACCAGAAAGCCAACATAGCTGTCTGTGCGTGGCTTCAAACTCTGAATGTGGTTAAATGGGTCATAAATGTTTGTAACCTGGCAGCAAATGGCAGGGAAGGGGGTGGAATGCATAGTTCTTCAGGTAAGTTGGTGGCCAAAAAGAGAAAAAAAAAACCAAACCCATTGCTGTCGAGTTGATTCTGACTCACAGTGACCCTAAAGGACAGAGTAGAACTGCCCCATAGGGTTTCCAAGGAGCAGCTGGTAGATTCTTCAAACTGCCGACCTTTTGGTTAGCAGTTGAGCTCTTAACCACTGCACCACCAGGGCTCCAGTTGGTAGCCAGGCTTCTCCTAATCAGAAAGTAAGTTTGGTTTTCAACAGGCCAAGTTTTCATACCTTGTTTCCTTAAATGTTCTCATGTCCTTAAATGTTCTTTTTCTAATAATTCTAAGTTTGGGCAATAATTGTTCATTCAATAAATATTACTGAGCATCTCCATGGGAACATGTGAGAAGAAGGCAGCCTGGAATGTCTGAACTGGGATTGGAAATACTAGGAATTCCCCAGGTTGACATTGCCAGGTATTGATATCTGGTGACTCAGTGACTAGAACTTCATTTTTCTAAAGCCTACAAAATCCATCCAGCTGCAGTTGGCACTGTGAAGAAATGCAAGATTTAACTGCTTCTGTTAAAATGCTCCGACTGCTCGAGGAGGTTGTCTGGGGGTCAGGGGTTAGGTAAAATGAGAGGGGTCCAAGAGGCAGGGGACCCCCTCCAGGAGGAGACATTTAGGCTAGCTTCTAAGAGCTCAGCTGCTAACCAAAAGGTTGGCAGTTCAAACCCCCTGGTTGCTCCTAGGAAACCCTGTGGGGCAGTTCTACCCTGTCCTATAGGGTCGCTCTGAGTCGGAATTGCCTTGATGGCAACGGGTTTGTTTTTTGTTTTTGTTTTGGTCTATGAGGGTTGGCTTTTTACAGATATCCCCTTTTTTTCAAGTCTCACTTATTCCTTTGCAAATAACTTCCCACCCATTGCCCCATCTGAGCTTCCTAAAAGCCCCGTGAAGAAAGACCTTGAGATACAGGACAAGGACTAATTCTCATGGACAGGAATGAGTGACTTCCTATAGAGAAGCCATACGTGTTTGAGATAAAAATGAACCTAATTTTACTGGGATTTATTGTTTCTCTTCTTCAATTTCTATACTATCTTTAAAAAATAATAATAACAGCTTCATTGAGATATAATTCACATAACGTAAAATTTACTCTGTTAAAGTGCACAATTCCATGGTTTTTTGAATAGTCTCAGAGTTTCACAACCATCACCACCCTCTGATTCCAGAATATTTTCATCACCTCTAAAAGAAACCCCATGCCTATGAACAGTTACTCTCCATTCTTCCCCCCACCTCCTGTATCATCTTTTTGAAATGAACAGCTAATCCCACCACAGATCAGAAATGGAAGGCCGCCTGACATTACAAGCCCAAGCCTTTTGTTTTATAAAGAAGTAAACGGAAGCCCAGAGAGGTTAGTCATTTGGGCTGAGGTCCTATAGGGAGCCTGTGGCAGAGTCAAGGAAAGCTTCCTTTCTGAGGTTCACAGCTGTGCACTGCAGGGGCTTGTGGGGCAGTGAATGTGGCCCTGTGCTTTCTAAATGTACTAGAGAACTTGTTAAAATACAGGTTCTGAATCAGTAAGTCTAGGGTGGAGCCCAAGATTCTTTATTTCTACCAAACTTCTAGAGGATGCTGATGCTGTGTCCCCTTTGAATTACAAGGGGCTAGAGTCCCTGACAGTTTGAATCCACCAGCCACTCCTTGGAAACCCTATGGGGCAGTTCTACTCTGTCCTATAGGGTTGCTATGAGTCGGAATCGACTCAATGGCAACAGGTTTTAGAGTCCCTGGGAGGGAGTCCTTGAGTGGTAGAAACCTGCTTGGCTGCTAATCTAAAGGTTGGAGGTTTGAGTCCACCCAGAGGTGCCTCAGAAGAAAGATCTGGCATTTTGCTTCTAAAAAGCCAGCCACTGAGAACCCTAGGGAGCACAGTTTACTCTGACACTCATGGGGTCACCATGAGTTGGAATCGACTCAACAGCAACTGGTTGGTTACTGGCTTAGAGCCATTTGGCCATGCCGAAGGGTTGTTTTGCTAAAGGATGCTTGGCCAAACGGAAGGCAGTCAGAGAGGAGAAGGAGAGAAGTGGAAAGACTTCTGAACTAAATCCACTTAGGTTTTCAGTCTGACAGACCTGGATCTAGATCCGGCATCCCACCTCCCCAACCGCATTGCTTGTGTGTTTGACAAGGTTCTTTTGGTCACAAGGGGCAAAATCCCACCCATGCTAAGGTAACCAAGTTATTGGAATTGTAACCAGAGTGTTTTACTTTAGTTTGAAGCCAGTGTCAGATGACAATGTTTACATGAAGCCCAATGGATTCCTTTTCTATATCCAGAAAACCTGTGTGCCAGCTAGTGTGGGGCTGGGGTGGTTGGAGGGAATGGGAGAGCCCAGTCTCATTGCCTTAACCTGGACAGAGAAGCAGGATGCCCAGAAGCTACCAAGATGTTCTCAGAGGCTGCCTTCCCAAGCCGTGAGTGAGGCACCATAGCAAGCTCTGGCCGTGTCTCTTTATTACAGACATGATAACTCGTTCAGTGCCTTGGTGGCCTTCTCTGACAGTGCCTTTGGCTGGGACACCCTAGTTTACCTCAATAAACCAGTAAACCAGTTACCATCGAGTTGATTCCGACTCATGCCAATCCCATGTGTGTCAGAGTAGAATTGTGCCCCATAGGGTTTTCAATGGCTGAGTTTTTGGAAGTAGATCACCAGGCCTTTCTTCTGAGGTGCCTCTGGGTGGACTCGAACCTCTAACCTCTTGGTTAGCAGCCAAGCCCATTAACCATTTGTACCACCCGCGGACTACTCCCTCATCTCCAAATATCAGGGAGAAGTGCTGGAGCAGGGTTCTTTTCCTTGCAGAAGATTCCTGGGTTCCCTCTGCGAACTGGCCCACCCCTTGCCCAGAGCTCCGCAGACCACTTGAAGGGGCCAGCTTTGCCAAGTCGGAGCCTGCCTGTGGTTCATCGTATCAGTAAGCGTGGCCACTCAGGATCTGCCCTGCAGTGACCTTTTGTCTTTGTCTCTCCAGATAGCAGCTGGTAGATTTTCCATTTAAAAACATTTAAAAAAAAATTCTAATAAGGCATGTGTTACATAAATGTAAGCCCTAATAGAACATTCTGTTACAAAAAGATATAGGGATATGTCAGTGAACCAAAGGGCCTCACGAGTGAGTGGAACTAGAATCAAGGACTCTGTCAGAACTCTCTCTGGGTTTCTGGGGGTCACAGGGTGACAATTTGACCCTTTGCTCTGCAGACGAGTTTCCATTGCTTCTGTCTGCATATGGCAAACACAGCTGTCCCAACCCTGGCTTTCCTGGGCCTTCCCATTCAAGCGCTGAGCAGAGGCTGAGGTTCATTTCCAAATTGCAAATCAAAACTTCAAGAGAGATTACCATGGCTTGGCTCAGCATGGGTCCTTTGTCCATCCCTAGTCCAATTATATGGAGTTTCTGGGTGGCACAAACAGTTCAGCACTCAGCTATTAACCCGGAGGATGGTGTTTCAAATCCACCCAGAGGTACCTTGGAAGAAAGAACTGGCAACCTACTTCCAAAAAAACTAGCTATCTAAAACTCTATGGAGCACAGTTCTACTCTAAAACACATGCATGAGGTTACCATGAGTCGGAAGTGAATTGCTGGCAACTGGTTTTTATTTTTTTATTTTTTGTTAGTCCAATTATCTAAAGCTGTGGAGAAAGGCAAGGTCACATGTATCAGCATGGCTGTGGGTAAGATTAGTTCTCAAAAATAAACAAAGTATGTTGGGGAGGCAGATATCCCAAAGGTTATCTAGAATAGTCTGTTGCCTTATGCAAACAGATGCATTGAAGCTATTTCTCCATCTTAAAATACAGATGGTAACATCCACCTCTGTGAGTTTTTGTGAGAAGAAAAACAAATTCTTGCATATACCAGCAGTTGGTCAACTCTAAAAGGCTATTGGGAAGGAGCCATTTCCAGCATGGCACGGACCCAAGTAAAGCCAGTCGGTGAGTTCCTGTGTCCTGACTGCTGTAGGAGGAGAAGCACCCTGCTCGACAGCCTGGCGACAGGGGAGGCAACCAGCCCAGAAGCAGCTCCACTGCCCTGGCTGGGAGGCAGCACCCAGCCCTGAGTCAAGTGCGAGGTGGTGCCAACTCCATATTCCACACCCTTGGAGAGGTGCCAGGCAATTCACAGGTCGCCTCTGAAACACTAACAGTCTTAAATACTCAGCAATGAGATGTACTACGCATCAGCCCAGACGAGTATAAATAGGCCTCTTTATTTCCCTCCCTTCACACTAAGGAGAAAGAACAGCAGAACTGGGGAAGAAGACATTCCAGAAATGCCACAGAGAGACCTCAAAGAGCCCTGCTCTGTGTCTAGTAAAGGAAGTACTTCATGAGAGAGAACTGCAGGAAGAGACCGGGGGGATCAACGGCCAGCCCAGATAAGGGAAGTGACTTGTTCAAGCTCACAGAGGAAGCTCTGAGAGGGAGGGCAGGGGGCCAGGCCGGCTGATCCCAGGCCGCTTTGCTTTCCACTCTGTCACATTTTCTCTCATTTACAGCTGCGTTTTGCCGTTGTGTATCATTCTGAGTGAACTCCAAAGATATCAGATTGCCCAAAAATCTGTAAGGCGGGGGAGTGACTGGTATTAGTTTTAAACAGAATCATTTTCGAATGACTGGAGTCTCCATCCAAGGATATCAAGAATAAAGTCTTGCTTCTAACTGTAGACTTGTTTACTCCATGGGAGAAAACATAGCTTTTTTGGCTTTGCAGCTAGTGCGGTATGCATTGGGGATACCAATTGTAAAAGAGAAGATTTTCCTTCTAGAGTCTCACCACCGAGGGTGAGCATTGTCAAGTCCTCCCAACAGACGGATAGGTGATCTCTTTTGGTGAAAAAAGGTGAAACCTCTGCAGATAATTTTTTTTTCTCAATTTGAGCAAACTAAACACGCATACACACACGTCCTTCCACTTAGTAAGTCTTAACGAGTTGTATTTTCTTCAGCTCTTTTCTCACTTACTAATCTTCACGTCGATTTGTGGCCACTGACGTAATTTGGGCACCAGGTTTAAGCCTACAACAGCTGTTCCCAGTAACATGCTTTGCTTCTTTTCACTTGCAGAAGCCTGGGTCGGAAGTTTGGGTTTACTGTTAGGAGATCGAAGATGGGGGCCACAGCTTGTGTGGGCCTGTGTTTCCTATTTTGGGAATGAGACTTCTGAGTCACCACCTAAATTAAACACAGGTCTTCTAAGCAGCAGCCCAGCATCCTGAGAAACCTTGCTGAGGGCCCCATCCTACCACTATTCTGTCTGAGGGCCCTGGAGAGAAAAAGGACACCAGACAGTCAGAGCTGGGAGGAAAAGTGGATGGACACTCTTAAGATTAGGCCCCCAAAGGGGCAATCTTAGTAACGAATGTGTTATGGTTATTCCTTGGTAGGGTCTAGTTTCAGTCTTGGTCCAGGCCCTTCTAACTCTCTGATATATAGGGCAGCTCACTCATCTTTATGTATTAGCCTATAATATGGTATTAATTCACAACTTGCAAGATCATTATGCAAATGAAAGATGATGACTGTTCACTGTCCCACATAGAGTAGGTGCTTAACAGATGGTACATACTATTATCGGCATCCACGCTTGTGTCGTTCTTTGTGTTCTGTCTCCCACCCCTATCTCCCCAAGCTAAGCTCTTGGAAACAAGGACTGATTTATTCACCTTTGAAATTCTCAAAGGACAGGAAGGCATGTAGACAGCCCTCCGCAAATCCCTGTGGGTTAGCCCATCAGCACTTGGAAGGAACTCCTTCTCCCACCCCAACCCTGTCTTGACAAACACACTTTATGGGATTGTACGCCCAGACATCTTCTGACCCACGTCATAGTGGTGATCAGCAGGGTAAGAGACAGATGGGAATCAAGAAGCAGAAACCTTAGAAACACAGAGCGTATTTCAGGGTAAGTGTCAAAGGCGTCAATGAGGAGCACAGCCCAGGGAGAGGTCAGAGATGAGTCATGTAGATGCCCTGATTCCATAGACTCCAGTGAAGTCCAGCAGGGGCTGTGGAGGTCTGGGTGCAAGTGCGTCTGAGGGTGTAGCAGGGTGAGATCGCTTCTATTCACTAAGTAAGTACTGAGTACCTACTAGGCACCAAGCATTGACTGGGCTAGATGCAATGAAGAACTAGACATACTTTAATGGTGATACAAAGAAGAGCTAATTATAGAATTCTGTGTTGCATTAGGAGTCAGTGCAAAAGCACTATAAGAGCCCATAGGTGGTCAGGGAAAGGGGTCCTGAGATATCCAAGCCGGTATCTGAAGGTTGAGTAGGAGTTAACCTGGCCACAGAAGGAACAGCATTCCAAACAAAGGCAACAGCACTTGGAAAGGCTCAGAGACACTTGGGAATCAAGGCTTCCAAAAGCCTGTGGCTATAGAGGCTGGTATTGAGGCAGACATGCCAACTCCAGCAGTGGGTGTCCTGAGGGGAGTCTCCTGGGCAAGGTGCTGGGCATTTTAGGGGGGTTACAGACAGTCAGCCCTCAACCAGGAGGGGGCAAGTGAGAAATGCCCCAAGGATGAGAGCAGGAAAACCTGAAGTAATAGCTTTACCCACCACAGGTTCCACAATAGTCCTGATTCTGCCCCTTTTTCTGGAACTTTGAGCTAATGAAGGAGGAAGTTGAGCCTCGTGTTTGGCTATCCCTTTGGCAGACTGCAGCCCAGACACCACCAGGTAGCGATAAGTCATGTTATGTTTCAAAGGTTAATTGCATTAACACAGGGCTGGCACTCTGTTCAGACCAAGGAACGCTCAGATTCAGGGTCAGTCTCCAGCAGTTTTTAGAAATACCGTGATTCCTCTGTGACAGTTCTCCATTTGAGGCCTTGAAACACCAACATTGAAGAGGTCGCCAGCTCCACAGGGCCTAGCACAGTGCCTGGCAAAGGGCAGCACTCAATAAAAGTTTGTGGAAGTGAAAGAAAAACCCGAATATAAGCACACACCTCTTTGCCCTGGGTCCTCTCCCCGATGCCTACTCTAAATTCAACAACACAGTGTGGTACGGGGGAAAGAGAACTGGAGTCAGGTCAGGAAATCCAAGTCTCAGCCACCGATTATCTGTGTGACCTTCAGCAAGTCACTTTCCCACCTGGAGCCTCAGTGCCATCATCTGTGAAATAGCATTGTTTGCTACTTGCTCATCCGGCCCACGAAGTTACATGTAATGGTAAAGCAATGTACAATGCAATTTGCAAGTGTAAAGCATAATAAAGCGACTATTTGCTCTATTAAGGATTCCCAAATATCTACTATCTCTTTTTATTATTGTCATGGAGCCCTGGTGGAGCAGTGGTAAGCATTTGGCTGCTAACCAAAAGGTGGGCAGTTCCGATCCACCAGTCGCTCCTTGGAAACCCTATGGGGCAGTTCTACTCTGTCCTATAAGGTCACTGTGAGTTGGAATCAACTCAACGGCAGTGGGTTTGGTTTGGTGGATTATTGTCATTAACATCGACGAGTGGAAAAGAGCTGACAGTTTTCTTCCCAAAGAAAAGCAGAGTATGCACTCACTTTGCTGACTGAGGAAGCTTTAGATTCCAGGCACCAAAGGAGCAGAGCATCACGGGGAACTCAGAGTCATGGGTCCATAAAGGGCCCTGTTCCAACTCTCTTCTGTTTGGACAGGTAGCCAGGGAGGCCACATCAGCCTGTTAGGTCTTGGGCACTTGGCAGCAAGGGTGAGGTTCCCTGGGGTCAAAGTCAGAGAGAAACTTAGAATCCTAGAATGCTAGGGCTAGGAGGGACCTGTAGACCAGATTCAGCAAACATTTGTTCAGCGCCTCCAGCCCGGGGCCAGGTGACTTCAATCATTTAATCTCCATGACAACCCTGGGGCTTAGGCATCATTGTTCTCCATTTCATAAGTTCAGATGGGTTAAATGGCTAGGCCCAGAACACACACCTTTTCCTATTTGGTTACTTGCTCTTTGCCTATTTTGTTTCTCTCATCCCTTAGATCTCATCTTAAATGTCACCTCCTCAGAGAGGCCTTCCATGATTTTTTTCTCACATTGCACCTTTTTACTTCATACAATGACTATGTAATCATATACTTATTTGAGTGTTGCCTTAGTTAATGCCTACCTCTCCAAAGAAGAGAGGTAGGCACAAAGAACCAGATCTATTTTGTTCACCACTGTTTTCCTAGTCCTTAGAAGGCATTCAAGAAAACCTCTGTTGAAGGTCATGGAAGCTCCATAGACACATCCAAACTTCCTGAGGGACCAAATTACTGAGCTGAGGGCTCTGGGGACCATGGTGTCGAGGAACATCTAGCTCCACTGGCATAATACAGTTTATAAAGAAAATGTTCTACATTCTACTTTGGCGAGTAGCCTCTGGGGTTTTAAAATCTTGTGAGTGGTCATCTAAGATACTCCACTGGACTCACTCCACCTGGAGCAAGGGAGAATGAAGAAAATCAAAGACACAATGGAAAGATAAGTCCAAAGGACTACTGGACCACAGCTACCACAGCTTGCACCAGACAGAGTCCAGTACAACTAGATGGTGCCCAGCTACCACAACCGACTGCTCTGACAGGGATCACAATAAAGCGTTCCGGACAGAGCTGGAGAAAAATGTAGAGCAAAATTCTAACTCCAAAAAAAAAAAAAGAAGAAGACCAGACTTACTGGTCTGACAGAAACTGGAGAAACCCTGAGAATATGGCCCCCGGACACTTTTTTAGCTCAGTAATGAAGTCACTCCTGAGGTACACCCTTCAACCAAAGATTAGACAGGCCCATAAAACAAAATGAGACTAAATGGGCTCACCAGCCCACGGGCAAGGACTACAAGGCAGGAAGGGACAGGAAAGCTGGTAATGGGGAACCTAAGGCCAAGAAGGGGAGAATGTCGACATGTTGTGGGGTTGGCAACCAATATCACAAAACAATATGTATATTAATTGTTTAATGAGAAGCTAGTTTGCTCTGTAAACCTCCATCTAAAGTACAATTTAAAAAAATAGAAAAAATAAAATAGTTGTTGAACAAACTATATAGATAAACACAGGTATTAAGGACTTAAACATACTGTACATTATCTGATTTTTTTATTCTCTCTTTTGTCACTTTTCACCTCTCTTCTATCTAGATATGAGATAAGAAAGGATGTTTTGGATGACATTTTCTAATAAGGGCATAAAAATTCCCATAATCCTTCTCAGCTTGAAACTATTCAGTATCTTGCTGTGAAGTTAGCCTAAGGCCCTCAGTAAACCTCTGGATCCACAATTATCTCTTCCCACCTTTTATAATTTACATAGTACCCAAAGCATTGCAGGTGCTCAAAGAATTAGTCATTATTGTGGACTAAGGCAGTTAAACAGGCTCCTTAGCTATTTAATACATGTAGACCATTGCTGTTTCGACCCTGGCAGAGAAGAATATTTTGTCTGTATAAGCATCGAACTTGACAAATTCAGCCATAACTCAGGCCATGCTCTCAATATTTTCATTGCACCAATTCCCAGCTTAAAATGCCCTTTTCCCTCCTCTCTTCCATCTCAGTCCTAGGAATTACCAGAAATAGCAAGCCCAAGCTCTGACACTAACACTAGCACATAGTAGGTGCTTAGTAACTGCGGCCTCCCCTCCCTTTCCCAAGGTTGGGTCCTGGTACCTCTTCCTCTCCTCCTAACCCCCAGACCGCTTCCCATCCTCTGAACTACATCACTCATTTCTTCCCCCTTCCATCGGCTCCTAGCCCAGCAAACTCTGAGCTGAGACGTTTCTACTCTGGGCATGGATGTCTCCAAAACCAGACTGTGAGCTCTGTGCAGACAGGGACTCAGCCTAATATTTCATTGCCTCTCCATTCTTATCCCCCAACAACATTAATTTCAGATTAGCCTTTCATGTAGAGGTGCTCCAGAAATGAGGACCAGAATGTAGAACCTTTTAAAGACCAAGGCATAATGGATGTAGAGCAGGCTAGGAAAGAAAGTTGGCATTTAAATGTGAATCAGCTTTTCCTCTTTCTGGTTCTGAATTGGGTTCTGTTTAGTCCTCAGTCTTGCAGACTGAACCCTTGAATCCATTACTGTGAAGTCTAAATCCCCCTTCCAAGGACACAAGCTGGCCCGAGGAGGATGGATGGAGTTTTAGGACTGGAGTTGGATCAGAATTCGAAAATCCAGAGCACACAAGAAAGCTGAATTAGGGGGCGATGAGGGTCAAACAGAGCCCTGGTGGCACAGTGGTAAAGAGTGTGACTGCTAACCAACAGATCAGCAGTTCAAGTCCACCAGCTGCTCCTTGGAAATCCTAAAAGGCAGTTCTACTCTGTCCTATAGGGTCGCTATGAGTCAGAATTGACTTGACAGCAACTGGTTTGATTTTTTGGAGGGTCAAACAGGGTCCCTGGGTGGCACAAATGGTTGTGCTCTACTACTAACCTAAAGGTTGGCAATTCGAACCCAACCAGTGGCACCACAGAAGAGAGGCATGGCGATCCGCTTCCATAAAGATTGCAGCCAAGAAAACCCTGTGGAGTAGTTCTACTCTGTAACACATGGGGTTGCCGTGAGTCTAAATCAACGGGTTTGGGTTTTGAGTTTTGAGGGTCAAACCAGGAAAGCAGAATTCTCCCCACGGGATTATCATAGGGCCAAAAATGGGTGTTAAAGCCAGAGGGTCAGAAGCCAGGTGGTCCCTGAAAGGTATACCAGACAGACCAGGAGAGAGGGAGGAGCTGAGACAATTGCTGAGAAATAGACTCGTAAGCCTGGAGTTCGCGCTTACTGGAGCGGTCAGAGTGCGTGGGAGGCCCGGCCCAAAGCAACAGCTCAGAATTGGGAGGACATCACACAGGCTTCTCCAGCTTCCCTTAGCTCACTGGCATCAGACGGAGAGGGAACAAAGCAGCACACAAGCGGACATTCCTATTTCCCATTTCATTAAAACGGTGTGTATGTCTTTTCATTTCCAGAATCTCTCACATTTTGGGCTCAAGACTGCATCCAGGGCCCAGCACTGGTCTTCCACCAGTTTGCAAGATTCCATTTCAGTTGGAATTTTGAACACAGAAATTCTTCGACCTTCTGGCCAAATGGCTCAGTCACAGCACTAATGTCCAGAATCCACCAAGTCTAAGATTTGCAAAACTGCGCTCTCTCTTCTCAAGTGCAGCTTCAATTTTGTTTGAGTGCAGTTGAATAGAACAACTAGAACCTGCAAACTAGGAATTGCCTTAGTTCTCCCCACAAGCTTCTGCCTTAAGAGTGCAGAGGTGGGCCTGCAGACACAGGAACTTATTCATGAATCTCGTTGAAACACTACAAGTTAGCTCCTTATTGCTTTTCTACTATGGAGATGCTTGAATGGGGCCTTTGTGTTTTTCCAATCAGATATACAAATAAGCTGATAACTCTAAAGGAAGAGAAGAAGAGAGAATGTCCAATTACGGGAGCAAAGCCTTGGGCTTCTGAGTTCCTGCCTCACTCAAGAATTGGATTTGAAATGGCAAGGAGGAAATGAGGAAGCAAACTTTCCTGTCTATTTTGGTTTGCCAGTGAAGTCCCATTTCCTTTTGACTTTGTATAAACCAGGAAAGGATAGCTGTTAGTTCAGTTATTATGGATAACCCATGTCTTTAAAGTAAATGCAACTTATCCCAATGGGGATCTGATAAGTGACTAAACTTTTCCAAAATATCTCCTGCTTAGAATGAGAATAATAGCAGATATCGTTTTATTGAGCAATTACTATGTAATAAGTCCTTACCAAACACTTTGCATACTTTAGACATATCATTAAGTGGTCACCTCTATTTCGTCCAGAAATCCCACTCCTGAAAATCTATTGCAAAGAAATAATATAATCAATACAACAAGGGTGAGTGCATGTGCATGCATGTATGTGTGTTTATGTGTTACCACATTGTTCATAGTGGCAAAAAAAAAAAAACAAGAAACAAAGTAAATACTGAGCAACATGCAAATAACTGAATAAATTATGTTATTTCCAACTATGGAGTATTATGCAGCCATTTGAATCAGAGCTTTACCAGATGTCTGGATAGATTTCCAAAAATTATTATTGAATGAGAAAAGTAGAATGCATAAAATTGTGCATAGTATGGTTTCTTGTTTTAAAATGACCAAAAACCTTCTGTATGATTATGCGTAATCATGTAAGTGCATATAGCTATATGTTTTTATTTTTGTATTATCAGGGGGAAAAGTATGGAAGGTACATTCTAGACTGTCAACATGGCTGTCTGCGATGCTGGGCGGACCTGGGTTGGACAAGGAGCCAGGATGTGAGCAGAGCAGAGGGGCAGAGGCAGAGGGAGGAGCCGAAACAACAGGAAGCGAAAAAAGGACTACAACTTAAGAAAAATCCACCACTATGTATGCTATAATCACATATGTGTAGGTATGTAAAATTATTTATGTCCGTTACAATAATGACAATATTAGAAAAACAAAATTAAAAATGGTAGTGAAATCTTCCCAATAACCTCGTGAATTGTTATTTTCCTCGTTTTATAAATGAGCAAACTGACAATATGATTTGTCAAAGGCTATCTGATAGGTCAAGACCATCTGATTCCAAAGCTGAAATTCTTTTCCTGAAGATATAATACATAATCGCTGTTAAATAAATGCAAATATTATGCAAAAGTATAAAATGTGTAAAAAATGATTGAAACCCAGAGGTACTTCTGTTAACATTTGGGGTAGCAGCCTTCCAGATATTTCTCTATGCATATATACCCATTTAAAATACCTTGTAAAATATACCAGTGTTGGTCTATTGTTGAGGTTATGGGGGAAATGCCACACCCATGAAGGAAATGGATGTTTCCACTGTCATTCATCCTGAAAAGTGGATAATCCTGGGCAGGAAATGAGGCCAGTGTTAGGGCTGAGGGAGGAGGAGGCAGGCCCAGGACCTGCCCTGGGAGGCTCTGGAGGCTCAAAGTGATTCCTGTGGTGGGAATGAGCTGCCCTGACCACCTGGAGGCAGCCAGCCCACTAAAATGTAGATGCTGAGTGAGTAGTATCTAATGGGGCTTCTATCCTCTCCCAGGAGTGGAGTCTCTGAGTGGTGCAAAAGATTAATGCGCTTGGCTACTAACCAAAAGGTTGGAGGTTCGAGGCCACCCAGAGGCACTTCAGAAGAAAGGCCTGATGATCTACTTCTGAAAAATTTCTGAAAAATCAGCCATTGAAAATCATGTGGAGCACAGTTCTACTCTGATGCCCACGGGGTTGCCATGATTCAGAGTTGACTCAGCAACAACTAGTTTTTATTCTTCAGAAGATCTATCCCCAAGCGACAGCAATGACTAAACCATTGGACATGCAGAGAATTGTGTCCCTACTCTGAAGTCAGAGAGGAAAGCTATTTCTGGGCAAAGCGTGTAGCTGATGCTTCTTCTGACAGCCACACAAGAACCTTCACCAAGCGTTTTGATTACAAGTAGTCAGCTTCTGTGCATAGAAGGGGCTGATCCATAAGAGTTGTTGCAATCACAGCCTCAGGCAGTTGCTATGGAAAGCCTCCTCTGAATGTGACACAGGCTGGTGGGTCCTCTCTTTTGTCTTGAGGAGACACTGAGGTGAAACAGCAGGTCTGCACCACCCACCACAGAGGCAGCGAGTAGGGTCCTGAAGACAGCACAGCAAGGTCACCGAAGGGACTGGGGTATTTCCTCCGGCTGTCCTAATGGTCACTGTTGTGGGGAGACACTGAGCCTCTGCTTTGTGACTACAGTCAGGCCACCCTGGAGGCAGCCAGCAGAAGCCAGTCATCCACTGAGGGGTCAGCCTCAAAGGACACAGCTAAGTTCACGTTCTTTGGGAGGTAGCAGCAAGGATATGCCTGAGAAGACTGGTTCAGAGACTAGTCATTAGGTCTGTTTGGGGAAGGGAACCTCAGGGACAGAATCTTTCTTCTAAACTAGGTAGGTGAGGACTCCAGGGCATTATGATTTGAGTATTAAAGAAGGGTGACTTTATTTTGTACACCAAGCTGGTGAAATGGGATATAGCAATTGTTATTGTTGTTAGTGGCCGTCAAGTTGATTCCAACTCATAGAGACTCTATGTGTGCGGAGCAGAACTGCTCCATAGGGTTTTTCAAGGCTGTAACCTTTCGGAAGCAGGTCAACAGGCCTGTCTTCTGAGGTGCCTCTGGTGGGTTTGAACCACCAACCTTCTGACTAGAAGTTGAGCACTAAACCATGATGGTTAAGGGACTCCATGATATATCAATTATGTGAGTATTAAAAAAAAAAAAAAATAATCCATTGCCGTCAAGTCGATTCCAACTCATAGAGACCCCATAGGACAGAGTAGAACTGCCCCATAGGGTTTCCAAGGAGCGGCTGATGGATTCGAACTGCTGATCTTTTGGTTAGTAGCCCTAGCACTTAACTACCGTGCCACTACATGGAGATATATACATACATATCCAAAATACAGATCTTATCACATCACCTCCCTGCTTAAAATCCACCAGTGGCTTCCCTAGAGATGAAGCCCAGACTCTTTACCAACTCTTTAATCAAAGCCCTGAGTGCTCCACCACATCCCTCCTTGTATACTGCAGCCACACTGAAACCTTCCAGTTCCTTCCTCAAGTCTCCAGGCCTTCGCACATGCTTCTGCTTCTGCCTGGGACCCTTCCTACTCCAGTCACCTGAGAGCTCCTATTCATCCTCAGAGATTCTGCTTAAAGTGTTACCTCCCCTGGGAAATCCCTTGCCCATCCCTGTCCCAGGTTAGATTAAGTACTCTTGCTTGTTGTTGTTGTTGTTAGGTGCTGTCAAGCTGGTTCCGACCCATAGTGACCCTATGTACAACAGAACGCAACACCGCCTGGGCCTGCGCCATCCTCACAATCCTTGTTATGCTTGAGCCCATTGTTGCAGCCACTGTGTCAGTCCATCTCGTTTAGGGTCTTCCTCTTTTTCACTGACAGTCCTCCTGCTTGGTGCTCCTTTATTACACTTCACTGATGATATTTTTTATTCAGACAAGGATTCTGTCCTATTCTCTATTGTACCCGCAAAGTTTAGTATGGTTCCTGGTATAATAGTAAGCACTTACTAAAAACTGTTGAATGGTTGAATGTTGAAGGCACGTAATGTTACACAAAGGGATCATGTTCTGTAATCTGTTTTTTTTACATTCAACAATGCCCTAAGTCTATGCCCTTAACTACTAAATACAGGTTCTTAAGAAACAGAGTCCAGACTCCTGAGCGTGGCGTTCAACTGCTTTGCACTCTACCTTTCATCAGCTCCATCCTGCCTTGTTTTCTATTCCGAGTATGCATTCTTTTTGCCTACAGTGCCTAGCACAAAGTAGATGAACAGTAGATGTTTATTAACTCACCAAAGTGAAATGTTTCAAAGCCTTTTTTGCATATTCTTTCCTTACTTTATTACTTGCCTTTCTCTCAAGTCTGCCTGTCATCTAAAAGGTCCCGCTGAAAATTTACCTCTGTGCAAAGCCTTCTCTGTCTCTTCCAGACAGAGTGAGTCATGCCTTCATCTGTCAAGGTTCCTCTGTTGTTCCTATCTCCTTCATGGCTCCTAATTTGTACAATTATGTGTTTATGAATCTGGGTCTTCGACTCAAGTGTGATCCTTGAGCATACTGGGTCTGTGTCTTATTTGATGTGTTATCCCCAGCATCTAGTATGGCCTCTGCCATGTAATTGAGGTTCAGTTAATATTTGTTGAATGAACAAATGGATGAGTGAATCAATGAATGAGGGAAGTCTTGCTCTTGGAGAATGACAGTTAAGGCTTCAAGATCGGTTGGAACTCATTCTAATTTACTGCTACAGACTCCAGCTCTGTCCATTGCAATCAGAGTCAGAGAAATGATCTCAGCACGTTGGCACTAGGTAGAATCTTTTTTTTTGCACAGGATGACACTGAAACCCTCAATGTGAAGTTCACACAGCAAATTATGTAATAGTGAATTTGGCCAAGGTATTAAGATTGCTATCCATGCACCTCTTTCTGGTGACATGCAATGCACTTTTTGTTTCTCAACAAAATAATGATGATTCCTTAAAGTTGTACAGCACTTTATAGTTTAGAGTCCTGTAAAGAACCTGTGAACCAACTGTTTGTGGTTAAGTAATTTGCCAAGATCGTTCAGCTCTTCAATGATGGATCCAGGGCTGCTGCTCAAGTTTTCTTGGCTGTAAGGCCATTGCACTTTCCAGGATACAACCTCACAATAAACAGTGGTTAAATATTGATTCTAGGCTCACTCAAGGGAAAACACAGTCATTTCTAATTAACATCATCACTTCCTCCTTCTAAGAATTTTCTGAAGGAGACATCAACCAGACTTGTCAACCCTTTACATAAGAGAGCTGATAAGATCTAAACTAGGCTATAAGGAAGAGCTAGAATGTGTGTGTGTATGTGTGTCAAGTGTGTCAATGACTATGCATGTGAATACTTGATGCTTTAGGGCACTCAAAAGTGTGGATGTGAACAAAATAAACGAGTCTGCAATCCATAGTTGCCTGCATAGGGTATGAACTTAACAAATATTTGCCAATGCATTAATGTACCTTTTGTTAAAAAATTCTCACATAGTTTTTTCTCATTTAGCCAGCATTTTCATAGAATGATTTTTTTTAAAAATTAAATGCATCTTCCAAATAACTAAATCTATTCATTCATGATTTCATCCAATAAAGAATGAATGTCTACTAGGTGCCTGGTGCATAGTTTGCCCATGATACAGCAGTGAACAAACAGACAAAACCCCACCCTCATGGAGTTTACATTTTTAGAGGGTGGGAGAGATGGATAACAACCCCAAACTAAGTTATATCTTTCATTAAATGATAAATTGGTAGGAAGGAAAATATGGTAAGACAGGGGGTACCAGGAGTGGGACTGTAATTTATATCAAGGTGCTCAGGAAGATGAATCACATTTGAGCAAAACCCTGAAAAGAAGAGGAGTGAACTGTGAGGATATCTTCAGGGAAATCTTAATCTTTTGAATAAAAAACTTATCATTTTAAAAAGAAAAATTTCCCAAGTATATACTTCTCTGCTTTCCAAGAGAGGATATCAAGATAGTTTAACATTTTCTTCATAATTCAGGCATCACTGGGAGTATCACTGCTGGACTGTAGTATAGAGGTTGAGACAATTGAAGTTCCGGGACTATTTGCCCCGTTACTTTTCACCTGTTCTTTCTAATGTGTCATTGGCTTTTTAGGGCTGGGCCCAGTAGAAAAAGAATTGAGCAAAAGCTTAAAATTTAATGCATGGGCTTTATGACATGTGTTCTGTTTATTCAGTGATTTTTGGTGCCATATTCCTTGCTCTCAATTTTCTTTCTGACAGTCTTAATGCCAAACAATCGCAACCCTAATTTGGGAAGTACTGCTAATTAATGCCTTATTTTCTTTCTTTTTAGGAGTCAGAACCATTTTCCTTCTGATTTTAGCAGATTATCTTAACAGGAGGTAAGTTAGTGCCTAAGTTCCTCCTATGGGGCTGAGACAGACACAGGATGGAGCAGGATCTGTGGAGAAGGCTCCCAGGACGTCATCCAAGAAGTCCCCAGGAAAGGGTGAAGAGATCCAGAGCATAGAAGACAGGGGCTGTCTTTATTTTGTTTTAACCAGTATGCCTCTTGTATACAACCCAATACCGACACAGGGAAGTACCAATAAATGATAGTTATTATTATAAGGAACCCTGGTGTCTCAGTGGTTAAGCACTCAGCTGCTAACCAAAGGGTCAGAGGTTCGAGTCCACCAACTGGTCTGCAGGAGAAAGGTGTGGCAGTCTGGTTCCATAAAGATTACCAAAAACAAAAAGCAAACAAAAAAACTAAACCTTCTGCCAATGAGTCAATTCTGACTCATAGTGACCCTATAGGACAGAGCAGAAGTGCCCTATAGTGTTTCTAAGGAGTGGCTGGTGGATTCGAACTGCTGACTTTTTGGTTAGCAGTCGAGCTCTAATAATAAAAACTCGTTGTCGTCCAGTCAATTCTAACTCGGTGACCCTACAGGACAGAGTAGAACTGCCCTGGAGAGTTTCCAAGGAGCAGCTGGTGGATTCGAACTGCCCATCTTTTGGTTAGCAGCAGAACTCTTAACCACTGTGCCACCACCACAGCCATGGAAATCCTATGGGGCAGTTCTACTCTGTCCTATAGGGTCGCTATGAATCAGGATTGACTCGACAGAAATGGGTTTGGTTTACCAGAAAAAGCAGAATGAAAGATACTTTAAAAGAAGTGCGTGGGAAGTGCTGTGAGAACAGAGTAATGAGTAACACATTCTTAGCATGGAACTTGGGGAGGGTCTACAGAAGAGGTAGCACTTGAGTATAGCTTTGAAGGATGAATAGGCTTTTCACAGGTAAAGAAACAGGGAAGATTTTCCAGAAAAAAATCTGAAAGAATGGCATGAGCAAAGGCCTGGAGATGGGAAAGTGCATAGAATAGATTTTAAAAATGAGAGAAAAGTTAGCATAATTTAACTTTTCGAGTGCTTTTTGACCTGAAACCTAGAATCTTTCAAGGTAATATTCTCGCTTAAGGCCCTGTTTTGTTTTGTTTTTTCCTTCTTTGTGAAAATTTATATCTTTGCAACAATAACAACAATGAAAATCATCAACCATCAACTAGTATTTCATTGGGGCTGGAATTTAGCGTGTGCAGAAGAGTAGTGGGAATTAAGGCCAGAGAGGTGCCAGGGATCAGACTGAGGTGAGCCTTACTTAGCTAAATATTAGGAAGTTTGGATTTAACCTATAGAGCAATATTTCCCAAAGTCTACTATTTAGAATTGTAGTTCTGAGGGACATGACTTGGAGTTCCTAAACAAAAAAAGTTCTTTGGTCAAATATATTTTTGAAATATTCAAGTTCAATGAGGCTGAACAGGTGTCTTTCCTGCAAGACTCGGAGCACTGGGACTGTGCAAGACGGAGACGGAGCAGGCGGCACTTCCCAAATTCAAGTACCAGCAGTTCCTTGTTTCTGAGGAACCTCTCTCAGGACAGATGCTTCTTAGAACACTCTTGGGAACATACTGTTGTAGCTCAGCAAGGGGGTGCCACGAACATTTCTGATCTTGTAAATAACACAAACAACAAACCAGCATTTTGGAATGACTGCTTGGCAAGCTGGGTGGGGTGTGGGCTGGAGGGGAAGGCTGAAGGCCAGATAAGTGGTTGGGGGGCCATCCCAGTGAGCATCCATGACAGGCGATGAGTCTGTCCCCAGCAGTGGCAGTGAAGCAGGCACACGTCTACATGACCTCTTTGCAGAGGCTCGGCTCTATTGCAGGATTGTGCTGAATCCTTTTCATCTCTGGCCAAAGCCAGACAAAGTGCCAGAGCTGAGCAGCTGCCTCAGTTCTCCAGCTCCTGTGCTCTGAGAGGCCGTGCAGGGGACAGAGATCAGACAAGCTGAAACCAGAGTGATGTCAGTTCTCCTGTGTCCTCCCAGGAATGCAGTTCTCAACAGATGGGAAAGAGAACAGGGAAATGGAGCTGCAGGCCCTGAGAGGGCAAGAATGGCTTCTAGAATCCACTATCAAGTCTAACTCCTTCATTTGACAAGAGGCAAAACAGACCTGGGAAGGGAAGGGGCATGCCTAAACTCACAAAGCTAGCCACGTTTGCCAAATAACTCCATGTGTCTTAACAGTACTTTGCATTATTGTTCTTATTGTTAATTCTTACAATATTTTTCAAGGGCTTTTGACTTGATGCAGAGGAACCTTCAGGGTAATATTCCTGCTCAAGGCCTGTATTTTTCTTTTTCAGGTTTATATTTTTGCAATAATGTAAAATTCACTTCTTTTGATTATCTTACCTCCTACTTTGCTGTAAACTAATAGATTTTAAAGTGCAAGTAGGATGACAGGGACAAGTCCTTCACCAAGATTTAAACGGTGCTGAAAATAACTCTTACCAAATGGTTTCTCACCCAATAAATTTTCCCCAATCTCTCGTTTGACAAATGACCTTCTAAGAAAGGAATCACAAAAGGGAGAAGGCAGTTGTCATTAGGAGGTGAAGAAAGAGACCCTGAAGGCAGTTCAGTGGGTTGAGCAGAGGAAACTAGAATCCTACTTCTCTACCGGCTTCTGGGGCCTTGAGGAAGTCAGAGTCCCTCCTGGACAGTGTTAGTTCCTCAGCCTGGTGTTCAAGGCCCTTCAAAATGTCTTCCAGCCTGTATCCCCAGCCTTTGCCCCTTACATCCCCATGGGCAACTGCTATTCCTGCCAGATGCCTATTCTTGGTCACCAGAATTGAGAGGTCTCTTCCACCTTCCAACCCCCTCCAGTCTTTGCTCACTTGAAATATCTTTCCCCTGTCATTTTTTTTTTTTTCTATATTCTTGAAGCCCCTGCTTCTTTCTTGAGGCTTTCCCTAACTTCCCCAGTTCAAATTGTTGTACATGTCTCTTGGATGCTTCGTATTTTACAGGCTATCCAAATGAATGAGCCCTTAGGGATTGTGAAGCCAACTCTTTTTGTTTTATAGGGGAGGAAATAGAGGCGCAGAATGAGAAAACAATTTGCCTGAGATCACGTAATTAACAAATGGAAAAACTGAGACTCGGATTTCCTGATTCTTGATCTGGAAGCCCTGGTGGCACAGTGGTTATGTGCTCAGATGCTAGCCGAAATGTTGCTGGTTTGAACCCACCAGTTGCTCTGCGGGAGGAAGATGTGGCAGTCCGCTTCCATAAAGATTTACAGCCTTGGGTGGGGACCATAATCTTGGGGAACATCTAGCTCAATTGGTATAACATAGTTTACAAAGAAAATGTTCTACATTCTACCTTGGTGAGTAGCGTCTGGGGTCTTAAAAGCCTGTAAGCAGCTATCTAAGATACTCCACTGGTCTCACTCCTCCAGAAGCAAGGGAGAATGAAAAGAACAGGATACAAGGAAAAGATTAGTCCAAAGGACTAATGGACCACAGCTACCAAGGCCTCCACCAGACTGAGTCTACTACAGCTAGATGGTGCCCGGCTACCACCACTAACTGCTCTGAGCGGGATCACAACAGAGGGTTCTGGACAAAGGTGGAGAAGAATGAAGAACAAAATTCTAACACACACAAAAAAAGACTAGATTTACTGGCCTGAAAGAGACTGGAGAAACTTCGAGAGCAGGCCCCCAGACATCCTTTTAGCTCAGTAATGAAGTCACTCCTGAGGTTCACCCTTCAGCCAAAGATTAGACAGCTCCATAAAACAGAACGAAACTAATAGGGCATAACAGCCCAGGGGTAAGGACTAGAAGGCAGGAGGGGACAGGAAAGCTGGTAATAGGGAACCCAAGTTCGAGAAGGGAGAGTGTTGACATGTCGTGGGGTTGTCAATCAATGTCATAAAACAGTATATATACTAGCGGTTTAATGAGAAACTATTTGTTCTGTAAACCTTCATCTAAAGCACAATAAAATAAAATTAAAATTAAATTAACCAAAAAAAAAAAAAAAAGATTTACAGCCTTGGAAACACTATGGGGCAGTTCTATTCTGTCCTATAGGGTCTCTATGAGTCAGAATCAACTCAATGGCAATGGGTTTGGTTTGGTTTTGAGCTCATTTTATGATATAAAATAGTTACTGCTATCTATACATTCGTTTGTCACTAAGAATCATGATAACCAATATTTTCACACCTATAACTTTAACACCTTGTCATTAATCCTCATAGGCACCCATTCATTCATTCATTTATTCAAGCAGCCAATATTGATTGAGGGCCAATGTTTGAGGCACTGTGCTAGATACTAAGTATTATTATTATTTCTACTTCATAGCTGAGGAACCTAACACTTTGAGACGTTCCATGATTTGTTCTAATTTACTGAAATTAGTTGGGTCTCAACAGGAAATGGAACCCACTCAGGTGATTTCCATACAGGAACTTTTTTCAGAGGTGTAGACAGAATTAAAGGAAGGCAAGGAACGTTGAGGCACCCAGACATCAGCAACAGCTTTCACCACTCCTAGGGCCAAAAGAGGAGCCCTGGTGGCTTGGCTACTAACTAAAAGGTCACCTGTTTGAACCCCAGCTGCTCCATGGGAGAGAGGTGTGGGAGTCTACTTCCACAAAGATTTACAGCCTTGGAAACCCTATGGGGCAGTTCTACACTGTCCTATAGGGTCACTATGAGTCAGAATCAACTTGATGACAATGGGTTTGGTTTTAGGGCCAAAAGGGCAAGGGGAGGACATGGTGCGTTACTGGAGCCCAGTGAGAACTGGAAGGCATCCTGCTGGGACTTACAGGTGTGGAGCTGCTGCTAGAGGCCAAGCCAGAGAGGAAGAAAACCCTGTCTTCTCTCCTCTGTGGACTACAAGGGAGGTCCATAGAGGTCAGTCCATACAGGTCAGCCCTCAGGGGCACAGAGAAAGGTGGAGAAAGGAACTGGAAGCAAATAGAGACTATCCAGTATAATATCCAGCTTGAAAGTGGTTGAGAGCTTGGATGCCAACTCTGCCTTCCGACTCCAAAGCCTATGATCTTTCTTCTGTACCATGCAGCTTCTTGTATGTACGTCATTTTGTTCATTCATTCAGTCAACCCCTTGTTCAGGCAGTAAATAAGCTGAGTGCTTACTCCTTGCCAGGCCTAGTTTATATGCCTCATTTTTCCTCCCCAAATCAGTTTAATGGCCTTACCTTACTTATCTCTGAGTTCCCCTCAAAGCCAGTCACAGTCCTTGGTGCAGAGTAGGCATTCAGTCAATTTTGTTGATTAACAAATAGCTCCACTAAATGCTACTATGAATCATACTAAACAATGCTGCGGCAGAGTTAGCCATTACATCCCGCTCTCATTGTTTGTGGCATTGGAAGTGTTGATGCACTAATCTCTAAGTCACTTTAATACTGTCTTGGAATGAAAGTATGGATTATATTTGAGTGCTGATACCTCTGAACTTCTGGGAATTCATACCTCTTCCAACAATATAATGCAAACATATTATAAATTCTGATGCAGGTATCTCGCTTCTGGAGTGTCTCCACTCTGCTGAGCTCCTCCTAGCTCTCAGCTCTCAACTCCAGGCTCCAAAGTTCCAGCAATATTTCTTTGAAGGTTGTGAGGGACCCAATGAAAATAGAATTTACCCCTTTCCCTTCAATTTGTGGTTCACCCCTTCCCTGTATCATTATTCAGGGTGATAAGTGCTGAGGTTTGAATGATCTTCTCTTGTAGGCCAAGCTGGGCTACAGCAAACAATAATCGGGTGTATAAAAGCTCAGCCTGTTTAAATACTGTCAGTGAGAATGTCAATAAGAGGCTGAAAGATTTGAAGACTGTGGTCATTGGCCCTCAGCTTTAAGTTGCCGTCATAATATATTCCTTTCTTTTTATTTTCTGGAAAGGCGCAAAAGAATCACAAAGAGCTATCCTACCACTTGTTTCTGTTTTTTTTTTTTTTTTTTTAATATTT
>NW_004443959.1:7520411-7531768 GCF_000243295.1 Trichechus manatus latirostris
TTGATTCTCTGTTTGGCTTAGTTTTTCGGATCTTTGTTGTGGAGGGACGGCGTGGTGCTTCTGCCTAGACCGCCATCTTGCCGGAGTCTCTGTTTCTGTTTTTTAAACTTGTTCATTTTTATCTATCTTAAAATAAATTTACAGCATTTAGATGCACTAATCTTTTATTTATTTATTTATTTTACTTCACTGATGAAGCTCAGTGAAAGCTGGGGGTCATCCTCGACGCCTCTCTTCCTCTCCTCTCTCATGTCCAGAACTCATGCCGGGGGCTACAGCAGGATGTAAAAGAAAAGACTTCAGATGTGTGTCAGAAACGTTATATTTGTATAGTCTCTTCACATACGTTTTCTTATTTTAATACTGGCATCACCTCTGAGGCGTAGCTTTTGCAGATGACGAAGAAGAATTCAGCAAGATTGAGTGACTTGCCCAGGGTCACCTATCTCATAAATAGTGGACCCAAAGCCTGAGCCCAGTCTCATGGGTCCATGTCCCCCCTGCCCCGGCACATTGTACTCTGCTGCTTCAGATCAAGGACAAACAAGGGTCTTCTCCCCAACAGGGATCTGAACAGGTGCCTTTAGATTAACCTGCTTCCAAGAATTATGACAAAAAATACTTAGACCCCTCTGACAGGGATCACAACAGAGGGCTCCGGGCAGAGTGGGAGAAAAATGTAGAAAAAGATTCAAATTCACAAAAAAGACCAGACTTATTGGTCTGACTGAGACTGGAGGAACCCCCAAAACTATGGCCCCCAAACACTCGGCTAACTCAGAACTGAAGTCACTCCTGAAGTCCACCTTTCAGCCAAAGATTACACAGGCCTGTAAAACAAACAATAATACACGTGAGGAACACGCTTCTTAGTTCAATTGAGTATACAAAACCAAATGGGCAACGCTTGCCCAGAAGCAAAGATGAGAAGGCAGGAAGAGACAGAAACACTGGACGAATGGACATGGAGAACCCAGGGTCGAAAAGGAAAAGCAGAGAGTGCTGACATATTGTGGGGATTGCAACCAATGTCACGAAACAATTTGCGTATAAATTTTTGAATGAGAAACTAATTTGCACTGTAAATGTTCACCTAAAACACACAATAAAATTTAAAAAATAATAATAAAGTACAAAAAAAAATACTTAGAAAAAATGGCCACAAAAAGTTCTACAGATATGAAGTGCTGTGGAAAACCATGAAACCTGATTAGGCGAAGTGGCAGTGCTCTGGAAGAACAAGGTTTCGTCTCCACCAGCTGCGGACCCGTAGATTTTACGAGTGTGGTCTCACTCTTAACAAATGACAGTGCAGGTGGTTTAAAGATGAGCCTATCTGTTATGAAACGCCAGTATTTGGGGAAAAAGCTCTTCTCATTGACCTCCGCCTGAGCCCCTCTCTTCTCCTCAGTCCCCATTTTCCCAACTCTTATTTATCCTTTCAAGTCTCACCAGAATTGTTAAATTTTCCTGGTCCTCAGATTAGACTAGGCCCCTGCCCGGTCACAATTTTCTTACACCTTGTATTTTTCTTTTATAGTACTTACCACAGTTGTAACTATTTATTTGTATGCTTATTTGTTTAGTATTTTTTACCTCCAATGGTTCATAAAGTTAATAAGGATTCACAGGACTTATTTCTCTTTTGTTCACCACTGTATTACAAGTTACCATCAAGTTAATTCCAACTCATGGCAACCTCATGTATGTCAGAGTAAAACTGTGCCCATAGGGTTTTCCATGGCTGACTTTTGGGAAGTAGATCTCCAGGTCTTTCTTCTGAGGCACCTCTGGATAGATTCGAACCTCCAATCTCTTGATTAGAAGCTGAGCCAGTTAACCGTTTGGACCACCCAGGGACTCACTACTATATTGTTGTTCTTGTTAGCTACCATAGAGTAGGTGCCCAACTCATGGTTACCCCATGCACAATGGGAAAGGACCCTTGTGATCCATAGAGTTTTCATTGGCTGATTTTTGGAAGTAGATCACGAGGCTTTTCTTCTTAGTCTTAGTCCGGAAGCTCTGCTGAAATCTGTTCAACATTACAGCAACATGCAAGTCTCCACCGACAGATGGGTGGTGGGTGTGCCTGAGATGCTTTGGCTGGGAATTGAACCTGGGTCTCCTGCATGGAAGGCAAGAATTCTACCACTGAACCACCACTGCACCCTTCAGACTGTATTATGAGCACATAAATAGCTTTGCTGAAGGGACAAATAAATGAAATAAACAATGACTTGAGGCCCGTCAGCTTCTGACAAGGTGAGAAGGAAACTAGCCTATGGAGCACTTGTTTAATATGGCAAATGCTGTATGAACCTTCTCATATTTGTTCCTCACAAAAAACCTGAGAAACTGAAGCTCAGAGAGGTGAATTAATTTGCCTGAAATGATATACCTAGAAAGGGACAGAGGTAGGACAGGAATGAGTTTCTCTGACTGGAATGCGGGTGCTTTATCACCACCGTCACTGCTTGTCCGCAGAGCCAGGCCTTGACAAGCACCAGCAGTGCAGCTCGACTGTGGGCTAGCCTCCTCAGTGTTCACTCCATGAGCCCAGACTTCCTGCAGAGGCTAAAGGAACAAATGGAATATTACAAGGGCAACCGTAGCAATTAAAGTACCACTCTAAAGGCCAGGAAGTTTAAACGGGTTCATTTCACAATAAGGCAGGCTTTTATGGAAACTAACAAGTGTTATCCCTGTATTCCTAATGACTAAACACTTTAACTACAGTTTTATTCTTTGTCAGCTTTGTAAGTTTTTATATAATCATGATTAAAAAAACCACTGAATTACTAATGGTGTCTTGTGGAGTATTAAGATATCCCCCAAACTGGCCTCTTTCCACTTTGTCACGCTGCTGCTGATGACTCTTTTCCAAGTCTCTCACCCATCATGCCTAAATCTACTGAGAGGTTCCCTACTGCCTACCTACAGGATCAGAATGGCACAGCTGGCAAGACCTGGATGGTGCCCTATGCCAATCTTTTCAATTACAGTGAGTTCTAGAGGATAGCTGGAGCCCTGGTAGCACAATGGCTAAAGTGCTCGACTGCTAACTGGAAGGCTGGCAGTTCAAACCCACCAGCCCTCTGCAGAAGAAAAGACCTAGTGATCTGCTCCTGTAAAGGTTACAGCCTAGGAAACTCTATGGGACAGTTCTACTCTGTCCTATAGGGTCCTATAGGGTCAACTATGAGTCAGAATTGACTCGCCAGCACACAACAACAACTAGAAGATAGCACTGGTGTATGTGCCATCAGACATATCAGTACAGACTCAAGGCCTTCCCTGATCTGGCTTCAACTTACCCTTTAGCCACTCATGTGCTTTATTCTCTAGTCATTACTTATTTTTCCTTCTAGTTATTACATACTTTCCCACTCCTGTCTTTCTTTTGGAGGACTATCCTCTCTTTCCATTTCTAAGCCCTACTGAATCCTAAGGACCCAGTTTGAATGCCATCTCCTCTCCGGATCCCTTTGCTAGAAGACATCTCTTGCTCCAGGATGCTCTAAGCTGTCATAGCATTTTATCTGTGAATTACTTGGGGCATTTATAATGTTTCTTGAATTACAGTTGTTTGTGTTTTCCATTCATTCAATCATTCAGTCATTAAACAAGCGATGAGTACCTATTCCATTAACAACTCTTGATTGTAAACTCTGTGTAGGAAGAATCCACACTCGGTCCCTCTTTGTGTCTAACAAAGAACTAGCACGACGCTCAAGTTGAATCTAGATGGAAAGCAGGACACAGTAAACAGGACCAGAAGGAGAGTGCCTTCCAGGGTGGGTAGAGAGGGGAGGACTGGGAGAGGATAGGAGAGGTGGAATGGCATCAGCAAAGGCCTGGACGTGGGAATGGCATGATCTCCTATATAAATAATGCATCCATTGTTTTATTGCATTGCTCAGTTGTATAGTTTTGCTGGACTAAAATGTCTGGAGAAGGATGGATTGTAGGAAAAGTACTCTTCATACGCCGAAACCAAAATCAAACCTGTTGCCATCGAGTTGAATCTGACTCATGGTGATCCCATGTGTGACAGAGTAGAACTGTGCTCCACAGTGTCTTCTTAGCTGTAATCTTTATGGGAGCAGATTTCCAGGGCTTTCTTCCACAGTGCTGCTGGGTGGTTTGAACTGCCAACCTTTAGGTTAGTAGTCAAGTGCAAACCATTTGTGCCACCAAGGGACCTTACTCTTCAATGTTGGACAATATATAATGGGAAATCACTGGTTTACTATGGACACATACAGACCCAACCTTTTGGATGTCAAAAAAACACTGGAAGGAAAATAAAAATATTGTTTCATATATGTAAGGCAAACACTGTACCTGACAAAAAGCTATAGGGAATAAGGAACTCATTAAGAGTCAAGCCCTTTGTTCAAGGAACAGGTCTGAATGGAGAATGGGTAGGAGTTTGGCAAGCGGAGAAGGGAAGGAGGGACAGCATTCCACATAGGTGGAAATGGGCCAAGTATGTTCAGTTTGAGAAAATGTGACGAGGACAGTGGAAGACAAGTCTGGAAATGGAGGCTATGGACATAGTGTAGAAAGGTTTATATTCCAGGCTGAAGATTTCATGCTTAATCACAGAGGACCCAATGAGGGTTTTTAAGCAGGGAAACCACATGAAGCATTCTGAGGCCATTTCTACCTCACTGATGGGGAGAATGAGATTGACAGGCATGACATCAAGGTCTCCTGCCAAACTGGCAGAACCAGAAATGAAGCTCAACTTTCCAGGATCCTACACCATTTTTGGGACTACTCTTCTCATATATATATATATATATATATATATGTATATATATATATATATATATATATATATAGAGTGACTTATCAATTACTTCTAAGTACACTTCTGATCCTCTGAGAATCTTTCATAGCATACAGGTGAATAATTTGTCTTTGGCGTATACCGTGTCTTTCATCTGGAGATCTTAAATAGCCTTAATGACAACCAAGCTTCATTGTTTGTTTTGTGTATGAGGAAACTGACTCACAGAGGAGTTCAGTGATTTTCTCATTCATGCTGGGAGTTATTACCTGAACCATGAATGAAACTCAGGATGAAGCTCTATTTTATAAATCATTAAACCCTGTAATCTTTGTAGTAGCGGAGTTCACAAAAATAATGGAAACTTTGCATTGAGAATTCATTCCTTTATTCTGTTATTAAATCATAGCTTATATGGGGCAGAGGCATCTCACTGAAGCCCCAGTTTGAGTTGTTCTGCCATATAAAACAGGATAGGAAAAGTTATATGTTTTATTGGTGATTCCCAGACCATTCACAGTTCATTGTTTCCATCCATCCATCCATCTATTCATTCCATTAACATATTTTTGAGTCCCTCTTACATCATCTGGAGCCCGGTGACGCAGTGGTTAAGAGCTCGGCTGCTAACCAAAAGATCAGCAGTTCAAATCCATCAGCCGCTCCTTGGAAATCCTATGGGGCAATTCTACTCTGTCCTATAGGGTTGCTGTGAGTTGGAATTGACTCGACAGAAAATTTCTATAAAGCACACTTCCTGGCATATAGTTAGCCAATACATAAATAATGATTATTATCATTAAACAAATACATTACAAGGAAGTGCCACATGTAAAGACAAAAACCAGATTCTTTTATAGCCCTATCTATGGGCACTGCTTGGAAACTCTATGGGGCAGTTCTACTCTGTCCTATAGGGTCACTATGAGTTGGAATTCACTCGATGGCAATGGGTTTGCTTTCTTTTTTTTTTTAATGGGTGCAAAGGGTAAGATTACACTTGAAGGGTGAATTAATTCCTGGGGAAGAGGCAGGTTCCTCAAATTAAAAACTGGAACTGAGGAGATGGGCTTCAACTGGCAAGAGAGGGAGCCCTGTTTCTCCAGTTTGGACTATGAAGTGTGCGGAGAGCTAGGAAGGTATTGTTGGATGGCGGATGTTAAATTGACACTAGCCACTTAAAAAAGGGCTGGGAATGAAGGGACAGAAAAGAAGCACATAAAGTCCATATGAAATGGGATGGAGCTTTTAAGTCCCACAGAGCAAGCTAGATATGGTGGAATCAAAGCTTTATATACTGATAGGCCAGCCTCTTCAAATGCTCCATGGGCTCTGTGTTTATTTTCCCATGGTTTTCTCTCAGTATTGAACACAACCGTTGTCCAAGTTCCCTCCTGTCTTATCTGTGCTTAGGACACACCAGGGACAGGGTTAAAAAGGAAGCAGCCAACCTGAGACAGAGTTACAGAGCAGCAGGAATCAGGAAGAGGCACCTTGGAGAAAAGCCAGCTCAGGGAGAGCCTTCTTCTATAGCTAATTTAGGATGAACTGAGTTTGATATTTTTAGGAAACTGCCATTTCCTTATAGCCTGTTGCAATTGTAGTCGTTAGTGTGACTGAAAAACTGGGTTTAAAATCTTTCCCAAGCCAGACATAAAACTCAGAAGCCGTAAAGGAAAATACTGACAGATTTTCTTTCATAGAAGGTAAAAACTTCTGTGTGACTCACGAATAGACATATGCACGCCCATGTTCATTGCAACATTGTTCACAACAGCAAAAAGATGAAAACAATCTAGATGTCTATCAACAGATGAATGGATAAATAAACTATGGTACATACACACAATGGAGTACTACCCAATGATAAAGAACAATGATGAATCTTCGAAGCATCTCATAACATGAATGAATCTGGAGGGCATTATGCTGAGTGAAATAAGTCAATCATGAAACGACAAATATTGTATGAAATCACTACTATGAAAACTCATGAAAAGGTTTATACACAATAAGAAACAATCTTTGATGGTTACGAGGGAGGGGAAGGGTGGGGATGGAAAAACACTAAATAGATGATAGGTAAGTGTTAACTTTGGTGAAGAGTAAAACAGGGAAGCCAGCACAACTTGTACAAGGCAAGGTCGTGGAAGCACCATAGACACAACCAAACTTCCTGAGGGTCTGAATTACTGGGCTGAGGGCTGTGGGGACCATGGTCTTGGGGAACATCTAGCTCAATTGGCATAACATAGTTTATAAAAGAAAATATTCTACGTTCTACTTTGGTGAGTAGCGTCTGGGGTCTTAAAAGCCTGTGAGCGGCCATCTAAGATACTGCACTGGTCTCACCCCTTTGGGAGCAAGGGAGAATGAAGAAACCTAAAGACACAAGGGAAAGATTAGTCCAAAGGACTAATAGACCACAACTACTACGGACTCCACCAGACTGAGTCCAGTACAACTAGATGGTATCCAGCTAACACCACTGACTGCTCTGACAGGGATTATAATAGAAGGTCCCAGACAGAGCTGGAGAAAAATGTAGAACAAAATTTTAACTCACAAAAAAAGACCAGACTTACTGGCCTGACAAAGACGAGAAACTTCGAGAGTATGGCCTCCAGACATCCTTGTAGCTCAGTAATGAAGTCACTCCTGAGGTTCACCCTTTAGCCAAAGATTAGACAGGCCCATAAAACAAAATCAGACTAAAGCGGCACACCAGCCCAGGGGCAAGGACTAGAAGGCAGGAGGGGACAGGAAAGCTGGTAATAGGGAACCCAAGGTCAAGAAGGGAGAGTGTTGACATGATGTGGGATTGGTAACCAATGTCATAAAACAAAATATGTACTAACTGTTTAAGGAGAAGCTAGTTTGTTCTGTAAACCTTCATCTAAAGTACAATTAGAAAAAAAAAAACTTTTGTGTGACAAAAGATACCATAAACAAAATTAAAGACAAGCAAAAGATTGGAACAAAATATTTACAAACTATAACACATATTTTAACGTTATAACAAGGAGGAATATCCATAATGCATAAAGAGTTCCTATAAATCAGTAAGAAAAGGGCAAATCTGATGGATAAAAGATTTCAACGTAATTTCAGAAAAATATACATACAAAATTACTTCTTCAGTAGTAATTAAGGGAATACAAACGTAAGCAAGATCCCCTTTTGTTTGCCCAGCAAATTGGTAAAAATTAAAAACATTCATAATATTTAATAATGGCAAAGATGAAGAGAAATAGGCGTTCTCTTTTACTGATGGTGAGAATGTAAACTGGTACAGTCTTTTTAAAGGACAGTGTGACAGTATCTGTAACTCTGTAAAAAGTGTGTCTACCTTTTGATACAACAATCCCACTTTTGGGAATCTACACTATTCAGATATGTCCACATGAAGACAAAGATATCAGGTGTCAACTGCATCACTGTTTGTGACAGTGAGGAAATAGAAAAATATTAATAATATCTAATACATATTGAGTGCCATTATGGTGTTAGGGAAGAATACTGAATATACCATGGGCTGCCAGAAGAACAAACAAATCTGTCTGGAAGAAGTACAGCCAGAATGCTCCTTAGAAGCAAGGATGGTGAAACCTTGTCTCACATACTTTGGACATGTTATCAGGAGGGACCAGTTCCTGGAGAAGGACATCATGTTTAGTAGAGAGTGGGAGAAAAAGAGGAAAACCCTCAGCGAGATGGACTGACACCATGACTCCAACAACGGGCTCAAACATAGCAACAGTTGTGAGGATGGTGCAGGACTGGGCAGTGGTTCGTTCTGTTGTACGTAGGGCTGCTGTAAGTCAGAACTGACTTGATGGCACCTAACAACAACAACATTGAGCGCCAGCTCTGTTCTAAGTACTTTAGAACAAACATTATAAAGGAAATTGAGACAGAGAAATTAGGAAGCTTGCTCAAGGTCACACAGCTAGTGTGTGGTAGAGGTGGTTTGGCAATTTGTGTCCAGAGTCTGTCTGTTCGTAAGTACTATGCTAAGGTTAGAGATTATGGTACATCCATACTACAGGACACAGTAGCAGCTGCCATAGAATCAATTCCAACTCAGCAGCCTCATGCATGTCAGAGAACTGTGCTCCGTAGGATTTTCAATGGCTGAATTTTCAGAAGTAAGATCATCAGGACTGTCTTCTGTCGTGCCTCTGGGTGGACTCGAACCTCTAACCTTTCGGTTAGCAGCCAGGTGCATTAACTATTTGCATCACCCAGGGACACCCATGGGGTACAGTAGTTTAAAAAGAATGAGGTATAGCTCTGTGTAAGGACATGGACACATCTCCAAGACATACTATTGATCAAGGGGAAAAAAATCAAGTCGCATGACATTATTATACAGTATAATTCCTCATATGTGGGAAAAAGATATATGCATATATATACAAATGTATATGCATGAAAATGGATATAGGCCTTGAATGATAAGAGAACGTGGATGAAGAGAGATTGGAAGAGTAATTTTTCAGGTTATGTTCTATATATTTATGGTTTATTTGGATTTTTACAGGAATGCATTTGTGCATTACTATTTTAAAGCAATAACTATTATATAGACCAAAAAAAAAGGGGGCAGAGTTTAACTTATATCAAGGGATTAGTTTTCTCTCCTTCCCCATCAAGCTCCATAAAAGTATATAGTCAGTCACTGCAAAATTAATTCAGAACCTGTGAACCTCATGGTGTTCCTTTTGCTTTGCATATTATATTGTCATCAGGAAAAAGAATCCTCAATCATGGATAATCTTGTTATTTTGCTCCAGTGCATAAGCAGGACGAGTGTCTAGCTCATTCTGTCCTCTGTGGAGGTTACGAATGAATCACTCATGGCATACAGATTTAAAACAAACGAACAGACTTAAAAGACTTACCTTTTGGCCAGGAGTCAGTGTTATTAGCTGAGATGAAAAAGTTGTATTGGATCACCCAAGCCTTTTCCTAAGTCCAAGTGAGGGGGGCTTTAACACAAAACCAAAAGAAGGGGCTCCTGGAATACTTCCTGATTAAAATGCTACTTTTTCAACTGCATTTTCTGTGGGCTAATCTCTGAATGCCAGTGGGCAAGGTTCTTAAGATTCTTACTACTTAATGGATATCAGATTGTAGCTTTTTTGGAACGGCTCATCTAAGTACAATTTCTTAATTTTTGAAATTTTAATGTACTCTTAAGCATCTTTACAGAAAAAAAACTCATGAATTTAAAACAACTGTATCCTGTATTTTCCTCCCACTGGGTGCTCATTTTACATACTTGTAATTAGTGTGTACAAACTATTTTGATTTTTTTGTGTCATGTAACCTTATTTCCATGACATCTTTTCATGTACTTGCCAAAATTTCCTGTGTTTGAAAGTCTGCATACCTGCCAGGATTCTTTTGTTTTTAATGTGACAGAGCTTGTTTAGATTTTCCCCAATTGCTGGACAATTGGGCTCATCCCCAGGTTTTGATCGTTATGAACTTTCTGAATAGCCCTGCTATAAACATCTTTATGCAAGTATTCCTCCCCCTTTGGATCATTTCCTTAGAATTGTACTTCCTTAAATGGATTTACTGGGTCAAAGAGGCTCTGTGAACAGTTTTATAGGTTTCGGTACATATTTTTCAGATTGCACCCTGGGCGGATCTAACAAACAGTACGGTCCGCGACGGGAGGAGAATGTGTAGGATCAGCCCCTCTAACCACCGCCCCCCCCCGCCCCCAAAAGACAAGGACCCCGTGAAGGGCTGGAGATGGAAAGCATTTTTCTACCACTTTCCAGTTCTCTTCATGGCTAACGTTAAACCCATACTGGGAGACACTGTCACGGACACGCAGAAAGATTTTCGGGATTCCAGGACTTCTGCCCTGAGGGCGGAAGCAAGTCGTCCAGGCCCCTCCAGCCCCAGGTTCAGAATTCCCAACACCCAACGCACACGGTGCACACTCCTGCCAGCCTTTCCACTACAATCTTTTGTGGCCCAGGCAGGCTCCTTGCAAGCGAAGAGCTCTGCAGGCGAGGGCAACGATTCGCGGTCGCTATTATTCTGACGCGGGTGATGCAAGGCCCGCATAGCTGCGCGCTGAGTCAGCGGGGGCCGGGGCCGGGGGCGCAGGCGGGCCCATCCCCCTACCCCGGCGCGTAGGCCGCCGAGGCCTGCCACGCCCCCCTCCCCCCGGGGGATCCATCAGGACCCGGCAGTCAGAGGGTTAAGGGACAAGGCCTCAGAATCGACAGGGTCGTCCACAGCAGCACCGTCAGGCGGAAGGAGAGAGAAGCCGCGAACAGATCGGCGACCCAGGCGCGCTTTCCCCTCCCCCAGCTTGAGCTCAGCCGGTCATGCGAGGCGGTGACAGCGCCCCCAGCCATTTAGCCTTTTAGAGCTCAAAAAAGGGGGAGGAGGAGGAAACGGAGAAGGAAGGAGGCGCAAAAAGGAGAAAAGCGAAGCATAGCGGAAAGGAGGAAAAGGAAAAAACAAGAAGAACGGGGCGAGGGGAGAAAAGAACAAGTCGAACGCAAGCAGAAGTTGCGGCAGCCGGCTGCTC
>NW_004443959.1:7531881-7549906 GCF_000243295.1 Trichechus manatus latirostris
CGCGCGGCCGGAGACGGGCCGCCGCGCGGGAGTGTGTGTGGGGAGTGGGGCTTGTGGAACTGGAGGCGGTGGAAGGCGATCATGAGGTCAGGTTGGCGGCGGCCGTAGTTGCACGAGCTGGGTTTCAGCCCCCAGAGCCCCAGACGGAGGTCCGGGCCGCGGCCCTGGTGGCGCCGCTTCCCCGCTCCCGCCCTCAGAGTCCTGAGGGAACTCGCCGAGAACGAGCGGACCCGGCGGCGCGAATCTGACTGAGGGGCGGGGACGTTCTCCCCGCACCACTCCCGGCCGGACCGGGCCGGGCTCGCCCCTCGGAGCAGACCCCGGGCCCCGGACCGGCGTTGAGACTCGAAGCCGAAGCTAGAGGCGGGCAGTGGGCCCGGGCGGAGCCCCGCCCGGAGGCGGTGGTTTGGGGGGGCGCTAGGCCCCGAGGCGGCTGGACCCCTGCGCGAGAAAGCGGGAGTGCGGGCCCGGTGGCGGCGGCATGAGCCGGCCCCTGCCGACGGGGAAAATGCCCGGCGCCCCCGAAGCCGTGCCGGGGGACGGGGCAGGCGCGAGCCGCCAGAGGAAGCTGGAGGCACTGATCCGAGACCCTCGCTCCCCCATCAACGTGGAGAGCTTGCTGGTAGGTGGCTGGGGCCTGGCGTCCCTCCCCGCTTCTTGTTCATACCCTAAACCCCCCTTTGCCCATCCCTCGGTAATGACCCATCCGTGTGGTGGAGATCTTGCCCCACCCCGCCTAGCTTCCGGCAGCCGGGGCGGGATACCAAACACTTCTGCGACTAAGTTCGAACTGGGGAGATCCACTTGGTTCTATCCTTATGCCTCCCAGAGCTGTTGTCATCCCAGACTGTCCCTGTCTGGAAGCATTGGGCGGAAACACTCCTCTTTCCTGCATACCTACTGGGTTTGGGGAGGTAGGGTGGAGGAGTTGCTCTTCTTCATACGTCAGACTAGCGAATTTGAAAGTGACATGTTGCGTGGGGACTTGGGTCCAAGTAGCGGAGGAACGTTATGCTATCCCTGTTGAGAGTACCTACCTGGGAGACATGACAGGAGAGCTGCCCTCACTCTCTCCATTTCGTCTGAAATGTTTAAGCACACCACTGGCTTTCCTGTTTTCAGTTATCGTTAAACATTCCATAGTTGCAATTTAGTGCACCTTAATTTCTGTAAATTTCCCTCGATGTTGCACCAGAGTTAACGTTAAGACTCGATCTGAATTGTAGAGTGAATAAGTCTGTCTCCATTGTATCCCTTTTTTAAGACTGCCGTTGAAATCCAAAGTAATAACCACATAAAGGCTGCTAGTTGGTTTCTTGATTAAGAAAGGAGCATGCTTTACAGATTCGAAATGCACTGTAAAATGCTTGCTTTTTTCTTACTTTTGTTAGGATAGATGATGGTTTTTCCCAGACAATTAGTGTGCGGTAGAGATGCATTTATGGGAAAACGGGATGTGGCACTTCACCCTGGGGAGGAGAAGAAAATGAAAGAGATATTCTGGATATTAAATTAATTCTAGAGGACTAGAATTAGGGTGCGTGATCCTTGGATTCTATACACATTTTGCCCCAGAACTTAAATGGTCCGTTCTACTCCCAGCTTAGTAGGTTAGTGACTGTATGATGAGAAAAACGGTGTCTCCTCCCTTCCCAGTGACTGTCTTCATAGGCAGTTGGTTCTCCTTTGAGGTTTCTGGAATTATTTGCAGAGTGACTCAGTCCTGTTTGGTCAAAGTGCAAGATCTAACTGAAGAGTGTGTGTCTTTCGGTATGATGTGCAGAATGTAATGCACTTTACTCTGTCATAGGTGCTCGACGTTTCTTTTCCTGATCTTTACATTAGTGTGTTCGTGTGTTCTCATGGGAGCATGACACCATGACATTCTTTACAAGTTTTCAGCCGGAGGTAGGATTTGATCGCGTGGAGGGCGTAGCTTTTCCTAGGCCAAAGCGGAGCTTCTGGGCTTCACTCCCAGCATTTTGACTTTGGTATTTTGCTGGCAAAACTTTGACCTAAGGCCAAAAAGTTCAGTTAAAAATAGTACAGCAGTTTTGAAGTATTCGTCAGGTTCATACTCAATCCTGGATAGAAATTTTGTATGCTTCACTTTCATCTCTTGGGTCTTTAGAGATGTTAATCATAATTATTAGGGCTATTCTGAGCTTGAGCCTAAGCTATTTATACATGTAATATGATCGTGCATTCTGCTTTATTAAAGTATTTTGTAAATCATTAAAATAAAGGCTTTTTATTTTGAATGAAACATTACACATACTCAGTAAACAATTTAGTCCATTCATTTATTGACTGCCTAATACAGCCAAAAAGGAGCCCTGGTGGCACAGTGGTGAAGCACTTGGCTGCTAACCAGAAGGCTGACAGTTCGAACCTATCCAGCGGCTCCGCAGGAGAAAAACCCGGGGATCTGCTCCCTTAAAGATTACAGCCTAGAAAACCCTATGGGGCATATCTGCTCTGTCACATGGGATCTCTGAGATGAAATTGACTTGAGGGCACCCAGCAACAACAATATAGCCAAAACACTTTACACTTTTATTAAGGTGACATATTACTCTGGTATGTGAGTTGACATCAGCTGCTGCTGACTTGACAGAATCTGTTATTGCTTTTAGTTGATTAAATATTATGATTCTGGGATGCAGTAAATCTTACCTAGCCAAAAATCATCCCTTCTTTCTTTCTTTGGTGTGAGGTTCCTGGTGTTTCAGTTCCAAATTGATGAACTAAAAGTTTTTTTTTTTTTTAAAACTACGTCATAATAAGTTAGTTTTAAATGATGTGTATTGCAGGGTATGAAATAATAGAATATTTCCCAAAATACTGATGAAATAATGACTGGTATCATTTTAAAGATTTGAAACCTTATTACTTAGGCTGCATTTTGCTAGTGATCATTATTTTGGTTTTACTATAGAAAATAAATATTTTGTCTTTAACGAGAAAACTAGTAATATAGCCTAATAAAAACACAGCCATAAAACTGAGTTACTTCACTCAGGAGCTCAAAAACTATTGAAAATTGTATACCACCTAAGATGACAAAAGTAAGATGATGTGTGCTGTACTCCACAGAAGTTACTGTATAACTAATGGTTTCAGTAGGCTAGCCTTAGAAGGTAAAACTCTTATTTATAGGAAAAAATGTTGTATGAGATAACGTACGTAAAGTGCTTAGCTCAGTACATTTTCATAGTAGTGCTCATTAAATTTAGTTCACTTGTCCTGTGCACATTAAGCATATTTTTAGTTAATGCCTTCCTTAAAAGGAAGATTGTTTTATTCACTGCTATTTCTTGATACATAATTTTGAATGAGTAACAGTATCAGAATTTGCATCAGAAAAGTGCAAGCATAGATAAACTGGATTCTGAAGAGTTCCAAAGTTGTGTCATTGTACAGTCTAAATTATCATGTTTCGCTGGAGCGGCTAGTTGCTTTATGTGGGTCCTTAAATTAATTTGAAGAGAATATATTCCTTTTATTGTTTTCAGATTGTGTCCTGCTTGGTATTATTTAAAAATGGAGTTTGGAGAGAAGTTTGCTTCTGTAATAATTTTTGGGGCAGGTTTTCAATAGTGTGCTTTGCAGTGTGTTTGAAAATTTGGGTAAATACCTATGTTTTGTTGTCAAGGCTCAGCTCCTCATACTGCTTCCGCAAACATATTATTGTAAAAAGAATTGTATTTTAGTGTTATACTAGAGAGATGTCTTTCTAAAGAGCTGTACTTTTGGGTTTTGACTTATATTACTATTTCAAAGATAATTTTTCCCCCATCGAATGGTCATTATAACCTGTGGAATTCAGGCTTGGGTAAACTGTTAAATTTAGGCTGGTGTTGATGGGGAAAGGTGATTAAAATTTTATTTACATTTTTAGTGGCTTAGAATACAAAACACTTTATTTGATTGATTTTATTACACCTGTAAATTCTATGGAAATATTTTTTATTGCAGTGCGTAGACTTTCATATTGCTGCTGGTTATTTGCTTAATTGAAATAAAATTGTATGTGTATTTTTTCGTACTATATAATGTGAATAATATAAAGATATAGTAAAAATAAAATAAAAATTGAAAAACAAGTATATAATTTGATGTTTTAATACATATTTTTCTTTTGTGAAATAAGATACTGAGTTGGGCATTTATAGCATAAATGGCATTAGATTACTTTAAAACTTGCATGTTTTTTTCCTTCTAAATTTTATTTTGTTGTTGAGAGTATACACAGCAAAACACACCACTTCAACAGTTTCTTCATGTACAATTTAGGGACATTGATTACATTCTTCAAGTTGTGCGACCATTCTCACTCTCCTTTTCAGAGTTGTTCTTCCCTCATTAATGTAAACTCACTGCCCCCTAAGGTTCTTATCTAATCTTTAGGGTTGCTGTTGTCAGTTTGATCCCATATAGATAGTTCTTAAAAGACCATAATGCTCAAGGCAGACCTTTTTCACTTGTTAAGCTAAACTGTTACTCGGTTTTAAGATGATTTTAGGGGATATTTTTGGTTTAAGGTTTCGAGATTATCTCAGGGCAATAGTTTTACCCTCCATGGCTCCAGAAAGTCTAGAATCCATGAGAATTTGACATTCTTTTCTGCATCTTCCCCCTTTTGATCAGGATTCACCTATGGACTCTTTGATCAAAATGTTCATCAATGGTAGCTGGACACCATCCAGTTCTTCTGGCCTCATGGCAAGGGAAGCAGTTGTTCATGGAGGCGATTAACCACACATTCCATATCCTCCTTCTGTTCCAACTCTTCTTCTTCGTCTGTTGCTCTAGGTGAATGGAGACCAATTGTTGTTCTTGGATGGCCACTTGCAAGCTTTTAAGACCCCAGGCACTACACAGTGAACTAGGAGGTAGAACAGAAGCACTAAACATGCTATTAGGCCAATTAACTGGGATGTCCAATGAAAGCATGACTCTAAACCGCCAAACCAAGGAACCAAATCCCATGAGGTGTTTGTACATAAGCAGCCTCAGCAGCTACTCTTTTTTTTTTGCTGTTGTTGTTGTAAATACATCTATCACACAACTGTTACCAATTCAACTTTTTCAGGTACATAGCTTATTGACAGCAATTACAGTAATTGGCTGTGCAACCCTACCCTTAATGTGATTTTTCCATGACTGTTAACCCCACTTTCCCCCCTCACTCCCACCCGTGGTAACCACTTGCGTTTTAATGGTCAGGAAGTCTTGAAAGAAAATGAGTTAGCTAGGGAGGTTTAAAAAAAAACGGTGTATGGAATTTACTATTTATTATTAGGTGAAGTTGAACCTCTTGGCAAGTACATGTCCACTATCCCTCATTCACTATTCTGATATATAAAAAGCTCTAAAACCAAGTTTTTTGGTAAAACTTATTTTGTTGTTAACATCTGACTTGATATGAAGTTAGAATGTTTGTAGTCTGTATATCCCTCTTGGTATAAATAGTAATAGCTTTCACTGCAGATGTTTGTTTTCAGGGTGCTGTCCCAGACCCCTAAGAGGATTTTAGGGAGAATACAGTATGTGCACTGTATGACCATTGTAAAATCCAAAAAACACTCTGAATTCTGAAACATTTGGCCCCAAAATAAGGCCAATATAGACTAGGTAAAGGAATGTAGACTTACATACACCTGAGTAGTAGTAAAGGAATAGGAAAAGTGGATAATTACCTTGTAGCCTGAGGTTTTTTTTGTTTTTTTTGTTTTTTTTTATCTGAGTCTTGATCACATAGCCCTCTTTTCCCTTTTTGAAGTATGAAATATTTTAAGTATTTAAATATTTTAAAGATTAAAAGAATCTAGCATGCAAATATAAGTTACAAAGCAAATATATGTTCTGCTGCTGCTTGATTCAGTCTGTCGGCATCCTCTCCCATCTGTTACCCTGAAAATTTTTTATTATTTTCCTGCTTAATTTCATAGATCACCACATTTGCATATATCCCTAAACAATACATTCTTTAGTTTTACTTGTTTTTTTAATCTTGTAAAGTGGTGACATTTCTATATATATTTTTTGTAATTTGCTTTTTTTGCTCAGAGTTATGCTTCTAAGATTCACCCATATTGTGGCTTATTCATTTTCACTGCTACCATAAACCACAGTATGTTATTTCAATTTACTTGATGGATATTTAGGTTGTTTCTCATATTTTTGCTATTATGGAAAGTGTTGCTGTGAGCATTAATTTTTTTTTTTTAAGTTTTATTGTGTTTCAGGTGGAAGTTTACAGTGCAAATTAGTTTCTCATTCAAAAATTTATACACAAATTGTTTTCTGACTTTGGTTGCAATCCCCACATTGTGTCAGCACTCTTCCTCTATTCCCTTTCCAGCTCAGGTTCCCCGCGTCCATTTGTCCAGTTATCCTGTCCCTTCCTGCCTTCTTGTCTTTGCTTTTGGGCAGGAGTTGTCCATTTGGGTTCATATACTTGATTGAACTAAGAAGCACATTCTTCAGGTGTATTATTGTTTATTTTCTAGGCCTTCTAATCTTTGGCTGAAACGTGGACTTTGGGAGTGGCTTCAGTTCTGAGTTAGCAGGGTGTCCAGGGGCTATAGTCTGGGGGTTCCTCCAGTCTCTGTCAGACCAGTAAGTTTTATTGTGATCCCTGTCCGACCACTCGGTGGTGGTAGCCAGACGCCATCTAGTTCTTCTGGACTCAGGCTGGTGGGGGTTGTAGTTCATGTGGTCCGTTAGTCCTTTGGACTAATATTTTTCTTGTTTCTTTGGTTTTCTTCGTTCTCCTTTGGTCCAGATGGGATGGGACCAATAGATATATCTTAGATGGCCGCTACCCAGCTTTTAAGACCTCAAATCCTACTCACGGAAGTAGGATGTAGAACGTTTTCTTTACGAACTATGTTATGCCAGTTGATCTAGATGCCCCTTGAGATTATGGGCCCCAGTCCTGAGCCCCAGCAACTCGGTCCCTCAGGTGTTTGGATGTGTCTATGACTTTACCCTGGTCAAGTTGTGCTGACTTCTCCTTAATTGTGTGTTGTCTTTCCGTTTACCAAAGTTAACACTTGTCTGCTATTTAGTTAGTGATTTCCCCTCCCCTCCCCCATAACCACCCAAGATTGTTTTTTTTCTGTGTGTAAACCTTTCCTTGTTTTTTTTTTTTTATAATAGTGGTCTCATACAATATTTTTCCTTTTGTGATTGACTTATTTCATTCAGCATAATGCCCTCTAGATGCATCCATGTTGTGAGATGTTTCACGGATTCATCATTGTTCTTTATTGTTGTGTATTATTCCTTTATATGTACATACCATAATTTGTTTATCCGTTCATCTGTTGATGGGCACTTAGGTTATTTCCATCTTTTTGCTATTGTGAATAATGCTGCAGTGAACATGCTGCAATAGACAATGCTGCATATGTCTAGTTGTGTGACGGCTCTTATTTGTCTAGGATATATTCCTAGTAGTGGGATTACTGGATCTTGTGGTATTTCTATTTCTAGCTTTTTAAGGAGGCGCCATATTGTTTTTCATAGTGGTTGTACCATTTTACACTCCCATCAGCAGTGTATAAGAGTTCCAATCTCCCCACAACCTCCCCAACATTTTCAATTTTCTGATTAGTGCCAGTAATGTCCGTGTGAGATGGTATCTCCTTGTAGTTTTGATTTGCATTTCTCTAATGGCTAGTGATTGCGAGCATTTAGCCTGAATGTCTTCTTTAGTGGTCTGTTCATATCCTTTGCCCATTTTTTTATTGGATTATTTATCTTTTTGTTGTTGAAGTTTTAAAATATTTTACAGATTTTGGAGATGAGACCCTTGTCAGATATGTCATGGCCAAAAATTTTTTCCCAGTTTGTAGGTTCTCTTTTTACTCTTTTGGTAAAATCTTTTGATGAGCATAAGTATTTAATTTTTAGTGGCTCCCAGTTATCTACTTTATCTTTTGGTGTTTGTGCATTGTTAGTTATGGTTTGTATTGTATTTATGCCATGTATTATGGCACCTAGCATTGTCCCTGTTTTTCCTTCCATGATCTCTATCGTTTTAGGTTTTATATTTAGGTCTTTGATCCATTTTGAGTTAGTTTTTGTGTATGGTGTGAGGTATGGGTCCTGTTTCATTTTTTTACAGATGGACATCCGGTTTTGCCAGTGCTGTTTGTTACAAAGACTGTCTTTTCCCCATTTAATGGACTTTGGTTATTTGTCAAAGATCAGCTGACCATAGGTGGATGGATTTATGTCTGGGTTCTCAATTCTGTTCCATTGGTCATGCTTGTCATTGTACCAATAGCAGGCTATTTTGGCTACCGTGGCTGTATAGTACATTCTGAGATCAGGTGGTGTGAGGCCTCCTGGTTTATTCTTCTTCAGTAATGCTTTGCCTATCCAGGACCTCTTTCCTTTCCATATAAAGTTGGTGATTAGTTTTTCCATCTAGTTTAAGAATGTTGCTGGTATTAGGATAGGGATTGCATTACGTCTATAGATCTCTTTGGGTAGAATTGACATTTTCACAATGTGGAGTCTTCCTGTTCATGAACATGGTATGTTTTTCCATTTATGTAGGTCTCTTTTAAGGAACTGCTAGATTGTTTTCCAAAGTGGCCATACCATTTCACATTTCTACCAGCAATGTATATAAGGATTCCAGTTTCTCCATATCCTTGACAGCACTTGGTATTGTGAGCCTTTGTAATTATAGCCACGGTAGTGCGTTTCACTAACGACAGATGATGTTGAGCATTGTTTCATGTGCGTGTTAATTGTTTTATCAGGGTTCTCCAGAGAAACAGAACCAGTAGGAGATATATACATACGTATTTAGGAAGTGGCTGTCACAATTGTAGGGGGCTGGCAAGTCCGAAATATATAGGGCAGGCCAGCTGGCTGGAAACTCAGGCAGGGGTTGATGTTGCAGTCGTGAATCTGAAATCTGTAGGGTACACCAGCAAGGCTGGACACTCAAGCAAGAGTTATGCTACAGTCTTGAGGCAGAATTTCTTTCTGTGAAACCTCAGTTTTTGCTCTTCATACCTTCAAGTGATTGGATAAGGCTCACCCACATTATCAGTGGTAATCTCCTTAAAGTCAGTTGATTGTAGATGTTACTCACATCTACAAAATACCATTACAGCAACACCTAGGTTAGTGTTTGATTAAATAACTGGGTATTTTAGCCTAGCCGGAGCCTTGGTGGTGCAGTGGTTAAGAGCTCTGCTGCTAACCAAAAGGTTGGCAGTTCAAATTCACCAGCCGCTCCTTGGAAACCCTATGGGGCAGTTCTACTCTGTCCTGTAGGGTCACTGTGAGTTGGAATTGACTCGCTGGCAATGGGTTTGGGTTTTTTTGGTTTTAACCTAGCCAAGTTGACACATAAAACTAACCATTACATTAATTTTGCTAGTTCTTTTGATTTTTAGTAATGTTCCGTGAATGCAGTCTAGTTTGATCAATATATTTAAATTGTTTTTGTTTTTGTGCAAGGAGATGGTAATCAACTGATGGAGGAGTTTCATTTGTATGTTGTTATTATTAGATGCCTTTAATAGATTTCCACTAGTAGATTAGAACTGCCGCATAGCATTTTCTAGGCTATAGTCTTTATGGGAGTAGATTGCCGGGTCTTTCTCTGGTGGAGCAGCTGGGTGGGTTCGAACTGCCAACCTTCTTGTTAGCAGCCAAGTGCTTAACCATTGCACCACCAGGGTTCCTTAGTAGTTAGTTGGTAATTTAGTTGGGTAATTTTCCAAACTACAGATGTTAGAGTTGTGTGGTTGTGTGTGCTGTCGAGTTGATTCTGACTCATAGTGACCCTGTAGGGCAGAGTAGAACGGCCTCGTAGAGGTTCCTAGGCTGTAGTCTTTACAGGGTTAGATTGCCAGCTCTTTTCTCCTGAAGAACTGCTGGGTGGGTTCGAACCACCACCTTTTGGTTACCAACTGAGTGCTTAACTATTGGTCCACCAGGGCTCCTTAGATGTTCCAGTGTTTCTGGTTTATGCTTTTAGGTACCCAACTGAATTTAACAAACAGACTCAAATGTTGCTTCTTTTTGTTCACAGGTGGTATTGGATAGTGACTTGTGGGATTATATAATATGCAGAGTTTTAGATCTTATCCAAGATAAAGTTTTCTGTTCAAGTGTAAAAGTAGCTGCTTTATTTGTGCATTCTCTATCAGGGTGTGACCCTACTGTTTTTCCTTGTATTTAATTATGATTTTTCTAGAAGTCATTCAAAGTGGTCACTTTTTTGAGCAGTGAGGAAAACTTTAGAAAAGAATTCTTTTAGTATTTAGGATGCTTCTCTAAAACATTAAAGATGAATTCAAAAAAATTTTTTGGTTGTAGTGATATTTATTTTTCTAAAAGGAAACTGCATTCACATAGTCGTTATGAACTTTGAGGCCTGCAGAATTTAGCGTAAAATGTGCTTTTGTATGCTGAAACTGCTGCAAAAATATTTAAAATATTAAATATGTAAATATTAGTATGATTTTGAAAAATGTTTCACTGTTTTGGGATTACTTTATTGTCATTATTATCATATTCTAGTTTGTGGTACTTTGCACTTTCACACATTTAACCATGTATGAGCATATGTTATTGTATTGTGTAGTGAATGAAGTTCAAGTTCAAGTTGAAAACGGTGTGTTATGGTTGACTAATTTGCCTTAAAGAATTTTTTCTTTGTGAATCATTAGATTTTAGCAAGTGCTGCTAAAAAGCCATACTGTCAGCACCTATGTGAATTAGTTAATCACTATTTTCTTTCAGAGAAATAAGATAGCAGGTCAAAAATTGAGGGACAAGATAATGTAAAAAATTAATGTTGATAGCATTGTTGCAGCTGTTTTACATTCAGAATAAAATTTGTTTCGTGTTAACAGAATATTTGGAGTTGCTTTTATTTTTGGTGAATTAGGTTCTCATTTAACAATTTCTATATATATTGTTGGAGCCCTGGTGGTGCAGTGGTTAAGAGCTCAGCTGCTAACTTGACAAAAGATTGACAGTTTGAATCCAGTAGCTGCTCCTTGGAAACCCTGTAGGGCAGTTCTACTCTGTCCTATAGGATTGCTATGAGTTGGAATCAACTTGGAGGCAGTGGGTTTGGTTTTTTATACATATTGTTCAGTAACATCAGCTACAGTTTTTACAATGTGTCAGCATTCTCCTTATTTCCATTCTGGTTATTGTTTCGGTTAATCTCGCCCCCCCCCCTTTTTATCTTCTCATCTTTACTTTAGGGTAACCGTTTGGTCTCATATAGATGAGCGTTTAAAGGAACACGGTATTCACTGGTGATATTGTTTATTTTATGAACCAATCTATTATTTAGCTGAAAGGTGACCTCCAGGTAGACTAAGGGTTTTCTAAAGAACTTTCCACATTAGAAATTCTGTGATGTTTCAAATCTACTGGAGATTAAACAGAACACTGTAGACTACATTATTCTGTGGTTCCTTCCAGCTCTTAAATTCTGCATGAAGGGTGAATATCAAGCATATGGTGACTATCAGTTGAATAGTGACTACTCAATTTATGTTTTCATATATTGAGTTTTGTTAAAAGTAAAAAATGCTTATAGATGCCCAAATTTTGAATGGCAAACCCTTTAAAGAGATTCACAGAAATAAGAGGTACAGTGAGTCTGGGGTTTTGACATGTCTACTTTTAAATAATAGTAATAGCCACAACAGTGAACTCAGATATACCAATGATAATGAAGATGGCGCAGGGCCAGGCAGCATTTCATTCTGTTATACATAAAGTCGCCATGAGTTGGCACCTACTTGATGGCAACTAACAACAACAACTAACAACTTTTAAGTAGAAATATTCAAAGAGTGGGAAAATACTGACACGTACCTAGTTTAGTAAGATGAAATAGATTCTGACAGTGAGACTTCAGTTCTAAAGAAAGATAATAATAGTAGGTAATATTTATTGAGTACTTAGTGTCTGCTATGTACTATGTGAAATATTTCACATAATTTCTTGTTAAATTCTCGCTATTATCTCAAGCCCAAAGGAAGCGGTTGGCCCTTGGCTGCTCTCCTTAGTGTTGTAAGATTTCTTCGTGGAGAATCTGAGTAACAAGTCGTATGCCTGTCTTTTTTCAGAAACCATACCTTCATTATCCTGCACCTTGTCTTGCAAGGGATGGTTTACACTGAATACACCTAGGAAATATTTGGCTACTGTCAAGAGCTGGAGTTCTCCTTGTATTACCTTCTTCTGCCCTATCTGCTGCTCTTTGTAAACCTGTTCTTTTTCACTGTAAGTTGTGTAACCAACCCTGGTTAAGTTGAGGCTCTTCATAGTGACAGCCCAGCTGTCAGTCTTAATGATGGTGCTGCAAACAAATAGTTAATGGGATGGTTAGATCACTCCCTCTAAGTACTCTGCAAAAGATTCGATAGGTAGCGTTTTCATTATCTGTCACTTTTGAGTATTTTCTTTTAAATTTTATTGTGCTTTAGGTGAAGGTTTAAAGCTTAAGTTAGTTTCTCATTAAAAAATGTATACACGTATTGTTTTGGGATATCAGTTGCAATCCCTTCAATATGACAGCACTCTCCTCCTTTCCACCCCAGGATCCCGGTGTCCATTTGTCCAGTTTTCTTGTCCCTTCCTGCCTTCTTGTCTTACTTTTGGGCAGGAGTTGCCCATTTGGTCTCATATATTTGATTGAACTAAGAAGCATGTTCCTCACGTGTGTTATTGTTTGTTTTTGGGCCTATCTAATCTTTGCCTAAAAAGTGGGCTTTGGGAGTGGCTTCAGTTCATGTCCTAGGGCCATAGTCTTGGGGATTCCAGACCAGTAAGTCTGATCTTTTTTTTTCGGGAATTTGAATTTTGTTCCACATTTTTCTCCCGCTCTGACTGGGACTCTCTATTGTGATTCCTGTAAGAGCTGTTGGTGGTGGTAGCCAGGCACCATCTAGTTCTCCTGAGCTCAGGCTGGTGGAGGCTGTGGTTCATGGGTCCTTTAATCCTTTGGGCTAATATTTTCCTTATGTCTTTGGTTTTCTTCATCATCTTTTGCCCTGGACAGGATAGGATCAATAGATGTATCTTAGATGCCTGCTTGCAAGCTTTTAAGACACCAGATGCTACTCACCAAAGTAGGATGTAGAACATTTTCTTTGCGAACAACATTATGCCAGTTGACCTAGGACATCCCCTGAAACTATGGTCCCCAGTCCTCAGCCCCAGCAACTCGGTCCCTCAAGGTGTTTGGATGTCTAGGAAATTTCTGTGACCTTGCCTTGTTGTGCTGATTCCCCTATTTTGTGTGTTGTCTGTCCCTTCACCAAAGTTGACACTTGTCCACTATCTAGTTAGTGATTTCCCCTCCTCACCCCTTCCCACCTCCATAACCATCAAAGAATGATTTTTTCTGTGTGTAAACCTTTTCTTAAGTTTTTATAACAGTGGTCTCATACAATATTTTTCTTCTTGTGATTGACTTATTTCACTCAGCATAATGCCCTCGAGATTCATCCATGTTGTGAGATGTTTTGCAGTTAATCATTGTTGGAGTTGCTTTTAAATATCTAAAATGTAAACTTCGAATGTTTGTATTGGCTTGTTGGTGATTATATTTCTCAAAACGTAGAAATGAATGTACAAATGAAATAATGATGAACCTTTCTCTGAACTTCAGATACCAGTATGATTCTATATTAGTTGTATTCAACATGAAACAATTTTTTTGTCTTATATTCTCGCTTTCAGAAAGGTATTCTTTAAGATGCTGTATTTAATAAATGCATTGAAAAAAATTCCTATTAATAGATTTTAAAAAAGGAAAATACATATATTTGGAAATTTCAAAACTTAATACCAATATAGTTTATATTTCCTGGCTTTTACAGATCATTTTAGGTTAAGATTGTCCTAATCTGTATCTACTAAAGCCAGTAACTAAGGCAGTGGTTTCCAAACTTTGTTATACATAGGAGTCACCTGAAGATGTTTAAAAATATTGATCCTTGTCTTCCATCCTCAGACATTGTAATATAAATGGTATGTGGTGTGACTCGGGCATCAGGATTTTTAAAAGTTCCTGGTGATTCTAATGTGCATAAAAGTGTTGGAGCTGCTGAACTAACAGGTACATGTTGTAATTTAAAGATAGGTACCTCCTGTGAAGGCAGAGGTGGCCATCAGGTACAGAATGTATCTGAGGTGAGGATTCTGACTCATGAGGGCCATATGTTTTTTCTTCCAGTAAACTTGTGGCTCACTGAGAAAGTCAGAATCATCACCTAGGGTGTTTGATGGAAATGGTTTCAGGTTCCAAAGGCAGACCTTCTGATTTAGATGTACTTGTGGGGAGAGGAATTTGCGTTTAAAAAAGTGTCTTAGGTGATTCTGATACAAGTAATTTGCAGATTTAAGTTTGAGAAATACTGCAGATTTTGCTGGGAAAAACAAAATAAAACAAAAAACCAAGCGCAAATGCTTCAGCTCTGTTTGGCACACATAGAATTGTATATGTGAAAAGTGCTGGCATATGGGGAGATGACAGATTTTCTGAAATATCAAGGCCCATCACATTTTATGTCTTTTAGGGCTCCGCAGGAATCAGTGAGGCTTTTCTTTTTCTTATTTTAGAAGGAAACTTAACTTATTAAGCTTTTCTGAAGGAAGAATCAGACATGATACATCAAAATAGAAGTTTTATCATTACTTCTTACTTTTCTGTGAGAAATTACTGTCTATAGAAACTTTGAGGGCCTAGAAATATATAAATTTGATGTTTCTCATTTAATAAATGGTGACAGAAAATGTAGTGATAGTCTGTTTAGTCACTAACAGTTGATTTAATTCAGGAAGAAAAATTTCACTAGAAATTTAAAATTGGAATGTATGGTCCTTCAGAGCATAGCACCTAAAGCACAATGGTATATATAAACCCTGTTTGAAAAAGAATAGATTCATTAAAAAATTATTTTGTTGTCTCTTTATAAAGTAGCATAAAGTAAACTGTAAAATATTTTTTAAAACGCTTTATTTTAAAACTTTAAAAATTTTATTTTTAAAGCAACCTTCAGTTGGTTTTGTTAAGTCTGTTAATTGTCATCTTATTAATATGTTACTGTTTAGATTCTTAGCTATGTACATTCTTTGCAATTATTTTTCTTTACATGCTGGCAAGAAATCATTTAAAATTAGATAAAACCAGGCGATTCATAGGCAGTGGGTATGGTGTTCCTATTTTTTATTCTCAAGGTACTTGCATATCAGATTTCCTGCTGTTTGGCCATTTTATTTATGATGATTAAGGGGTATGTATGTATGCATGTCAGACTTTTGAAAATTAAACTGCATTTATTCATTCTAGAGATAGTTTTGTTCTTAGAGGAATAGCAGTTGTGATTTTTGACAGTTTTTTGTATTTGAAATCTTCAGTAACTCAGTCTTTGTAGACTCCGTTATCTTGTGGCAAATAAAACTACACAAATCTGTAACCAAGGCACAATTCATTAATTTTTATGAGGCTTTAGAATGACACATAGTAAAAGTATCATCAAAGCCCTAAAGATTTATGAGTTTATCTTTTAAAATGTATACATTCTTTCCAAATTTTTGCTGAGTAAAATGATAACTAGATAAGAGAAACAAATCTGAAAGTGAGTGGCCCTTCTTTCGCTGAGTTTCTGTGATAGCTTTTGAAGTTTGTTATACGTGATTTGTAAACATTTTCATTGGAAATGTTTTTCCAATTTGAAGCACTTTACAATCTGGTGCTCAGGAGCCCTAATACATAATACCTCGATGTTGTGCAAGATGCTCAAGGATTTCTAAACACTTGACAAAATGCAATGTAATTCAAGAATTTGTGATTCAATTATGACATGTTCATGCTAAAATTTTTTTAAGGCATAATTTCTGACTAGTTTAAATGGAATATATAATTCTTTTCAGGTGAAAGCAGAATAGTCACAAAAGCAAAGGTGTTACATTATAAAAGGATGAGAAAATTTATCCAGAGGATTTTGCTGATAGTTCTGAAAAACAGTTTCTGCTGCCAGCATATACTTTGGTTAAAAAAGGGGAGGCAGTAAAGTTAAAAATTTTGAAGGCATTACTGAAAATAAATTTGTTTTCCATATTTAAGACATTTCCATAATAGGAGAACAACGGATGATAGAAATAAAACTAAATCTAGAACTAATAAAAGGAAATTCTAGTACTAGATTGACTTATGAAATTTCCTTCTGATGGAAGTCATTAGTGTAAAACACTGTGAATAAATTTTTATGAAGTTAGTTACTGACTTTTGGAAGATGGGGAGAGGGGACTGTTAAAAGTTTTAGGATAGGGAAGTTTTATCTTTTCAGATAATAGAATACCAGTCCCTGTTTTAATGTGCTTTCCCCCTCCCCCTTGAAAACAATTGGAAACGGTTATTCTGTTTGATTCAAGTTGAAACAAATCTGTGAAATAAAAGTTTAAAAATCCCAACAATAACTTGGTTATTTGAGGTAATTTTTTATCAGTAAAATTCCTTTCCACTAAAATAACACAAAAGGGGCGGTCTTTTGGAATTTATTATAGTGAGGTACATGTTCTTGGATCCCTGTTTAACCTGGATGAACAGATAGGAAAATAAAAATGGATTTTTTTACCCTAGACTCCTTTTTTTAAAAAAAAATCTACGGTATTAAAGATGATAAAAAATGAGGGAAATGATTCTTTATTTTCAAATGCAGTGTTTAAAGAGGCAGAGTATTATAGTGGAAAGAACATTGGATTTGGAGTCAGAAGATCTAGGACTGGTATTAGATGATTTTCTGATTCTCTTCCTGGCTGTGAGTAGTTTATTTAACAGTAATTTATATCTGTTTATCTCAAGGAAAGGAGCTATTATGGATTTTGTGTCCCCCCAAAATGTGTTGTAAATATCCTAACCTCTATGCCTATGGTTATAATCCTATTTGGGAATGGGTTGTCTTTGTTATGTTAATGAGGCATGATTAGTGTAGGGTGTGTTTTGAATCAGTCTCTTTTGAGCTATAAAAGAGATTAAACAAGCAAGTCAGCAAGCAGAGATGGGGGAAGAAAGATGCTAAGCCACATGAAGATCATCCAGGAGCATAGGCTCAAAGGAGACAAGGAACTTCTCCAGAGCAAGCAGTAGAGAGAAAGCCTTCCCCTACAGCCAGCACCTGGAATTCAGATTTCTAGCCTCCTAAACTGTGAGAAAATAAATTTCTGTTAAAGCCACCCACTTGTGTTATTTCTGTTATAGCAGCACTAGATAACTAAGACAGGCGCCCTGGTAGTGCAGTGGTTAAACACTTGCTGCTAAGTGAAAAGTTGGTGGTTCGAACCCACCAGCTGCTCCGTGGGAGAAAGATGTAGCAGTTTGCTTCTGTAAAGATTACAGCCTCGGAAACCCCATAGGGCAGTTCTGTTCTGTCCTGTAGGGTCGCTGTGAGTCGGAATTGACTGGATGCCAGTAGGTTACCTCAAGGAATTGTTTAGATTAAATCCGGTGAGAAGCTAACTGTGTGTGGTAGTGTTCTGTAAATTGTGCAGAACTGTAGCTTTTTTTCTTTTTTTTACAAACAATTGAACTTGTTGTAAAAACAGCCTGTGTTATTGTATATATCAATAAATCTCTTCCAAAAGGTATGTGCATACAAAACCAGTTTCCTTATTTCAGCCTGTTTTTTTTAAATTCAGGTGAAGGTTTATAGAACAAATAGTTTCTTATTAAACAGTAGTACACATATTGTTTTATGACATTAGTTAACAACCCCACGACATGTCAACATTCTCCCTTCTGGACCTTTTTTTTTTTTTTTGGTGAAAATATACGTAGCCAAAGATACACCATTTCAAAAATTTCTGCACGCACAGTTCAGTGACATCGACTACGCTCTTCCAGTTGTGCTGCTATTCTCACTTTAGATGAAGGTTTACAGAACAAAATAGTTTCTCATTAAACAGTACACATGTTGCCCTATGACAATGGTTAACAACCTCACTACACATCAAC
>NW_004443959.1:7550006-7577308 GCF_000243295.1 Trichechus manatus latirostris
CTCACTTTAGATGAAGGTTTACAGAACAAAATAGTTTCTCATTAAACAGTTAGTACACATGTTGCCCTATGACAATGGTTAACAACCCCACTACATCTCAGCACTGTCCTTACTCAACCTTGGGTTCCCTATCACCAGCTTTCCTGTCCCCTTCTTCCTTCTAGTCCTTGTCCCTGGACTGCTGTGTCTCATTAGTCCCGTTTTGTTTTATGGGGCTGTCCAATCCCCGTCAGCCTGTCTTTTTACTTAAAGGGTAACACATTACTTGGCCCATATTGTTGTTAGATACTGTTGAGTTAGCCCCCTGACTCATGGTTGCCCCATGCACAGTGGTATTGGACCTTTGTGATCCATAGGATTTTCATTGGCTGATTTTTGGAAGTAGATTGCCAGGCTTTTCTTTTTAGTCTGTCTTAGTCTGGAAGCTTTCCTGAAATCTCTTCAGCATCATAGCAACATGCAAGCCTCCACTGACAGACAGGTGGTGGCTGCTCTTAAGGTACATTGGCCAGGAATCAAACCCGGGTCTCCACATGGAAGGTGAGAGAATCTACCACTAAACCACCACTGCCCCTACTTGCCACGTACTAGGTTCTCTGAAGTATTAGATCAATGAATGAAAGTAAGTTGCCGTTTTGCTTTTTAATTCACTAAGCATAAATAGTTGCATTGGGTGAATATTAGCTCACATTTATTTTTTTTTTGGATTGTTTTATTGGACTCCAAATGTCACTTTTCCCACCTAAGAGAATAAGCTAAGTTTTACTCTTTTTTAGTAGAGATGATATTGAACTGGTTGCCCTATATAATGTGAAATATTAGAAATCCTGGTATATAAATATGAGGAAAAGTAATGACTGAGAATTTTGCTTTATTTACTTAAGAAACTTAATTATGCTTTATATGAGGTTTATTTAAAAGAGGAATTGGGTTACACCAACATTTCTTATCTGCAGCTTGAGTTTAGCAACTTTTGTAACAAAGCAAGTTTAAAAACAACTATGAAAAATAGTCCGGAAGATGCCAGCTGCAGCTGTAGCACCTCTGATACGGATTGTGGTCATTAGGCATCCTAGGGGAATTTTAACTTTATTATGTTAAAAAAAAAAAAAAAAAAATACAAGTAGCACAATAGTATTGGGTATTATCATTCTGCATTCATGGCCACTGTAATGAGTAACTTTAATTTTCTTGGATCATGTCAAAATAAAATGTCATATTACAAGATGATTTGGGACTTAAGTAGGGAAAATATATCTGATTTTTTAAATTTCTTTATTGTAATTATTTTTTCATTGGTGGTTTGGGCATAAGAAGGCAACTTTGAGTTAATAATTATAACTTGAGTTTGTTTTATATGTTGTAAGTTGCTTGAAAGTTGATACGTTAATTTATATTTTTAGTCTCAGTTTTATTTTGTAGATTCTGTACAGTCACATTAGAAATTTAAGAGGATATACTAGTTATTCTAAATAATTTTGTTCATTTAAAGGATTGTAAAAAATAATGTGCTGTTTTATATAGTATATATATGTATATTCAGTGTTTTATGGAATATATATATAAAGTATGCGAGACATTTTGTTGGATGCTTTTACATATATTACTTAATTTTTACAATATTCTTTTGTAGTTCTGGTTGTATCTTAATTTTTACTGATGAGGAAACAGGCTCAGAGAGGTTAAATGACTTTCCCAGAGTCACACAGCTCTAAGATGGAGAGCTGCTGTTTCATTCTAGGCCTGTTATCATCTTTGGATTTATCTACTTTCAGCCTGCAAGAAGTCAGTCTAATTTCTACCAGATCTTTGCACAACGATTTAATTTTTATTCATATGTAAGTGTTCTGTAAAATCTCCTTGCTTGTATTTTCACTGACTCAACCCACGTTGTTTTTAAGCAGTTAATGTACTGTTAATTAGCAGTGACAGATTGAAAGGTGAATCAACATTTCAAAGCTGATTTTGGGGTTTAGGATGTGTAATAGAGCTGGGTTTTGTTATGTAAGTCTATTGCCAACTGTTTAACAACCTCCTGGAATTAGAATTCATGTTTCTATAAGCTAGGAAAGACTGAATTAGTATTTAGATGTGGTTGAAATGAGTATGAGGAGAAGCCTATTGGTAACCATTATTGTGGTGACACATTATATACTATTTCCCTTTTGTGGCATTTATGAATTAGGAAGTAAATTTTATCTACTTTGCCTTAAAGTTTATATTTAAGTGGTTTTTTTTAGAGAGACTTCAGCATAAACTTTTCTTACCTTGTGCTTGGTCTCTATGCTTATATGCCTGTCTCTTTGTCCACTCCGTTAGAGGTAAAGGTTAGGGGTTTTGTGTGGACCTTTATGGTCAGGAGAGAATAGTGGGGAAAAGTCTTGGTGGAATTTATGGCTCAGAGATAATTGGCTTTGGGGGAGAGGAGTTTTTTACCCTTCGAGATGTGAAACGGAAGGGAGTGAGCAGGACCAGGGATAGAGGGAATTATTACTTGCACTGATGCCTGAATATACCATGTTCTTTTATACTGTTTGCCTTTATCTCTACCTGGAATGTTTTTCTCCTTCCCTGCTTTGTCAGCTTACAAAAAAACCAAAATAATCAAAACAAACTTCATTTTATAATTACAAAAGTGATACATGCCCATTTAAAAACTTAAAACTTATAAAAGTGTTTATAAACTCTTATGTTTGTATCCTTTTCTGCTTGATCTCATTCTCTTGAGGCAACCACTTTATAATACATCTATCAGTGTATCACTTTTCTTTTTTATATGCCTATGAATACCATATTTTACACAAATAACATATGTGATCTATTTTTTTTGCCAACCACAGCCGATATTTTCGTAAACACACTATGCTAATATTTTTTTACTTGTTAGCATAGCTTGTTTATGAAAATACCTTGAGTAGGGGAGGACGTAGTTGGAAAAAAAACTTACAACACGTGTTATTTGCATAAAAATATGGTACTTGTTCTTTTTTTAAAAAAACAGTGTAACTATACCATATCTGTTGTTCTGTATATCCTTTTTTCATTTATTTTGGAGCTCTTTCCAATCAGAACTTAGTAGTCATCTAATTCCTTTTAAAGGCTGTGGAGTATTTCATTGTCTGGATGTACCGTAATTTATTGTACTATTCCAATATTGATAAACATTTAGGTTGTTTGTTTTTCTTTCTGTTACAAATATTATTGCAGAGAACATCCTTGTAAATATTTCTGTGCACATGCAGTTATTTTTGTAGATTAGATTTCTAGAAATGGAATTGTTAGTTAAAGGGTATACACATTTAAAATTCCAAAATAATCTCAATTGTCTTTTTAAAAGACTATGTTGTTGTTGTTGTTAGTTGCTGTCAAGATTATAGCTTCCCTCAGTAGTACTGAGAATATGCATAATTGCATATCCTTGCTAGACTGAATATTATCAGCCTTTTTACATTATTTGCCAGTCTGATGTGTGGGAAAAAAACCCAAATATCTCCCTTTTCTTTTTATTTGCATCTCAATATTTGATTATTAATGAGATTGATCATCTGTTGAAATTCTTTTCTGTGTTTTAATCATCCTTTAAGTCCTACCTTAAATTATTTTATTTGTGAGGTCTTCTTTAATTCCTACTCACCCCCTTCTCTGGTCCCGTGCAGTTATTTTCTTCCTTTTCTTTATTCTCATAGTACTTTGTGTATACCTCTGTTGTTACCAGAAAACCAAACCCACTGCTGTCGAGTTGATTCTAACTTATAGCGACTCTATAGAAGACAGAGTAGAACAGCTCTGGTAGGGTTTCCGAGGCTATAAATCTTTACAGAAGCAGACTGCCACATCTTTCTTCTGCAGAGCAGCTGGTGGGTTCGAAGTGCTGACCTTTTGGTTAGCAGCTGAGCGCTTTAACTGCTGTGCCACCAGGGCTCCTCCCTTTGTTGTTAGCGATTACCATATGGTATTATGATTATTACCTATCTGTGTTATATACCAGGCGCCTCGGTGGTGCATTGGTTAAGAGCTACAGCTGCTAAGCAAAAAGTTGACAGTTTGAATCCACCAGTTGCTCCTTGGAAACCCTACAGGGCAGTTCTGCTCTGTCCTATAGGATCGCTATGAGTTGGAGCCGACTTGACGGCAGCAGGAAAAATTATATATCAGACCATAAGCTCTTCTAGAGTTGGGACCATTTGATAGTCATCCTTATGTGTCTTCCAAGTATGTGTTTAGGAAGCTTTATTGAATGGTTAGTTTGGATTACTAATTGGGAGTCTACGTATAAGGTTTGTTGCCATTAATTTTCTTTTGCCTGTTAACTGAATGGTAATGGTTCTAGTTCAGCTCCTTCATTTTACAAATGAGGAAACTAGGTCTAGAGGGACAAAGATGGGGGAATGTCTTGTTTGATTAATGAGATCTTTTTATTTCTATATCTCACCCTACTTCTTGTTAGTTGCTGTCGAGTTGATCTGACTCATGGTGATCCCATACGTGTAGAGTAGAACTACTCCATACGGTCTTCAAGGCTGTGAACTTTTGGTAGCAGATTGACAGGCCTTTCTTCTGAGGCACCTGTGGATGGGTTCTAACTGCCAACTGTTCGGCTAGTGGTAGAGCGCTTAACTGCTAGTAGTCGAGCGCTTAACCATTTGTGCCACCCAGGGACTCCTTCACACCCTACATGTTGTGATATATAGCAGAGCTCCAAACTAGGGGTTCCCTATGGTCAAGGACAAATGTTGATTTTTATAGTCTGAGGTATGTGGTGACCTACTCTTAGTTCTTACAGATTAAGTCTAACCACCAGGACTTTTGTCTGCAGGCTTTACACCAACACAATTCATCCAAATTTCATTTGGCTCCTTCCAAAGAAGTCTGAATCCTCTCACACACAAGATACAGACTTCCTTCTAATTGTAGTCATTCCAGACACTGACTGACTCCTGAGAGGTCTGATGTCTTTCTCCTCTACCAGAGAACTCTTAGAATATGTCCTCTTGGCCACCTTCACAAGAAATAATCCCATCAAACCTCATTTCATTGTTTTTTCATGTCCAAAATATAAGCCTTTGTAGGCATTTCTCTTCACTCTTGTTGTCCTACCCATTCACCCCCTCCTTTTCAAACATTACTTTTTGCCTTTCGGAGCCTGTCTCTCTTGTTTTAAGGTTCACGTATTCACTTGCATGTTCAAATTCTTTTGGCGCAGAGGTTAAGAGCTTAGCTGCTAACCAAAAGGTTGCTCTTCGGAAACCTTAAATGGGTCAGTTCTACTCTGTCCTATAGGGTCACAGTCAGTCAGATTTGACTCAGTAGCATCGGGTTACTAAATATTACTTTTATCTTTGCTTTAACTAATACTTAGATGTTTCCTCTGAGGACATGGCCTCCCTTATAGCCCTCTCTAGTGTTGCTTGTGGAGCTCTGGAGACGCAGTGATTCAGAGCTCGGCTGCTAACCAAAAGGTCGGCAGTTCACATCCACCAGCTGCTCCTTGGAAACCTTATGGGGCAGTTCTGCTCTGTCCTCTAGGGTCGCTATGGGTTGGAATTGACTCGATGGCAAGGGTTTTTTTTTTTTTTTTTCAGTTTAACTTGTATTTTCTTTTAATCCTTACATATGTCAGAGTAGGAAGGGGGAGGGTTGTTCTCACTTTGCACTGCAGCTTCCTGTAACTATAAAACCTTTCAGTTAAAAGTCCTGCTGTTAGGTCTCATGTAGTTGGAGTATATATCCTCTACCGTTCCTCATGGCTGTCACCTATTGACTTCTTTCTTGGTCAGGTCCTCTTGTTCATTGAAGACATGGGCATCTGACTCATAATCTTCTTTCCACATAAGGTAGTGCCATCATTCGAGGTGAATTCAGTGTTTATGTTAACAGTCTGCCGAGTACCCTGGCCTCATAGTTGCCTAATTGCTTCATCTCTAGTGCAGTAATCTTTACCTTAAGGCTTTGAACTGGTTCATTCCAGTTTGACTCCCTGCTGAGAATTTTCAGTTTCACCCCAGATATACTGAATCAAAATCTGCAGTTTAATGAGAGCCTCAGGTGATTTTAATTTGCATTTCCACCCCCCCAGATATACTGAGTCAGAATCTACATTTCAACAAGATCCCCAGGTGATGAATCAAAATGTAGATTCTGATTCAGTGTATCTGGGGTAGAGATGAATATTCTGAGCAGAGGGGTTGAACTGGAAAGAACCTGTTTGAAGCCCTGCTTTACCTTCACTTAATTTATTTACTTACTCCCGTGGAGCTTAATCATTACCTGAAATCACCTTTACCTTTGAGATCATAAACATTCTGCTCCTGACATTAATCTCTTTCCTTTTACTGTTAAGTGCCATCAAGTCAGTTCTAACTCATAGCGACCCCATGTACAACAGAATGAAACACTGCCCAGTCCTGCGCCATACTCACAAACGTTGCTATGTTGGAGCCCATTGTTGCAGCCACTCTGTCAGTCCATCTTGTTGACGGTCTTCCTCTTTTTTGCTGACCCTCCACTTTACCAAGCATGATGTCCTTCTCTAGGGACTGGTCCCTTCTGATAACATGTCCAAAGTACGCGAGACGAAGTCTCACCATCCTCGCTTCTAAGGAACATTCTGGCTGTATTATGGATCCAAGTAAAATGAAATGCTTGACAACTTCATTCAATATTTTCTCTGTTTATCATGATGTTGCTTATTGGTCCAGTTGTGAGGATTTTTATTTTTTTTGTGTTGAAGTGTAATCCATGCTGAAGGCTGTAGTCTTTGATCTTCATCAGTAAGTGCTTCAAGTCCTCTCCGCTTTCAGCAAGCAAGGTTGTGTCATCTGCATACTGCAAGCTGTTGATGAGTCTTCCTCCAGTCCTGATGCCGCCTTCTTCTTCTTGGATTATTTGCTCAACATACAGATTTAATAAGTGTGGTGAAAGGATACAACCTTGATGCACACCTTTCCTGAATTTAAGCCATGCAGTATCCCCTTGTTCTGGTCGAACCATCTGCCTCTTGGTCTGTGTACAGGTTCCACATGAGCACAATTAAGTGTTCTGGAATTTCCATTCTTTGTAATGTTATCCATAATTTGTTATGATCCACACAGTTAAATGCCTTTGTATAGTCTATAAAACACAGGTAAATATCTTTCTGGTATTCTTTGCTTTCAGCCAAGATCCATCTGACATCAACAATGATACCCCTCATTCCATGTCCTCTTCTGAATCCAGCTTGACTTTGTGGCAGTTCCCTGCCTATGTACTACTGCAACCTTTTTTGAATTATCGTTGTCAGAGTTTTACTGGCACGTGATATTAATGATAATTGTTTGATAATTTCCACATTCTATTGGATCACCTTTCTTTGGAATGTATCTATTTCAGTCATTTGGCCAGGTAGCTGTCTTCCACATTCCTTTCATTGGACCCATTATTGATATTTTTGAGATCTGTAGTTCCTTGACACCTCTCTCCACCAAATGCTTCGTTTACAATCAGGCATTGTATCCATTAAGAATCCACTGTTAATCACTTTAGACCTCTTCCCAGAATTCTCAGTTTCTTTGCTCAGTTGAATTTCCATCATATGCATCTGGCAAAACCTAGGCTCTGGATGTTTGTCTCTCTGTCCTACACAAAAGCTGTTTGTTGAACTGTGATGGGGAAAAAAAAATCACACAACCACTCAGAGTAGTGGTAACTGAATATCTGGTCTTCTAATTCCTGCAAGAGTTGCAGGGCAAATTCTTTCATTCCTCATAGGGGCTATTTTAAACATTGTTTTTTCTTTCTTTAAATTTAAGAAACAAAGTATCCTTCAAAGATCTTGCTACTTCATGAGAAAATAGAAGCCATGAAAAGGAGATCCCTTAAATTTCCTATTACTTGACTCACCAGTTTACCTCATTTGTGCCATTTTTTCCTCCTTCTGTTTCAGTTGATGAGATATGTCCATCATTCTGTCTGTCTGAGGCTAATTCTCCAGCTGTGGTCTAGATCTCCTTCTTTCCTTCCTGCTAATTAACTGTCTTTGTCTTTAATTTCTCTTAATTCTGGTTCTTTTTTTTATCTTGTTAAACACGTTCAGATGTCTCACCTAAAACAAAACAAAACAAATAACCAAAATATCCCTAGAAAGATATTTCAGTTCTTTCTAGCTTTTGCTCCTCTACTCCCCAGCAAAACCAAAAGCCCAAACTTGTCTTCTTCTCTTTTACTGCCTCACTTTCTGTTTATTCCAAAATACACTATAATTTGCCTTCCCGACCCCTATCACTCATTAAAACAGCGTGCTCCAAGATCATCCTCACTTCCTTGTTGCTAAAACCATCAGTTTGTTGAATGCTTGGAAGTATTTGACGCTTCTTAAAATGCTGCCTTCTTCTGGTCTCTGTAACAGTATAATGAGTTCCCTGAGCATCTCTGGCTGCTTCTCCTCAGGCTCCTTTTCTGTCTTTTCTTTCGCTGCTAGTCCTTTAAATGGTAATGTTCCTTACTTAGTCTCTTCGTTTTTTTTTTAAAGCATTCTTTGCCTTCTTGGGCTTGGATCTGTTTCCAGGACTTTTTCATTTGTATGTTGATGACTTCCATTTTTCCATCTGACAGCTTGCACCTGAGCTTCGGGCCCACCCATCCAGCTACCTATTTGGCATCTCCAGTTGAATGTACCACAAACATCTGAAGATCAACATGTCAAAAATGAAAACCTTTTTCTCCCTCTGCTCCCAGATCAGCTTAGTTTCCTGTGGTCTTAGACTCAGTGGTTGTTTCTGCCATCCATCTAGGTTGGATCAAGTCAGAAATTTGGATATCTGTCATCCTTCACCTTACATTTAGTCCCCAAGTCATTTTGAATATTACCTCCAAAAAATTATTCACTTTCTTCCATTCCATAGCTACTTTTTTTATTTCAAGTGATTATCATCTCTTTTCTACATTATTGTTATTCTTACATTCTTTCCTTTAGCTTTTCTAGTCTCTCCTATCCATTTTCTTCACTCTGGCGGGACTACTCTTATAAAATGTAAATCTCATCATGTTACTCCTTAATTTAAAGTACTTAAATGACTAATTTCCCATTCATTCAGGAAAAAGTTAAAAATGCTACTTTTCTCTCATGTGATCTGACTTCTACATCCCTGTTTCTTGTCCCTTAGTCCTCTTCTGCCCTTCAAATTCCGTGCATATTAAGTAACTTTCATTTGAAGCTGTACCATTTTTCTTCGCATCTCTAAGTTTTTTCTGTATGCATATCCCTCTGCTTAGAATAAAAATTTCAACTCTCCAGATATTACTGATATGCTATATGTGGATATATGGAAAAACTTCTACCTCAGTGGATTTAGTTTGAAGTCAGATTCTGAATGGGGAAGACAAAGATGTATTTACAGTGATATTTTCAGAAACTGACCTAGTTATGTAATTATAATTGACAGTTGGTTTATAAAACTCAAAAGGGAATTTCCTTAAAGAAGTGTTCCAAGTAGTGGTTGCTAATATGAACTCATAATTCTTGTTAGCATTTCTATGGTGGAAAGTGTAGATAAAATACTTAGTTAATGGAAAATGGTAATGTAAATGCTGGACATAAAATTTAAACTACAGAAAATAAATATTTTAAATTAGTTTTTAAATGATAAATACTTAAAACAAGCGTATTGAGTAGAGGTTTTTATTATACTATTAAAGTTATAGGAGTCCTGGTGGCACAGTGGTTAAGTGCTCAGCTGCTAACTGAAAGGTTGTCAATTCGAACTCACCAGCTGCTCTGCCAGAGAAAGGTGGTAGCCTGCTTCTGTAAAGATTACAGCCTTGGAAGCTCTATAGGGCAGTTCTACTCTGTCCTGTAGGGTCACTATGAGTCGGAATTGACTTGACAGCAAGGAGTATTAAAGTTACTGTCTATAGCAATGATAAAAATATTAGTGAGATATGTAGTTGTTACTACATATCCTGTATATGTGTGTGTGTGTGTGTGTGTGTATGTGTGTGTATATGTGTGTATATATATATATATATATATATGCCAGGCACTGTTCAGAAGTGCTTTTACTGATGTGTTAGATTTATTTCATTTTCCCAGTGACATCAAAGTAACATGTTCTGTACATAGAAATACGTGTGTATTCAAATATGGTTTCAGACATTTCTAAAAAATTATGACCCCTTCTCAGGAGGCATCTAGTGCAATTGGCATCACATAATTTATAAAGAAAATGTTCTATTTTCTACTTTGGTGAGTAGCTTCTGGGATCTTAAAAGCTTATGAGCAGCCATCTTAGATACTCCACTGGTGTCACGCCACCAGGAGCAAGGGAGAATGAAGAAAGCTAAGGACACAATGGGAAGATTGGTCCAAGGGACTGGTGGACCATAGCTACTACAGCCTCCACCAGACTGAGTCCAGCACAACTAGATGGTGCCCAGCTCCCACCACTGTCCCAGACAGAGCTGGAGAAAAATGTAGAACAAAATTCTAACTCACGAAAAAAAGAGCAGACTTAATGGCCTGACAAAGGCTGGAGAAACCCCTGGAGTATCAGACCCTTTTAGCTCAGTAATGAAGTCACACCTGAGGTTCACCTTTTGGCCAAGGATTGGACAGGCCCATAAAACAAAACGAGACTAATGGGGCACACCAGCCCAGGGGCAAGGACTAGAAGGTAGAAGGGGACAGGAAAGCTGGTATTAGGGAACCCAAGGTTGATAAGGGACAGTGTTGACATGTTGTGGGGTTGGTAACCAGTGTCACAAAACAATATGTGTCCTGTTTAATGAGAGGCTAGTTTGTTCTGTAAACCTTCATCTAAAGTACAATAATAATAAAAAAGTAAAACTAAAAATTTATGACCCCTTCTGGTTAGAATAGTTTCCCACTTTTGCAGTCATAGTGGGAAATCTTTTAAATATGTCTGTATTAAAGTCATATTAAAGTGAAAAAGGGCATTGATGGTTCAGTGGCAGAATTCTCACTTTTCATGCAGGAGAGCCAGGTTGGATTCCCAGCCAATGCACATCATGTACAGCAACCACCTGTCTGTCAGTGGAGACTGTGTGTGTTGCTATGAACAGGTTTTGGTGGAGCTTCCAGATTAAGACAGACTAAGAAAGGCCTGGCAATCTGCTTCTGAAAACCAGCCTGTGAAAACCCTGCGGATCACAATGGTCTGTTCTTATTGTGCGTGGGGTTGCCATGTGCTGGGGGCTTACTCGATGGCAGCTAACAACAACAGCAAGCAAGAAAGAAAAAAAAACTTTGTCAAGATCCCTTCCCAACTTAAAAAAATAACAACCTCCCCCCCCAAACAGTGATATTGGATTAAATCAGAAGACCTAGTCATACTCTTATTTATATGTATTTGTGTGTAAAAATCTGTAGAACCACCAAAAAGAGTGTTCTTTACATCCTGTTACCATTGCTGTCAAGTTGATTCCGACTCATAGTGACCCTTTAGGACAGAGTAGCACTGCACCATAGGATATCCAAGGCTGTAAATCTTTACAGAAGCAGACTGCCACATCTTTCTCCTGCAGAGCAGCTGGTGGGTTCGAGCCTCTGACCTTTTGGTTAGCAGCTGAGTGGCTAAGCACTGCACCACCAGGGCTCCTGTTCTTTATATATATTTAAAAATATTGGTGATCTGTATTATAGAGGTCTAAGTTATTGACTTATTGAAATATAGGTATTGTTGAATAATGACCAACATATATTGAAATACTTACTGTTGTAATATAAACATGAAATTGTTCCTGTTGCATATGAAATTTTAAAATTTAAAGTATCATGATGTATCATCAAAGCACATAAACTACTTAGAACCCCCCCCCAATATTTATTGTGAACATTTCTCTTGATGACACTTCATTCATAAAAGTAATTCCTGTTTAACAAAGGCAGTATAACAGTGTTTAAGGGCTCAGGCTCCAGAGTCATATTTGGGTTTATATCTAGTCTTTGCTATATCATCTTGTGAGTTACTTAACTCTAACCCTGTCAGTTTCCTCTCATTAAAATCGGGATAATAATGATTCTTCCTTTATGTAATTATTAAGATAAAATGAAGTAATCAAAAGCACATAGTGACAAATATATAGCAAGTCTTCAAAAATACTGCTTTAATAATAATAATCATCATTATAATATCTACTTCTAATACTAAAAAGCAGAATGCCCGAAGTTGTACAAATTTGTGAAATAGCTTGATTCAAACAAAATACTTATTTATGTGTTACTGTGGTTTTTAGTCACATGCAGGCATGTTATTTTAATATCTGCAGTTTACAGAAGCAAAGGAGAATTAAGACATTGTCCAGACTCACAGTCAAGGTGTTATTTCAAGAAAAATATTTTTTTAGAAGAAATCTTTGCATGCTATTTCAAATTATGCCTATATAGTGCCTTAGAATTGACAAAATATTTACATAGTTGCCCTGTCAATGAATCATCAAAATTTCACAGTAAGTTTTTGGTGGTGTAAGTTTTTCCATTTGTGAAATGAGGACATGTACAGCTCAGATTTGTTGGGACTTCATAAATTCACATATAATAGACCCTTACATTCATGGATTCTGTATTTGCGAATTTGTCTGTTCTCTAATAGTAAGCCCAAAGTCAATACTCCTGGTGCTTTCGTGGTTATTTGCAGACATTCTTGGACATGCATGGAGATACGAAAAAATAAGAGTCACTCAATGCACGTGTTCCCAGCTGAGGTCGAACAAAGCGTTGCTCTGCCTTCGTGTTTCAGCTCTCATACTGTAAACAATTGTTCTTTTCATGATCTATTTTTAATGTCTTTTCATGATCTACCACCACGTTTTTTGCAATTTGATATTTTTTGTTGATGATTTTGCTGTTTAAAATGGCTCCCAAGTATAGTACTGACTTGCTGTCTAGTGTTCCTAAGTGCTTTATAGAAAAAATACATATATTAGATAAGCTTTGTTCAGGCCTGCGTTATAGTGCTATTGCCCGTGAGTCCAATATTGATGAATCATCATATATATTAAATAAGGTGTCTTCAAACCGAAACACACATAAAATAAGTTTATGTATTGATCAGTTGATGAAAAGCTTATGACCAGAGGCTCGCAGGAACCTAACCCTGTATGTCTGCTAGGAGCAGTTATTTGCTAATTCAGTGTCTGTGGTGACTTTATAGAACATAACTACCGTGAATAATGAGAATTGACTGGCAAAATCAATGTTAAAACTTGGCTGTCTGAATTCCTAAGTGCAGTGCTTTCTCCAGCATATTACAACTGTCCATCCCTTCTCCCCATCTGCCCACCTACCCAACATACACATCTTTTCAAGTACCTGTTGAAAGACAGCTTACTTTTTGCATATCGTGGTTTTGAAACATGCTCACAAATTCTTTGATACTCTTCCTGTTTAGCGGTGGGAGGTGTGTATTCCCTCTCCTTGTATCTAGGCCCGCTTTTGTAACTACTTTGGCTAGTAGAGTATGGTGGAAGTGGTACTGTGTGGCTTCCAGGGCTAGATTATAAAAGGCCATGCAGCTTGTGCCTTGTTCATATGAATACATGCTCTTGAGCCCTGAACTACTATCTTAAATTTAAATTTAAGTTTCTGTAAACAGAAGAAAAAAAAAATTAGAACTATATTTGGGCTGTGATTTGTGCCTTTTCCACTTAGATTAAAATAAAGATAGTGACATTTCTGTGTGGCTTTATAACTTTAATTTAGAGGTAATTAATGAAAAAGAAACTACAAAGATCTCTAGGTGTGATTATTTTACATGTTATTTAAATAAGGACTTATTAAATATGTTTAACAGTAAGTTTATAGTCAACCTTCTAAGGCAGAGAATATTACTGAGCTTTATTATGTGAATTGATCTATCTATATAAATTCAAAATTTTATTTCTGTTTATATTGTTTAACCCCAGAAGCTAATGCTTCTTTCCCTAGCTCTTTGTATTAAATAGAGCGATAATTTTCTTAGAATAGAAAACATTTTATTAAACAAGTTTAAATAATATTTTTAAATGTTTTTCTTTATTAAATTATTTTTCTTTGTACATCGTACATATTTTCCTAAGTACATCACTTAATCTCTTCATATGGTGGCATTTCTTGAGGTTATTTTTAGGTAGTAGGAAAAAAAAAATTCTCCAAATTGCAAAGCTGTTAACACAATTAAATTGAGTCACACTCTTTTGGCTTATTTTTGGCTATATTAGAGTATTTGAAAATTACTTCGTTTCATTTCAGACTTATCCTAGTAAGTAAATGAGCCATTTATTAATTAGATACATCCTAGAATAATTATGTAAAACGCTTAATATACAGTAAATGTGCACTAAATGGTAGCTTTATTGAATTATAATTGACATACAGTAAATTGTACATATTTAAAATATGCAATTTGATAAATGTTGATATATGTGTACACATGTGAAACCATCACCATGGTCAATATAGTGAACATGTCCATTACACTCTAAAGTTTCCTCTTGTCCCTTTGTGCTCCCTTCCTCCCTTCTCTTCCCAACCCTGTTTACCCCAATTTTGGGTCTTCAAGTAAGCACTGATCTTTTGTTTTCTGTTGCTGTAGATTAGTTTGTATTTTATAGACTTTATATAAATGGAAGTATACTATATGTAGTTTTTTTCTCACGTCTTTTAGTTAACATAATTATTTTGTGATTCATCCATGTTTTTGCATGTATCAGTAGTTCATTCCTTTTTATTACTGAGCTATATCCCATTGGAAGGAGATAACTAGAATTTGTTCATCTGTTCAGATGTTGATGGACATTTGTTTCCAGTTTTTAGCTATCACAAATCTGCTGTGAACATTCGAGTACAAGTCTTCGTATGGAAATTGCTTTCATATCTTTTGGGTAATGTAATGACTGAGTCATATGGTAGTTATATGTTTAAGAAACTGCCAAATTGTTTTTTAAAATAGTTGTAACACTGTATATTCCCACCAGCAATGTATTAGATTTCCAGTTGCTACACAGACTTGCCAGAAGTTGTTACAGTCAGTCTTCAGTTTTGGTCATTCTAATAGGTATGTAATGTCCTGGATGGTGGAAGTGGTTTGCGATCAGCCTAAGGTTGGCACTTTGAGGCTACCCACTGGCTCTGTGGAAGAAAGGTCCGGCAAATTGCTTCCATAAAGACTGTAGTCAAGAATTCCTTGTGGAGCAGTTTTTTTTTTGTTGTTATAGTTTAAGTGAAAGTTTACAGTTCATGTTAGTCTCTCATACAAAAATTTATACATACATTGGTATGTGACCCTAATTGTGCTCCCTATACTGTGACAGCACACTACTCCTTTCCACCCCTGATTTACCATGTCCATTCAACCAGCTCCTAACCCTCTCTGCCTTCTCATCTCACCTCCGGACAGAAGCTGCCTATTTAGTCTCATGTATCTACTTGAGGTACGAAGCACACTCTTTAGGAGTATCATTGTATGTCCCACAGTCCATTCCAATCTTTTTGTCTGAAGAGTTGGCCTCGGGAATTGTTTTAGTTCTGGGTTGACAGAGACTCTGGGGGCCATGCTTTCTGGGGTTCCTCCAGTCTCATTTAGAACATTAAGTCTAGTCTTTTTTACTACAGTTTGAATTCTGCACCTCACCCTTCCCCTGCTCCATCAGGCACTCTCTGTTGTGCTCCCTGTCAGGGCGGTCATTGGTGGTAGCTGGGCACCATCCAGTTCTTCTGGTCTCAGGCTGATGAAGTCGCTGGTTTATGTGGCCCCTTTGTCTCTTGGGCTAATATTTTCCCTGTGACTTTGGTGTTCTTCATTCTCCTTTACTCCAGGTGTCTTGGGACCAATTGATGCCTCTTAGATGGCCGCTCGCTAGCTTTTAAGACCCCAGACGCCACTCACCAAAGTAGGATGCAGAACATTTTCTTAATAAACTTTGTTATGCTAGTTGATCTAGATGTCCTCTGAAATCATAGCCCCCAGACCTCTGCCCGTGCTACTCTGTCTCTCTTAAGTGTTTGGTTGTATTCAGGAAACTTCTTAGCTTTGGTTTAGTCCAGTTGTGCTGACTTCCCCTGTACTGTGTGCTGTCCTTCCCTTCACCTAAGACAAATCTTGTCTACTATCTAGTTAGTGAATAACCCTCTCTCTCCCTCCCTACCCTAGTAACCATCAAAGAATATCTTCTTCTGTGTTTAAACCTTTTCTTGAGTTCTTATAATTGTGGTCTTATACAATACTTGTCCTGTGACTGACTAAATTCTGTCAGCGTAATGCCCTCCAGATTGCTTGTGGAGCAGTTTTACCCTAATACATGGGTCACCATGAATAGGAATTGACTTGATGACAATGGTTTGGGTTTAATAGGTATGTAATGGTATTTCATTGTGGTTTTAATTGCATTTCTCTAACAAATAATGATATTGAACATCTTTTCATGTGATGTTTTGGTCATCTGTCTTCTTTGGTTAAGTGTTCACATCTTTTGCTCATTTTTTAAAAATTGGATTTTTTTTTTATTATTGAGTTTTGATAACTTCATATATTCCAGATACAAGTTCTTTATCAGATACGTGATTTGCAAATATTTTGTCCCCATCTGTGTGGTTTGTCTTTTCATTCTCTTAACCTCCTGTCAAATTTCCCTACTCCTTGGGTTACTTGGTGGAGCCCTGCTGGCGCAGTGGTTAAGCGTTCAGCTGGTAACCAAAAACGGTTGGCAGTTCGAATCTACCAGCTGCTCCATAGAAACCCTATGGGGCATTTCTACTCTGTCCTATAGTGTCTCTATGTGTCAAAATTGACTCGACAGCAGTGGGTTTTCGGTTTTGGTTACTTAGTTATTTTTTATTGGTGTTCAAACGTTGCTAATTTTACCTTGTTGGTTGCTAGATATTTTTCTATTATTATAAATGATCTTGAACTTTAGCTGGGATGTAGTTAAGTTCCTTGAAGTAGTGTGATCCTTTTGTGTCAATCTTTGTTACACAGGAAAAGAAACCAGCTACTTTTTCCGTGCTACTGAGGCCAACGCTTTTGAGTACTGTACCTCAAGCCCCATGAATTGTAAGGTTTTCCAATCTGGCTAGTATGGCAGGAACTATTCTTGACCATCTGTCGGCTCCAGGGTTTATTCTCTCTGATCCTTTCTAGTGGTTTTTTCCCCTTGGCTTCAAGAAATCTCACATATATGCTGTGGTCAGTACTCAGCTGAAGACTAAGGGGACCTCCTTCACATTTCCGACATTTTCTCTCTGTGCGGCTTCTCCCCTCTGGTATGCTGCCTTGTAACCACCTAGTCTTCCTGTGTTCTAGCTCTTGCCTTCTCAATCCAGTGAGACTGCTAGACTCTGCCTAGATTTCCTCTCTAGGCTTGGTCACCTGGAAACTGTCTCCAGGTTGTAAGCAGCAGCCATTTTAGGGCTTTCTTTGTTTCTCCCTTTTAGGGATCACTGCCTATTGTTGACTGATATCCGATGTCTTGAAAATCCTTGTTTCACCTATTTTTTTCTGGATATTAGTTGTTTAAGGTGGGGTGGGGTAGGTGGTTAAATTCAGTTCCTATTATTTTATCTGAAAGTAGAAGTTCTAGATATTTTAACTCAATCCCCTAAGCATTAAAAAAAACCCATTAGGACTAGAGTAAGACCTGTATGAAATAACTCATTAATGCCGTAATTTATGTAAATTGCTTATCACAGTGCTGGCACATGGCAGACAATACATGTTTGTGTTGTTTCTGTCTTTATTATGTTATGTCATCAAGGACCTAATGATGGTGTCTTCCTTAAATTTAAATGTAAATTAATTTAAGTTATAATTCAGCTAATTGCAACTGCACAGTAAAATAGTATTATTGAAGGAACCTGGTAATGGTAAAGAATATCAACAAAGTAGTACACACATTATGACAGAGACTCCTTCCTAGTGGCCCAAATATCTAATATCTTCTACCTCTGTACTAGGAGAACTCCAAGCTTTAGTTGGATTTGGGCTGAAAAGAATAAAAACTACATTCCTAAGCATTTTTTTGTGGCTATGATCGGCCACATGAGTAAGCTGTGGCCTAAGGAATATGAACACAGGGTGTTTGGTTGAACAACTGCAAGGAAGAGTTCTTGCAGGGAGCGCATAGATCCTTTTCTTGCACAGGTGGTGCACATGGTTAACTTGCTTGGCTGCTAACCCAAAGATTGGAAGTTTGAGTCCACCCAGAGGTGCCTCAGAAGAAAGTCCTGGCAATCTACTTCTGAAAAATCAGCCATTGAAAACCCTGTGGAACACAGTTTTACTCTGACACCCGTGGGGTCGCCATGAGTTGCACTGCCTGGCAGCTGGTTTTTTGCACGTTCCTTTTTAGTGCTGATTAAAATGTAGAAGTAATGGCTGGTGTTGGTGGTTGCCATCCTGTATCATGAGTTGAAAGCAGTGTATTTAGTTTGACAGTAACAAAGCGGAGAAGCCTGGGTCCCTGATGACCCCTAGCTGTTGTGGTTTTGTCACTTGCAGCTGAACCTAATTCAACCTGATAAGATACTTAAAAGTTTCCATCATTTCTTTTGTACTGCCAAGGGAGTAAGGTGTTTAGAAATGCGTGTGTGTGTTTTATAGCTTTTTAAAATCAATATTAATTGTTACCCTAAATAGAGTTCTTTTTATATATGTACCTGGTGTTTTATAGACATCATTTCATTTTCTTTACATAGCAATCCTGCAAAGTTGTATTAACTCTTTTACTGTTGCTGTCGAGGTTTATAGAAGTTATGTAACTTGGTGGTAGTGGCAGAGTTCATATTCTGTTTCAGGTCTGTCTGACTCCAAAGCACTTTTTTTTTTTTTTTTTTTTAAACTAAGCCATGCCTTTTTGTTGCTGTTGCTAAGTTCTGTTGAGTTTATTTTCAACTCATAGTGACCCCATGTGATAGAATGGAACTGCCCCGTAGGGTTTTCCACCAGGTCTTTCTCCCACGGAGCTGCTAGGTATATTCGAACCACCAACATTTTGGTTAATAGCCAGGCATTTAACCGTTGCATCATCAGGGCTTCTTTGTTTTAAATCTTTATTTCCAAGAGATCTACTGTTTGGTAAATTAATTTCTTTATTTAGGGTGTGCCCTGTGCAAGTGACTAAATTCATTGTTGCAGACCACTTTTTCCCTTTTCTTTATTAATTTATAAGATATATATCTTTTATGAATTTGGTTATTATGTATCATTTTTCTGGTTCCTCACTATTCCAGGGAGAAGTTAAAACAAAATGTTTCTGAATTTGCACACCTGAAAACCATCGTTAACCCTAGACTAGGTGGTAATTGAACCTTAAAGTACACACCGTTGATGAGAGTTAGTCTGAAAAAGGCCTCAAACTAGCCTTTGCTTGAAGTCTCTTAACTATGCTAGTGTTCATCATCAGTTAAATCTTTAGCTTTTCGTATGGTTAACTTTAAATTATTGCACTTAGGATCTGAGGAAGACAGCTTGACTCTTCTAGCCTATTCAAATCTCTTTTAATTCATTGAGAAATTTTGATGCATTTTTGGGTTTTGTTCTCTTACTATTTTGTTTTAACCCACTCCCTTTATTGTCCTGGAATCACATAATAGCAATCATGGAACAAACACAGCACATCCTAGAGCCCAAGAGTGCCAAGAATCACTTAAAATATGTGGTCATATAAAACATTTACTTAAAGAAATTTAACTTTTGTAATCTATTATGGCAAAATATCTTTAAAGCCTGGGTGTTCCAGAACCTGTTTTACCTGTTATCTTTTAAGTGAGATGTGAAGACTGATTACATACCTGAAAGAGAAGTTCACTGGTAGAAGAGGCAGATGCCAGAACTATAGAGAATAAGTCCTTGTTTGTGTAACCTTTTACTTTGTTGAGTCTTTCCTTCTTTGGAGTATAGGAAATTAAATACTATGGAAGAATTTTTCATTCCTAGCTGTTCACGTGTTCCCTATGCTATAGAATTTTTTTTTTTTAATTTAAATTTTACTTATTTTGTTGTTGTTGTTGAGAATATGCACGCAAAACATACACCAATTCAACAGTTTCTACATGTGCAACTTAGTGACATTGATTACATTCTTTGAGTAGTGCAACTGTTCTCACCCTCCTTTTCTGAGTTGTCCTCCCTCATTAACATAAATTCACTGCCCCCTAAGGTTCCTATCTAATCTTTTGAGTTGCTTTTGTCAGTTTGATCCCATATAGACAGTCCTTAAAAGAGCATAATGCTTAAGGCAGACATTTTTTACTAGGAAAGCTATTGTTTGGTTTTAAGAAGACTTCAGGGATATTTTTGTTTAAGGTTTAAAGATTATCTCAGGGCAGTAGTTTCAGGGATTCATCCAACCTTCATGGCTCCAGGAAGTCTGGAGTCCATGAAAATTTGAAATTCTGTTCTGCATTTTCCCCGCTTTCAATCGGGATTCTGCTATAGAATCTTTGATCAGAGTGTTCAGTAGTGGTAGTTGGGCACTATTCAGTTCTTCTGGTCTCACAGCAAAGAAGACAGTTCTTTATGGAGGAAACATATTTCATATCCTCCTTCTATTCCTGATGCTGCTTCTTCCTCTGTTGCTCCAGGCTAATAGAGACTAATTGTTGTGCCTTGGAACATTCTCCCTAGGTAACATCTTGACTGCAACTTCATGAGAGATCCTGAACCAGAACCACACAGCCAAGCCACTGCAGAATTTTGCTATAGAATTTCTTAACGCTGCCATTATTATTTTATAAATGTGTCATGTTTTTTCTCTTTATAAAATGACAAAGTATGGATGCAAATTTATCATGGAAAAAAGTTTAATATTGATAATGTTTTATATAAAAATGATATAAATTCTGAATTTTCTTGGGCCCTAACACCTATCCATTCTGTGTTTAACTTTTTGTGGAACTACCAAACTGTTCTCCACAGTGACTGCACCATTTTACATTCCTACCAGCAGCATACAAGGGTTCTAATTTTTCCACGTTCTTGCCAACACTTCTTCTTTTCTTCTTCTTCTTTTTTTTTAATAGCTATCCTAGTGGATGTGAAGTGTTAATCTTATGTTGAACTTTTCACGTGATTATTAGCCATTTGTATATCTTCTATAAAGAAATGTCTATTCAAGTCCCTTGCCCATTTTTTCTTTCTTTTTTCTTTTTAAATTGTGCTTTAGATGAAGGTTTATAGAGCAAATTAGTTTTTCATTTAACAGTTAATACACATATTGTTCTGTGACATTGGCTGCTAACCCTACCGCCTTGCCCATTTTTTAAATTGGGTTATTTGTGTTTTTATTGTTGAGTTGTAGTTCTTTATATATTCTGGCTGTTAAGCTCTTATCAGATATATGATTTGCAGATATTTTCTGCCCTTTTGTAGGTGTCTTTTCACTTTCTTGATAATGTTCTTTGATGCACAAAAGCTTTTAATTTTAATGAAGTTCAATTTATCTATTTTATCTTTTATTGCTTGTGTTTTTGGTGTCTTATCTAAGAATCCATCGCCAAATCTAAGGTTATGAATATTTATCCCTGTTTTCTTCTAAGAGTTTTAATGTTTTAACTTTTATATTTAGGTTGTTGATCCATTTTGAGTTAATGTTTGTATATGGTGTGAGGTAAGCATCCAAATTTATTTTTTTGTATGTGGAAATGTAATTGTCCCGGCATTATACGTTGAAGAGGCTATTTTTTTTCTCATTGGATGGACTTGACACCTTACCAGTCTGTATTTTAATGAGTTTTCTCACTATATTATGAGAAAAAGTTCAAAGTTCTTTGTACAGTATTACCTGGCTAGCAGATAAACAGGACCTTGCTCTTTGTGAAATAGTTTGCCAGAAAAAATTATGGCTATCTTTTAAAAAGTTTACTAGATTCAAGATTATAAGAATAGTAGATGATTATTACAGAAAATTGGAAAATGTAAGAAGAATTAAAATACAACTTATTTTATGACCACTCAGAGATACTCTTAGTGTTTTGGGGTGTGTGTGTGTGTGTGTGTGTGTGTGTGTGTGTATAACTCTTTTTCTTCATAATTTAATTTTAATTTTTTAAACCGGAGAGTGTACCTCATGTTCAACTTTGTCTCCATTTTGTTTCCATAACACTTGTAGCATAAACGTTTCCCTATATTGTTCATTAAAAAAAAAATTTTTTTTGAACAAACGCACAATATTGAATTAAGTGTTTATAATGTTTATTTGTATTTACATATGATATAATACATGTATATATATGTAATTTCCTTAGCTGTTACCCTGTTATTGGACATTATGTTCTGTGTTATGATGCTCTTTACTTTGTAACACTGATTACAAGGGTACTTTTGTAAGTTGACCACAGTTCTATTAAGAAAATTTTCGCCTTTATTGGAAGTATTTGTTTTAAGTTTATGTCTCCTCCTAAATAAAGTAAAAGCCACTTGAGTGCAAGGACCAGGTTTTAGTTACCAGTCTTAGGTCTTTCTTTTTCTGGACAAGGAGACAGGATATAAATAAAGTTATTTTAGTTATATTCCTAATTTACACCACTGTGCCTAGCATATAGATAATCATTAAATTGAACAGATTGAGTTTAGATAGTTGGATTACCCATTATTATAGATTTTTTTCCTGTGGATGAAAATATACATGAAATATTAATAAAAGAATATTTCAGTTTTTTTTTATATGTACCTTCCCTTTAAGGAATATAGCCTTATTTGTAACATACATTCCCCTCACCCTTTTTTTTTTTTTTTTGTAGCTCTTTTCATGGGAGAATGTTTTTGGATATGTTGTTTAAGCAGATGAATAATTTTGCAAGCACATCCATATTTAAGCAGCATATTTGTCTGGTTTATCACATGCCACAATATGGTTTAGCTATTTGAAGAATATCTTTGTGGCAAACACACAACAGTGAATCATGCATGTTGGGATACTGGCCTAATTTAATTGTGACTTTATAGCTTTTATAAGTAGATTTCAGTAGTATTCCAATATAAGGAAACATGAAAAGCAAAATTAATGCTGTGTGTAGTTTGTTTTGCTTTCTAAACTTACTGGATTTGATGGTGTGTAAAATAATGAGGATATTCGTGTAAATACAGCATGCTATATTTCCAGTATGGCATATATATGTATATATTGGAAACTGTAATATATTGGTAGCAGCAAATATGCTGCCAAATGAAGTTCTAAACCATTCATATGGTATTTTAAATGCATTCAACAGTACTGTGTTTCAGTGAATATTAGTAACTAAAAAGCTGGTATATGAAAGGCCTGAATCAGTTCCTTTATAGAACATGCAGACCAAGCATATATACCAGTCAGAACTGATATGAAGGGAGCAAGAAATTGAAAAACATTTGTAGTAATATTTTTAATTGCTACATGGATCTCTGAGTAGAGCCTTATTGTTATTGTGAAATGCAAATGACTGATTGTTTTAATAATTTTTTTTGGTCATTCTTTGAATCCTAATGTGCTTTATTCATTCAACAATATCTATTTATATTTCTATACTAGTACATTTAAATCTATCTTATTCTTCTTAATAGCTCTAAAGTATTTCATTGCTTGCATGTATTATAAATTATTTATCATTCCTCTACTTGAGGACTTTTCAGTCATTTTTTATTATTAACATCTGGATATCAAAGATATCCTTATATATGTATATTTATATATTTATGCAGATTGTAGGAAAAATACTATAATTTTTTTAAGCTGTTTCCCACATTTTTTCAATTGTGTTACGTATTTTATACAGTAAGAAAAAATAGAAGTATATACTTATAAAGAAAAAAATCATGCATAGTTGCTTAAGTATTTGAAGGAAAAATGAAGTCATTTTCTTACTTTATAACCTACACTAAAATAAACTCCAAATAGTTAAAGAGGATAAAGGTAAAATTAGAAACCATAAACAAAATGAAACTATAGAAATTTCTATCTTGATAGGAAAGCAATCGTAAGAAAAAATGGTAGTTTTATTTGCTGAAAGTAACACAAGACTAAAAGAGAAAGAAAGTTAAAAGGAAGGTAACAAACTCAGAAAAACCATATGACCTAAAAGGTAGACAATGCATTAATGTCTTATTAATATAAAGAGTTAATATAAAGAGTAAAATTCACTACAAAGTATCAAATATCATTAGAGAAAGTAGTTAAAGTATATAGACAATTCACCAAAGGAATGCAATAACAAAGATATAAAAATAGTTCCCAATTTTTAAAAAGATGAAAATTAAAATTACAATGAGATATTAGGTAAACCAAAAAATATTTAAAATATGACAGTGTCCACTGTAGAAGAGAATAAATTTGGTGCACTCATTCACTGCTGATTATTCTGTTTCTTGCTACCTTTTTTTTCTTCTAATTAATAGACTTTTTTTTTTAGAGCGGATTTAGGTTTACAGAAAATTAAGCAGATAGTACAGAGTTACCATATGTGTCGCTCCCCTTAACTTTCCCATTTTTGGTATCTTGCCTTAATGTCGTATATTTAATAATACAGTTGATGTACCATTGATGAATCAATATTGATAGATTATTATTAGTTATATTGTGTTGTACTGTTCTGTGGGTTTTGACAAATGTAGAATGTCACGTATCCATCATTACAGTACCATACGGAATACTTTCACTGTCCTAAAAATCCTCTGTATCCACGTATTCATTCCTTGCCTGGCAACCACTGATCTTTTTACTCTCTTTATAGTTTTGCCTTTTCCAAAATTGTCATACAGTTGGGGGTCATAGTATATAATCTTTTCAGACTGGCTTCTTTCACTTAGCAGTGTGCTTTTAAGGTTCCTCCGTGGTTTTTTGTGTCTTGATAGCTCACGAGTAATATTCCATTGTATGGATGTACTTGTATCCATTCACCTACTGAAGGACATCTTGGTTGCTTCGAGTTTTCGGCAGTTATGAATAAAGCTACTACAAACATTTGTGTGCAGATTTTTGGTAGAGATACGTTTTTGATTCGTTTGGATAAATACCTAGGAGCACGGTTACTGGATCATATGGTAAGACTGTGTTTAGCTTTTTAAGAAACTGCCAAATTGTCTTCCAAAGTGGCTCTTAAGTTAGTAAGTTAGCCTGTTACTCTTTCATGAATATTGGCAGAAAACTTGAGACTTCCGAGTCAGAGACAAAGGGCTTTATTACTTATGGCAAAAACAGTAGCCAGAGCTGCATGTTTACATCAGTTCCCCATGTCTCCAAAGTACCATGGGGCAACATGGAGCCTGTGATGATGCCCTGCACGTGCAGTGTTACAGGAGAGCAACGCTGAGCTTGAGAACTCTCCTGTTTTTTATGCTAGGTAGACAGCTTTTGTTTTTGTGGGTTATATCTATAAATATGTATTGTATTGTGTAGATGATAAACACACTAAAAGATGGCCAACATCTTTAGTAATTAGTGAAGTGAAAATTAAAACCACAGTGTGATACTACGACACATGTTAGAATGTCTAACATTAAAAAGACTGATGATCATGACAAGTGTTGGTGAAAATGTAGAGAAACTAACTGCTGATGAGAATGTAAAATTGTTCAACTACTTTGAAAAGGGTTTTTGCAGTTTCTTAAAAAGTTAAAAATGACCCAGTTATTCTACTCTTGGGCATTTATTCAAGAGAAATAAAAGCATATGTCCATAAAAATCTTGTACATGAATGTACGTAGAGCTTTATTTGTAATAGTTACTGGAAACAACCCAAATGCCCCTCAGTAGGTGAGCAGATAAACAAATTGTGATATATCCGTAGGATGGAATCCTATCCGGCAATAAAAAGAATGAATACATGTAAAACATGGATGAATCTTAAAATTATTATTTTAAGTGAAAGAAGCCAGGCGAAAAGAGTACATACTATATGATTTCATCTATATAAAATTATACACATTTCAAACTAATCTGTAGTGACAGGAAGTATTGGTACTTGTGGACAGTGGATTGATGTTGTGAGAAGCAAGAGAGAGGGATTATTAAGGGGCATGAGGAAATTTTTGGGATTGATGTATATCTTCATTGAATCAATTGTGTTTTTTGTTTTCATGAATGTATATATATATATATATATATATATCAAAACTTATTAAGTTGTACACTTTAAATGTGTGCTGTTTATTATAGGTAAATTTTACCTCAATAAAGCTGTTTTTAAAAAAACCTTAAAAGTTAAAAAAAATATTATTTAAAAATATGCACTAAAACTGAGAAATTTTCAAAATAGGCATTTGTGACTTTGTTTCAAATAATTGTAATAAACTCATATGATAACATAAATAACATATTTCTTTAAAAAAGGGTATTTTCCAAAACAAAAAATTTTAGTGAGAAGAGTGGTATTGTTCTACATTTTTGCAAATCTTTTTAATGTCTGACTGTAAGAAGAGACAGCTAGATTCTCATGTCTGCTTTTTTTATGCATTCTGGTGTGATATGTTGTCTTAGGTGAAGTAAATGAAGAAAAATTGGTGTTACACATATATGTAGTTGGGAAAGGGAGAGAGGTAATTATTTTAACCTGTCACTTAATTGAGACTATTCTTCTTGATCCTATACTAAAACTTGATAAGTGGTAGTTTTTTTAAAGGCTAGTTGCAATAAGGAGTCTAAAACCATATCAGTCAGTTTTTTTTGTTACATCTAAATCCGTTGGTATATCTTGCACTTTGAGTGGATACTTAACACATGATTTTGTAACATCATGCATTGGTCATTTGGAATATATTGGTTCACTGAGTTATACAGATCTTCCATATTGACATATTTCATTATATAATATCCCAAAATCACCTTTATTAATATCACCAGTTAGAGAAGTATTGGGAAGTTCCCAACCTCACAGTGGCAAATAGACGTTCCCAAAATCTTAATTTTTGCTTGAAAGCTCGAATTTTTTTATCATTGGCAACAAAAATACTGTCAATTATTTTTCTTGAAGTGACAGATTCATTTTGTTCTATTTTTTTTTTTTTTATTGTACTTCAGGTGAAGGCTTACAGAACAAATAGTTTCTCATGAAACAGTAGTACACATATTGTTCTATAACATTCGTTAACAACCCCACAACATGTCAACCGTCTCCTTTCTCGACCTTTTTTTTTTTTTGGTGAAAATATACATAGCCAAAGATACACCATTTCAAAAATTTCTACATGCACAGTTCAATGACATCAACTACGCTCTTCCAGTTGTGCTGCTATTCTCACTTTAGATGAAGGCTTACAGAACAAAATAGTTACTCATTTAACAGTTCGTACACATTGCCCTATGACAATGGTTAACAACCTCACAACACATCAACACTATCCTTACTCAACCTTGGGTTCCCTATC
>NW_004443959.1:7577845-7696190 GCF_000243295.1 Trichechus manatus latirostris
TTTTGTGTGTGAACTTTTTCATGGGTTTTTACAATAGAGGTCTCATACAATATTTGTCCTTTTGTGATTGATTTATTTCACTCAGCATAATGTCCTCCAGTTTCATCCATGTTAGGAGATGCTTCACAGATTCATCATTGTTGTTTCTTGTTGCGTAGTACTCCATTGTGTGTATGTACCATAGTTTGTTTACATTTTGTTCATTTTTGAGAAGATGTCTGCTAGTATCCAGGTTTGAAGAACGTAGTTATTTATTTTTTTTAATATATTTTATTGTGTTTTTGGTGAAAGTGTACACAGCAAAATAGGTTCCCATTCAACAATTTCTACACAATTATTGTTCAGTGACATTGGTTACATTCTTCACATTGTTATCAACATTCTCATTATTTCCATTCTAGTTGTTCTGTTCCCAGTAATCTAGTCTCACTGCCCCCCAACCTTCTCATCTGTGCTTCAGAGTAATTGTTGGCCATTTGGTCTCAATATATATGATTTTTTTAAAAGAGCACAGTACTCAAGGATGATATTCTTTACTTTATGAGCTAACCTGCTCTTTAGCTAAATGGTAACTTCAGAGGATAGTTTTTATTCACGGTTTAAAGAGTATCTCTGGGCAGTAGTCTTAGAGATTCCATCAGTCTTAATTGGTTCATTAAGTCTGGATTTATGCAAATTTGAAGTTCTGTTCCATGTTTTTCTCCCTATCAGTGTTATCATACTTTTTAGAAAAATTTTAAATTTATTTTGTTGTTGAGAACATAACACAGCAAAACATACACCAATTTAACAGTGTCTACATGTACCATTTAGTGACATCCATTACATTCATAGAGCTGTGCAACCATTCTTACTCTCCTTTTCTGAGTTGTTCCTCCCCCATTAACAAATTCACTGCCCCCTAAGGTTCCTATCGTATCTTTCAAGTTGCTGTTGTCATTTTGCTCCAGTACAGAGAGTTCTTAAAAGAGTGTAATGCTCAAGGCAGACATTTTTTACTAGTTAAACTATTGTTTGGTTTTAAGAAGACTTCAGGGAATATTTTTGGTTTAAGGTTTAAAGATTATCTCAGGGCAATAGTTTCAGGGGTTCATCAACCTTCATGGCTCCAGGAAGTCTGGATTCCATGAGAATGTGAAATTCTGTTCTGCATTTTTCCCCTTTTGATGACAATTCTTCTATAGAATCTTTGATCAAAATGTTCAGTAGTGGTATTCAGGCACCATCCAGTTCTTCTGGTCTCATGGTCAAGGAGGCAGTTGTTCATGGAGGCAATTAACCACACATCCCATGTCCTCTTTCTCTTCCTGATGCTCTTTCTTCCTCTGTTGCTCCAGGTGAATAGAGACCAGTTGTTGTGCCTTGGATTGAATAAACCATAGTTTATTGAATAAACGAGAGTTTATTGCAACTCTTGTCTTTGAGTTTTAGCAGTTTTAATGTGTACCCAGAAGTTGTTTTCTTTGTATTTATTCTACTTTAGGCTATAGCACTTTTTGAAATTGTGCCTTGATGTCTTTTGGTAGTTTTAGAAATTTCTTGGCCGTTATTTCTTTACTTATTGCTTCTTTCTAGTTCTTCTCATCTTCTGGGTCTCCAAGTACACATGTGCTAGACATTTTTACTATGCCCTGTTTGTGTCTTAGACTTTTTGCTATTTTTCACATTCTCCCCTCTCCCCCTGCTTCATTCTGAGTGTTTTCTTCTGTTCTGCCTTTCAGTTCATCAGTTTTCCCTTCAGTTGTGTCTAATCTGTCCATTGAATTCTTAATTTCACTTATTTTGTTTTTTAGTTCTAGAATTTTCATTTGATTATTTGTTATAATTTAAAGTTTTCTACTAACATTATCTTGTCATCTTGAACATACTGATAGCAGTGATTTTAAAGCTTATGTTCAATTTCTGGATCTCTTGTGGGTCTCTTAATAGTCTACTGTTTATTTTTCTCTTGGTTTTATGATAGTTTTGTCTTTGATATGGCTAGTAATATTTGGTTGACTGCTAGACATTGTTTATGAAAAATTGTTTAGATAGTTAGATGTCATCTTTCTTCAGAGAGGTTTTACATTTTCTTCTGGCAGTCAGTTAACGATTGAGGCAGATCACCTAAATATATTCAGTGATGGAACTGTCTTTAGGCAGATTTTCAATCTTTGTAGGGGCTGGTGTATTTCTGGTTTTTCCTTATTACTCCTAGGATATAACCCTTTAGTGAACTCAGCTAAAATCTTGAGCTTTTCTTCTTTGTGAATTCAAAACTCCAAGTTTTATGTTCCCAGTCCTATGAAGTGCTGGAAACTCTTCAGCTTCTCACCATCTGAGCTGTAGCTTTCTAGTTATAGTTAGCTTCATTGGGAACTTAACGTTGCTGATTATCAGGTTCATCTCCTTGTGCTTAGGATTTTGGTCCCTTGAGCCCTCATTGCTTTGTTGACTCTCTAGTGCTTTTAAATAGATTTTAAAAAAAGGTTTGCTCAGCTTTTTAAGATTTTCCTCCATCGTAGGATTGGCTTGCAACAGTTGAGTCTGTCATTGGTGGAGGTAAAAATATATCTGTTATATAGTCCACAAATTACTTGTTTCTTTTTTAAGAGTTACAGTTCAGCATAGCAGGTACTGGAATTTTAGGGGTTTGATACATAACATTTATTCTCATGCTGAATTCAGAACCAATTGAGAGTTGGAGGAGTAGATTTGACATCAAAATGTCATCTGCATTATTGATAAAATCTAGGATGCAGGCTGTAGCTGCAGGTATAGAACAAAATGGGCTCATTGTCCTGAATGGAATTTGAGACTTCCCACAGGTAAGTCTCTCTCACAGAGGTGGAGTCTTCTTGCTATGTTTATCACAAGAATGAGAATAGTTTAGAATTCGTGAGCATCATTTATATGGTTCAAGCTTTTGGAAAATTAAATAATCCAGAGTAATTTTAAGTTGCAGTTGTTATCAGTAATTATCTGTTATATACAACATAGGAGCCCTGGTGGCACAGTGGTTAAGAGAGTGGCTGCTAACCAAAAAGATCGGCAGTTTGAATCCACCAGTTGCTTCTTGGAAACCCTATAGGGTAGTTCTACTCTGTCCTATAGGGTCGCTGTGAGTCAGAATCAACTCGATGGCAACAGGTTTTTTTTTTTTTTTTAGATATACAACATATGATTCTTCCTTAAATAGACCTTACTTTTTTTACAAATAAATTTTGGCCATAGAGCAAAGATTTATAATGAGTTGTAATGTTCAGTATGCCAAGATAGAAAATATTGTTTTTCATTATCAGGAATAATCACAAAATGGAATCTTTTGTGATGATCATGTTTGCAATATGGTAACCTTTATATAATCTAGCTATATTTGCCTTTTATATTTGAAAGTTATCTAGTCAGTGACTTGTGTGTCCTGAATTTTCTTGGCATTGCATGTACCACAAGACTGACTGATGGTGGCATCTGTTTAGAAGTCTGAGCTGTATGCCTGGTACACTACATACTTGATTCTCCCGCTTACAACTGCTTGACCTTTGATCCCCAACTCCAACCTTTTTTTAATTGTAAATAAGATTTAGCAGTAACGGCCCAAACTTATTTAGGACTTTCTAAGGATTGCAATTAATGGTAATACTAGGTAACACAAATGCATTTAAGCTACTCCCCCTTAAAAAAAAATCACCAAGTATTGTGATAACTGAAACTGGACTAAATTAGAAGGAGAAATGAAACATGCAGATACTTACTACAGAAAGATTACCAGGAAAAGAAATTATTTTTAGGCCATGTTAGTTTGACTTTTATTTGTTCAGTATTTCCTGATGATTAGACCTAGAATATGCATTTTTGGCTAACGTGTCGCAAAAGTGATACTGTGTTCTTAATGCATCCTATTGGGTGGCATGGAATCCCTGGGTGATGCAAACGGTTAATGTGCCTGACTGCTAACTGAAAGGTTGGAAGTTTGAATCCACCCAGAGGCGCCCTGGAAGAAAAGCCTGGTGATCTACTTCCAAAAAACCAACCATTGAAAACACTATGGAGCATAGTTCTACTATGACACACATGGGGTCACCATAAGTTAGAATTGACTCTGTGGCAACTGGTGTTTATTGGGTGGCATACAATAGATCCTATTACTGATAGTGTTAAGTAATCAATGATTAAAGGTGATGTCTGCTAGGTTTGTAGGTACTCTTCTCCCCTCCTTTGTAATTAATAAGCATTTTGTGGGAAGTTACTTTGAAACTATGTAAAATTATGTTCCTCTGCTTTCAACCACTAGTTCTAGCATCCCTTGATATTTCTCACTGAAATTAATTTTTACCATGATGCCTGCCAGATGGTGATATTCTAATTTTATTATTCCTTCTACATTTATTCTGTCTGTCTACATCTCTACCTATCTATGTTAGTGTGGATTCAGAGAATTTCTATTTAATTCAATGTATTATACTCCATTACTATCATTATCTATTTTAATGCTCAAATTCTTCCCAATTTGCCAGTGGGAGCCCCCTCAAACTGGCTTCTGTGTCCTTTTAACATGTTCCCATCAGTCTCTATGCACTTGTTTACTTAAAAAAATTATTCTGAAATAATTATAAATTCACTGGAAGTTGCAAAAATAGTACAGAATGGTCCTGTGGACACTTCACAATTTCCCCCATGTTTATATCTTACATAACTATAGTACAGTACAAAAACCAGGAAATTGATATTGATACAATGTTTATGTATGGTTCTATGCCATTTTATCACCTGTGCACTTTCTTACTTTTCAGCACAAGATGCTACAGGCCCATCTTACAGTTTTTCTGCCTCAGCCCTGGGACCAGCCATTTCACCAAGGCCCTCTGGTTCTTTGTAGAGAAGAGTAGTATTTCAAAATTGGGGTGCTAGATGCACATTGCTATTGGAGTGTCTCTGTATCCAGTCCATTTCTGTGGGCAGATTAGGAAGCACGCGTTCACACGTGTACAAACCCACACATTATCTGTATATATTTAAAACCATGAGTTCATACTGATAACTCCAATTTCAGTCCAACCTCATGTGTTCATTCTAGCTTTCGCTTTTTCCATAGGTGTACCTCTTCTCCCAATAGTGAAAGCTGGTTCTGCTGATCATATAGTTACTAATTTGCTCAGTTCCTTTATGTGTAGCGTCTCCCAACTCTGTAGGGCTGCAGTCCTGCTCAGATGTCCCTTCTTGTGAGAACTCTGGCTGCCACTGAGCTACCTTCCTGTCCCATTCCTACTCGCTCCTTGTATAGGGTTTCCATTATGATTTTGAAATGTTTAGAAGACCAGTATGGCTGGAGCAGAATGAGTAAGAAGGGAAGTAATAGGAGATGAGGTGTGAGAATTAACAGATTGGGTGAGTGAAGACTGGTCATAGAGAGCCTCATAAGTCATAGCTAGGAATTTGTGCTTCACTGTCAATGAAATGGGAAGCCATTGAGGGTTTTGAGCAGAATAGTGGCAGTTCATTCTCAGTGTTCCATTGAAAATAATCTGAAGGGGAGGGGAAGGTCAAGGCTGAAAGCGAGGATCCTGATGATAGGCTTTCACAGTGATTTCGGCAAAATGAGGGTGGCTTGAACTAGGGTGGTGGTAGTGAGGATGGTGAAAACTGTTGGAATTCTGAATTTATTTTGAAGGCATTGCTGACTAATTTTGGTTGGATTTGGACTATTGAGGGAAGTCAAACTTGACGCCAAAGTTGTTAGCCTGAGTATTTGGAAGGGTGGAGTTGCCATTAACTAAGATGTGGAACACTGAAGGAGGAAGTGGTTATAGTGGGAAGGGATAGGACTCAGTTTTGGATATTGTCCTTTGAGATTCTGATTAAACATCCAGATGGAGTTGTCCAGTAGGCAGGTAGATATATGGATCTAGAATTCAGAATTTTAGGTGTGTGGGATGGAGATAATGAATTTGCCATTAAATGAGACCATATTAAATCTTTTAGGGAGTGAGTGAATTTAAAAAGAGAAGAGACCCAAGAACTGACAAGAAAACCAGCAAAGGAGACTGAAAAGGGATAGCCAGAAAGATGAGTAGAAAACCAAGGGGCTGCATTTTCATCAAAGCCAAGTGAAGAAAGTTTTTTAAGAAGTAATAAAGAACTATTACAAATGCTCATAAGTCAAGTAAGTTGTGGACTGAGAAATAATAATTGGATTAGCAATGTGGAGGCCATTGATAATCTTGAGAAAATCAATTTTAGGTGGTAGGAGAACTGATTTGAGTGAGTTCAAAGGAGAATGGGAGGAGAAAAACTAAAGACAGCTAGTATAGATGTCTCTTTCAAGGAATTTTCCTGTAAAAGGGAAGGGAGAAATTGGATAATAGCTTTATGGGAAGTGGGGTCAAGGGACTTTATTTTTTTAAAGGTGACAGAAATAATATATTTTATGCCAATGGCAGTTATCAAGGAGAGAGAAAAAAAGAGATGAAGAGATGATAGGATGGCAGGGGTATGGAGGAGAATTGCTGGAGTGTCGTCATTTAGTGGGCAAAAAGGGATGAGAGATTTGGTGCATAGCTGGAAGGATTGGCCATAGCTAGGAACATAAATTAATGATGTTGGCAAAGAATACTGAATATACAGTGGACTCAGAAGAACAAATAAATATGTCTTGGAAGAAATGCAGCCAAAATGCTCCTTAGAAGTGAGGATGGCAAGACTTCACCTCACATACTTTGGACATGTTATCAGGAGGGACCAATCCCTGGAGAAGGACATCATGCTTGGTAAAGTAGAGAGAGGGCCAGTGAAAAGGAAGACGACCCTTAGTGAGATGAATTGACACAGTGGCTGCAACAGTGAGCTCAAACATAGCAATGATTTGAGGATGGCAGAGGACTGGGCAGTGTTTCATTCTGTTGTAGATACGGTTGCTGTCAGTTGGAACCAACTCGATGGCACCTAACAACAACAACAGGGAGCATGTACTATATGTCAATAATGGCAGAAAAGAAAATAGAATATATGGGCAGAGACACAAGAATATGGATAGATTTGGTGATAAGAGTTTGTGTAAGTTCTCAGTGAGGTACTCATCCAGGGATCTTAGCTGAGAATGAGGTTGGAGGAGGAGATTTGACAGGGTTGAGGAGAGAGGATAAGGTGTGAAATAGTCATCTGGGAGAGTGAGAGAAAGAATGGATCAAGGAAATTGCCTGCCAGCTAAGGACCACTTGAGCATGGTTGTATGTTTTTTCTTAAGTCAAGTTTAGCTTTGGAGCTGCAAGTACTAAGTAGACAGTTCGATTTCACAAAGGATGTGGTTTTTCCAGGAGAGTATGATTAAGTGAGAGGAGCAAGGAGGTAAATGCAAGCCAGTGACTAAGTTATATGAGGAGGGAACAAAAGGTACTGGGGGCTGAAGGGATGGGAATGAAGGACAATAGAAAATGATAGGATCTGGATTGAAGGTCTCTGTTGAGTCAAAAGATTGCTGGAGTTGAAATATTAGTGAGAGTGAGCTGGAAAGATAGGAGGTGGTGGACACACAAAAGATCAGTTGATGTAGAGTTGATTCCCATTCATGGTAACCTCCCATGTGTCAGAGTAGAACTGTGCTCCACAAGGTTTTTGATGGCAAACTAGTAGTTGCACTGGTGGGTGTTCAATAAATGTTAATTTTCTAATGTGATCTGTGGTCACACGTTTTTGCCCTTTGATTTTCATGTGGACTTGATTTGTAAAGTACTCAGTAACTTAAGAAGCTCATTGGTTAAATTTGATTAGCATTGGACTGCAAAACTGAGGTTCATGTCTTTGGGTATCATGATGTGAAAGGAGCCCTGACTGCACAATGGTTAAGCTGTCGACTGCTAATCGAAAGGTCGCTGGTTTGAACCTGCAGGAGAAAAGACCTGGTGATCTGCTCCTGTAAAGACTGCAGCCTAGAAAACTCTATTGGACGGTTCTACTCTGTCGTCTAGGGTCACTATGAGTCAGAATTGACTAGATGGCACACAACAACATCATCATGATGTGATGTGTAATATTTCCAGTTATTGTTTTCATGTGGAATATAAAATGAAAGATTTAAATCTCTCTAGTTTTAAAAATGTTAATAACTTTAGTGATATATCAAATTCTAATAATAGGGTAGGATAGTTTTGTGTCTGGAATTCCTTTAATTCTGTCTCAGATTCATCCAGTAGTGCAGTTATCCACTTCTCATTCACAGTTGCTAAATTGGTGTTAAGAAAAAATTTTTTCTTTACTTGGAAGATGGGATACAGGGTGTAAGGTTATATGACTTCACATTATCCCTTCTTTACCAGCACTTTGAACACAAATAAGGATTTAAAAGTGTTTGTAGGATGTCTCTATAATAGAAAACTTCACTGAAATTTAGCAAACCTGAGGAAGAGTTTCTTATCATTATTATCTATTAGTTCATTTCTGATTAAGGGGACAGTATATTAGATATGTGAAAATGCCTAAGCACCATGATAACATACAGAATTTACAGTGTTTTACTGTTCATTTTCTCGTGATGTTTTTATATTGTCATTCAGTTCATTGTTATCCAATGTATTTGCTTTTTTAAAAACATTTTTTTATTGATGTATAATATATCTGTCTATATACACACAGAGAAAAGTATACATGTTATAAATGTACAGCTTGATGAATTTTCACAATCTGAACACATTCACCTAATCACTGCCTAGATCAAGATACAGAACTTTACCCATACTAGAAACTCCCCAACTCAGTTTATCTTGACCTTCTAGTAACTACCCCTACCTCCCACATCCAAGGGGCACCTATTTTTCATAAAGTTTATATTACAAGTTTTTAAGAGAGTTTTCTGTAAATGTTTTTAATAGAGGTTGAAGGAAATCAGCTTTACTTTTACTTACCCTAGTCTATATTTGAACATCATTGTTGTTGTATGCCGTTGAGTCTGTTCTGATTCAGTAGAACTGCCCCATAGAGTTTTCTTGGTTATCTTTATAGAGGCCGATTGCCAGGTCTTTCTCCCACAGAGCAGCATCATTAATTAGTGAGAAGTGAGATATATTAAAAATGTTTCTGTTGGGAACTTTGTTTAAAATTTTGTTCTTAAAGGAGCTTGAAAATCTCTGTGTCCTCCACATGACCAAGCCCACTTAAAGTGATAATAGCCACAAAAATGTAAAATACGTAGCAATTGACTTAACAAGAGTATGTAGACTATCTACAAATAACATTTTACTGAGGGAAGTAAAAATTTAAATAAATGGAGAGACATACTTTGTGGATGAGATAATATTATAAAAAGTAAATTCTTCCCAAATTAATCTATTAATCCCTACAAAGATCTCAGCTCAGGTTTTGGGCAGAAGCAACATTTATTGAATTCCAGAGAAGAGAGAAAAAAGAACATGTGACTGACTTGTAGGAGGCAGAGAACAATGAAATATATTGGAATTTAAAATGGGATATAGACAGCTATAGAGAATGAATAATTTTTTTTTGAACTCTAAACCTAAATACTTTAGATCATGTTTAAAACAAAGACAATAACCAGATACACTTGAGTAGATTCCAACTCATGGCGACCCCATTTGTGTCAGAGTAGAACCGTGCTCCATAGAGTTCTCAATGGTTGAATTCTCGAAATTAGTTTGTGAAGCCTTTCTTCTGAGGTGCCTCCAGGTAGACTGCAACCTCCAGCCTTTCAGTTAGCAGCTGAGTGTGTTAACTGTTTGCATCACCCAGGGGCTCAGATCTTGTTTACTTAGATTTTATTATGAGTTACAAAATTACACCACAAAAAGTGCTAGAAAATAAGAAAACCACGTACTCCATAATGCTATCACAATTGCTGTATTCATTTTGCTGCATTTCCATCCAAATATATTTTTAGACATGTATTTTCATGTATTCAATTTTATGTTCTGACTTTTCTTTTAACGTTGTAACTAATATTTTCTGATGCTTTTTATAGTCTTTATAATAATCATTTTTAATGTTTGCTTTATATGGCTCTAACAAGCTCTAGCAAAATTTACATAGTTTTCCAGTTCCAGATTTTTAGGTTACTTGAATTTCTTGCTATTATAAATAATGTTACTCCAAACACAGTTAAAACACAGATTTTATAAAGTGTTTGGCATCCAAGGACTCTGTAAATAGTAACTGCTTTATTATTATCATCGTTATAACATCACTACCACCATTAGTACTATTACTAAGTTTAATTCTCCCCCTAATTCTCCTTCTAAAACTTTGATCAAATGGATAATGTGATTCTTTGCACAGTTAATGACTGTCTTATTGGGAAGGTTTCAGTCTCTTAGAATCAGGACAGGGACTAGGTAGGGTGAGGAAAGTGAGGTAATTGCCTGTGGCACAAAATTTAAGAGGTCACCAAAAACTTCAGTAATGAAGACAAATAATATTTTATGCAATGTTTAGGAAGAAAATATAAAATTAATGCAGACATCTATGATGAGCAAAATGTTAAAATAAGAAATTTAAATAAAGGCAATATAAGGAATAGTGCTGTGCCAAGCCATACTGGAGCATGAGGCAAAAGGAGAAGTTAGTGATACTGCTCCTGTCTTTTGTACCCTGAAAAGTACCTCACTTGTTTCTCTTGCCTCACCCTAGCTAGTCCTGACCTTGCTTAACTAGGTAGTCAATTTTAAAAGTGAGAACAAATTACCTGAATGATATTTTAGGCTATTATCTATTTTACAAATGAGGACATTAGATATCAGGTGAAATTACTTGTCTAGGATCACATAGCCAAGTAAATGGCAGAACCAGCACGATAACCCAGGTTTCTTGATTACTACACTTCTTTTACTTTGTTATTCTTATATAGAATTCATCTATTTTATTTATTCATTTTTACATTAATTTGACTTTTGGTGCCTACTGTGTGCTAGGCAGTGTCTAAAATGCAATGATGCAATGAGGCAGCTCAGAAAAAGCCATTTAATCTAAGGTAGGCATAAGTAAGAAGGCTTTCTAAAAAGATTATGTAAGAGTGAGAAATAGCCAGGCAAAGGAGGAGGGTAAGATGTTCTGTGTAGAGAGAATGTTCAGATACACAGAGGCTTTAGAAAGTCTTGATTAAGATCAGGGGGAGAACTGTATTCTTTCAAGACGATCTCCCATCCCCCACAATTTAGAGTGTAGGTTTTAAACAAGTTTTTGATTCAGTTATCCCTTTAAGTGTTTGTAAAAATGGGGCGACGGCAGTGTCTGACCTCGTCTAACTTCACAAGGGGGAAGGAGAATCAAGATTAACAGCCCAAGGCTGATTCCTATGAGACGGAGGTCAGGCATGCTTCCTCTCTCCACCATCCTTACCAGTCCTGACACCAACTGTCCCTCACACAGCACTCTCTACTTCTCTGCTGGGTTAGATAATTCATTGCAATGACCACACAGAACTCACAGACAATACTCATGATTGTGGAGTTCATTAGGGAAGTAACATGGGTCAGAATCGACTTCACAGCAACAGATTTGGTTTTTAACAGGTGACAATTCAGGTTCAGGAACACTCAGGATACAGTTCTTCCATCAGGACTCTTCCCATCCGTGCCAGCAGGTGGGCCTCCCTTTGGCCCCTTGGCTTCTGCCCTGCTTGGGCAAGTGTTACAAAGCTGTTGTAGCTCTGCTGATAGTTGCCCAGAGACACCCTACTCCTCCAGTAAGCCTCAGCCTGAAGGTGCTCAGGTCAAGTCTAGCTCCATGGGTCAGCAAACCTAACTCCACCAAGTGCCCAGAGACACCTTACTCCACCAACAAGTCTCCTGCCCAAAGACACTCAGCTTTCTTGCTCCATTGTCCAGGAATCCTACCACGCCGTTTCCTCCTGGTCTCTCCTGCCGCTGTTTTCTCTGCCACTGCTTCTCACCGTCGTTCACCTCTCTCTCAGTCTCCTGGTTCCAGGAGCTTCTCAGCACAGGGATCCTGGGTCCAAAGGATGTACTCTGCTCTAGGCTCTTTTTCCTTCATGGTGGTGAGATACTTCTCTCACTTGTGGGATGGCTCATTTTAAGTCTAGCAGGATGGCAAAACTGACCAGTACCCTCATTAGGGTTCCATATACCTTATTAGCATGGTTCCACCCAATCATTTGGTGGGAGTTACAAAGACTATGTCTAGAGGGACCATATTAAGCAATTCATTACACTGCAGTGTTATTCTAAATACAAATGCTACTCTGTTAGAAGGAGCCTGGGTGGCGCCAGTAGTTTGCAGTTGGCTGTTAACCAAAACGTTGGTGGTTCAAACCCACCCAGCAGCTCCGTGGAAGAAAAGGCCTGATGATCTGCTCCCATAAAGATTACAGCCAAGAAAACTCTATGGAGCAGTTCTACTCTGTAACACATAGGGTAGCCATGAGTCGGGGCCAACTTGATGGCAGCTAGCAACAACAACTCTGTTAGACACTTTTGTTTGTCATTTAAGTTGGCTGACAGATCTTAGACTAATGTACTTACAAAGCTGTATTGTAAAATTAGGTTATATCTTGAGTCGCTCTCTTTTGAGATATAAAAGAGAGAAGAGAGCACAGAGATGGGGTGGGGGGGGGGAACGATGACCTAATACTACTGAGAAGGTAGTGCCAGGAGCAGAGCTCATCCTTTGGACTTGGGGCACCTGGGCTGAGAAGCTCCTAGACCAGGGGAAGATTAATGACAAGGACCTTCCTCCAGAGCCGACAGAGAGAGAGCCTTCCCCTGGAGGTGATGCCCTAAATTCGGACTTCTAGCCTACTAGACAGTGAGAGACTGTTTGTTAAAGCCATCCACTTGTGGTATGTCTGTTTTAGCAGCAGTAGATAACTAAGACACCAAGTGTGATGTCCTTCTCTAGGGGCTGGTCCCTCCTGATAACATGTCCAAAGTGCATGAGACCAAGTCTTGCCATCTTTGCTTCTAAGGAGCATCCTGACTGTACTTCTTCCAAGAAAGATTTATGGTATATTCATATTCTGTGAGTATTCCATGGAATATGAATATACCATATTATATGGCAGTCCATGGTATATTTAATATTCTTCGCCAACACCATAATTCAAAGTCATCAGTTCTTCTTTGGTCTTCTTATGCATCGTCCAGCTTTTGCATACATATGAGGCAAATGAAAATACCATATAAAAAAATAATATGGAGTATTCTTAAAATTCAGAAGTTTGTGTGTGAGTGCATATATGTGGTAGCTTAAGAATTCATATTTATTTGCTAATGATGGATTTGTTTTGTCCTACTATTTTTAGTTTTGTATGGTTAGTATTTGGAGTTGTAATAACATGAGGAGGAAGTGTATTACAAATTCATTTAAATAACATTTCATGGTCACTTATCTGTACAGCATATACACAGAAATATGTTTCCTATGCCCTATAGCCAACTGAGTGTTTTCTTTTGTTGTCTTAACTTTTAATCCAGGATATTGTTTAGTGTTCTGTTAGAGGAATAACTTCATTGAACTTCAAGTTCAGTAATGTTTAAACTATAAAAGCATCATAGAATTCTAATTCTGCTGTTTAGAAACTGTTGGCTTGGGCACTTTTTTTTTTTTTTTTATTGTACTTTAGGTGAAGGTTTACAGAAAAATAGTTTCTCATTATATAGTCAGTACACATATTGTTTTATGACATTGGTTAACAACCCCATGACATGTCAACACTCTCCCTTCTCTACCTTTTTTTTTCTTTTTTGGTGAAAATATACATAGCCAACGATACACCATTTCAAAAATTTCTACATGCAGAATTCAGTGACATTGATTATGTTCTTCCAGTTGTGCTGCTATTTTCACTTTAGATGAAAGTTTACAGAACAAAATAGTTTCTCATTAAACAGTTAGTACACGTTACTCTATGACAATGATTAACAACCCCACTACATGTCAACACTGTCCTTACTCGATCTTGGGTTCCCTATCACCAGCTTTCCTGTCCCCTTCTGCCTTCTAGTCCTTGTCCCTGGAATGCTGTGCCTCATTAGTCCTGTTTTGTTTTATGCTGTCCAATCCCTGTCTGAACTGTGAACCTTGAAAGTGACTTCATCACTGAGCTAAAAAGGTGTCTGGGGGGGCCATACTCTTGGGGTTTCTCCAGTCTCTTTCAGGCCAGTAAATCTAGTCTTTTTTTGTGTGTGTTAGAATTTTGTTCTTCATCGTTCTCCGGCTCTGTCCAGAACCCTCGGTTGTGATCCTGGTCAGAGCAGTCAGTGGTGGTAGCTGGGCACCATCTAGCTGTAGTGGACTCAGTCTGGTGGAGGCCTTGGTAGCTGTGGTCCATTAGTCCTTTGAACTAATCTTTCCTTGTATCCTGTTGTCTTCATTCTCCCTTGCTCCCGAAAGGGTGAGACCAGTGGAGTATCTTTAGATGGCTGCTCACAGGCTTTTAATACCCCAGACGCTACTTACCAAGGTAGAATGTAGAACATTGTCTTTATAAACTGTGTTATGCCAGTTGGGCTAAATATTCCCGGAGACCATGGTCCCCACAGTTGGGCAAATGTTTTAACCTCTCTGAGCTTCAGTTTCTCTGACTGCAGATACAGTTATAATAACAGTACCTAGTTTATGTGATGTTGTGAGGATTAGAGTGTTTAGTGCATGAAAAGTGCTTTGCACAGTACATGACACAAAGCAGTCAAGGAAAGTTCCTGTTATTACTAATACATGCTATATTGAGCTGTATAATTTAGTTGTAGTTTTTGGTAGATAGACTACAAGTACAAGCTACATAATTTACATAATTTATGCTAGGTATTTTTTAGGGTGTTTAAATGTGAACTGAGGAACACCTTAAATGAAGTAGTTTTTTGTTTTTTTTTTTAAATAAATGTGCAGCAGTTAAAGTGAAACAGAAGTACTAAGATGACGGTGAACAGTGATTTGGAAATAAAAACTCTGGAATCTCAACAGCCCTTGTAAAAGTCACTGATGACCTCTAAGGTGCTAAATTTTCAGCCCTTGTTTTAGTTGACTTACCACTCATATTTGACCGAGTTAATCCCTTTCTCCCTCTTGCTACCCTTTCTTGACTTGTCTTCCAGGATACCATAACAGCCTTGATTTTCTCTTACTTTACTGGGCATTCCTACTTAGTCTCATATTCTCCCCAAACTCTTAATATTGGTGTGTTCTACGACTCAGTCTTGGCCATTTTCTATTTGTCTACACTCACTCATTTAGTGATCTTACCCAGTTTTATGGCTTTCAGTACCATCCATATACTGGCAACTCATACATTTATAAAATTTTCAGTTAAGGGGCAATTTGTGTCACATTTAATAATTAAAATTCCTAGTAGAGTGTCTCCACCATTTTGCTTATCTTGTTAGACATTCCAGGTTGGTAAAGGCTTTTCAACTTTTTTCCAACCTCGCTCCTTGGTGTTTTTTTTGTTTTTTGTTTTGGAGGGATTTTATTTGGAAATTCAAAAATAATTAGGTATTTAGATGCAGTGTATAGTGAAAGTTAAATCAAATCCAGTACTTCATTCCTTCTTGACAGCTAGAGTATAAAAGGCTTCTGTGTTCAGGAATAGTTAGAAAAATAGTCCATTATGTATTTTTTTTCTCCATAATAATTGTTATAGGAGACGTTAGGTGTTGGCTTGTACATGTTTATTCAAGGAGACGCTAGGATTACACACTTTTCTCTGTCTTCTTGTGCTCACTTTTCACAAATAGACAACTTATGTTCTAGCGTTGGAGCTAATTCACATTTCCCATATTTGCCCTATGTAGAGACTAATTCTGGGAGCCTAGTGTTTTTCACTACCTGTTTTAGTTCATGGGTTGTCTAATATTTGTGGTATATCAGCTTGCTGCATACGCCTTAACTTTAGGGGTTGAACATTAGATGAAATCTTAATTTTTCTCAACTATTTCCTCTATTTTTATCTTTCCCAGGTTTCCACCATCTTTGTTGTTGTTGTTAGTTGCCATTGAGTCAATTCTGACTCATGGTGACCCCATGTGTGCAGAGTAGAATTTCTCCATAGGGTTTTTTCCAAGGCTGTCACCTTTTGGAGCCCTGGTGGCACGGTAGTTAAGAGCTTGGCTGCTAACTGAAAGGTCGGCAGTTTGAATCCATCAGCTGCTCCTTGGAAACCCTATGAGGCAGTTCTACTCTGTTCTATAGGGTTGCTATGAGTTGGAATAGACTTGACAGCAACAAATTTACAGGTGACTGTTTGGAAGTAGATCGCCAGGCCTGTCTTCAAGGCACATCTGGGTGGGTTTGAACCATAATCTTCTGGCTAGTAGTTGAGTGCTTATCCACTTGTGCCACCCAGGGACTCTAAGAAACACCATTTCCAAAGACTCTGTTTTTCTTTCTTTTTTTCACCATTGTTTGCCATTGTCACATTGTTTCATTTTTGAGATTACTGTCATCCAGTTCTCTATTGATGCTAAACCCACACAAGTAATAGGTCCATCCATGTTGTTTGTTGTATTCTTGCTTCACTTTACTATTTATTACAACTATCTTTTAAAAATGTAAAACTTGTCTGACAGAGAATGGAGGAACCCCCAAGACAATGGCCGTAAGACACCATTCTGACCTGAACTGAAGCCATTGCAGAGACCACCTTCCAGTCAAGCAATAGACAAGCCCATTAAATAAATAATAACACCCAAGAGGAAAGTGCTTCTTAGAACAGTCAATTACGAGAGATCAAAAGGGCAATATCTGCCCAAAAGCAAAGATGGGAAGGCAGGAAGGAGTAAAACTCAGGACGAAATGAAACGGGGAACCCAGTGCTGAAATGGGGAGAGTGCTGATACACTGTGGGGAATGAAACCAAGGCCATGAAACATTGTATGTATACAGACTATCGAATGGGAATCTAATTTGCTCTGTAAACTTTCACCTAATGCACAATTAAAAAGAAAGAAAGAAAGACCTTGAAAACTGCTTCTATAAAGATTAAAGCCCAGCACACCCTATGGATCCCTGAGTTGCTCTTCAAACCTTGAATTGAAACTATGCCTTGAAATCACCTTTAAACTAAGTAACAGTTTAGCCCAAAGAGTAGAGATGCTCACCCTTGAGTATTGCGGGTTTTTTATTGTTGTTTCTAATTTTTTAATTATCTATATAAGACCAAAGAGTCAACAGCTATTTTAAACCATGGATGAGAAAGTTGGGGGGCAGGGAGATTAAGTAAATAGAAATGAAACAGCTAGAACAGAAATAACAAGAATCATCTGAACATCATCTGAAGAGTATAACCGATGTCACTGATCATTATGTCTAGAATCTGGAATGGGAGCGGGTTTTGCTGTGTATGTTTTCACCAAAAAATAAAATTAATTAAAAAAAAAAAGTATAAAACTTTTCCATACTGCTAAATGACCTACTAACATTTGGAGACTTTACTTTTGTCAAGTTAGCTCAATCCCAGAGGTGGACAGTTTTATTGTCATCTAAATGAATTTGTATATCCTCCCTACACTGTACAGCTTTCTTTAGCAGCAGTAGTGTGATCACAGTTTTCTTTAGATTTTTTTCAGGTTTTTGTTTTTATTCCTCAAAAAGCTGTTATCCTAGGAAACTCCATCCAGTTAACAATGTATTTATGAACAAAGACCCCATTGGTTCATATCCTAGGACAGCATCTCTAGCTGCTCTAATAGTGTTTTAATATTACCTGAGACAAGCATCTTTATGACCCCAAAATGCCCCCATTCTATTGCAGTCTCCTATATATTGCAAGCTCTGAGTAAGAAATAGCCGTAAGGGTTAATGCCACCTATGGTCAGTTTACAGGGGGAACACTTGAAGGCAAAGCAGGTGAGCTGTCTGGCTCATTGCTGTAACTGGTGAGTTGAGCAGTCATTGCTACCTCTGCCCTTCTCAGCTGAGGTACTGGAGATTTTGTTGTTGTGTGCCATTGAGTTGATTTTGATTCATAGCAACCCCATGTAACACAGTAGAACTGCCTCATAGGGTTTTCTTGGCTATAATCTTTATGGAAGTGGGTCTCCAGGTCTTTCTCCCATGGAGCCACTGGGTAGGTTTGAACCTACAACTTTTTGGTTAGTAGCCAAGTGCTTAACCATTATGCCACCAGGGCTCCTACTAGAGAAATTAGCCTAGTGCTCATTTTCTTCATTGCTTTGGGTTTTTGGCTCTAGGCTTTTCTTGAATGTAAAGCTTTCTTGTTTTTAACCTATCGTTATCTCAGCTCATGGCTGTTTGTGATTTTGTGCTTGCCTTTCTGGGGGACTCACAGGGTCTTCTAGTCCCTGATCAATTCCTGATATGTCCAGTTCAGGGATGCCAAATGGTAATATTAGACATGTGGGAAATTCAGTTACTTGGCAAGCTGGGGACTTAGCTCAAGATTTTATTGAAAGCTATATCTGAGTTTCCTAGTTACGCAGTTTCATATAAAACTTGGGCAGTCATATTGTTTACAATGTCTTTTCTTAGGAACTGGGGTTTTCATCGTAGCTACTGGGTTCTTAGCAGTCAGTCTGGTTTTGGTTCCTCACTTCATTTAAAAAAACAAAACAAAACAAAAACAAACAAACTGTAGAGTCGATTCTAACTCATAGTGAACCCATGTGTGTCAGAATAGAGCTTGTGCTACATAGAGTTTTCAATGACTGATTTTTTGGAAATCGATTGTCAGGCCTTTCTTCTGAAGTGCCTGTGGGTAGACTTGAACCCCCAACCTTTGGGTTAGCAGCGGAGTGCTTTAACCATTTGTACCACCCATGGAATCCTCACCTCATTTAGGCCCTTTTAACGCGTTGTGGTTCAGTGGCGGAATTCTTGCCTTCATGCGGGAGGGCTGGGTTTGATTCCCAGCCAGTGCATCTCAAGTGCAGTCACCACTGTCTGTCAGTAGAGGCTTGTGGGTTGCTATCATGTTGAGCAGGTTTCAGCTAGAGCTTCCAGACTAAGATGGGGTAGGAAGAAAGGCCTAGTGACCTACATCTGAAAATCAGTCGGTGAAAACCCTATAGATCACAACCGTCCAATCTGCAACTGACCATGGCAATGGAATAGGAGTGTGCAGCATTTTGTTCTGTTGTGCATGGGGTCACCATGAGCTGGGGAGTGCGGGGGTTGACTTGACAACGTCTGACAGTTCTCATTTATTAGCCTTACGGTTTTCCAGCCTACAATTTAGTGGATCTTTGTGACTTTAGCTCTTCCTTGTTGCTTGGTATTTATCTTTCTGGTCCTTGAATATTTTGTGGTAGTGGTATTTTGTTTTAGTAGGACTATGACTTTTGCCATTTCTATACAATTGGAAATGAGGAAAGGGACAAATAGTGTTAATTTTCTTGCTTTGGATTTTGATTGTAGGCTTGTCTTGAATTTTATTCTTTTAAAAATTTCTTTCTTCATCTCAGTTTTAGTATCACTTTTTCAGAAAATAATCACAGCTGAAATCACAGACACTGGAAAAAACAGTTGCTAAGGTTTATATGAAAGTGCATAACTAGCAAGGTCACAGAGAGGCTTTCAATCAAGTCCTGAGCTAACTCAGCTTGCTCCATGACTGGATCTCTGTGTTAATTGAAATACTGGTATCTTAAAAAAAATCCAGGAATTATTTCTTAAAAAGTGATACTAACTAGAGTAAATTTCAAATATAAAATTTTATAAGCAGAAAACCTTAGGTAAAAATGTAAATTTATAAATGTGTATTAACCAAACCAAACCCATTGCTGTCGAGTTGATTCTGACTCACAGTGACTATACGACAGAGTAGGACTGCCCAATAGGGTTTCCAAGGCTGTTAATCTTTACAGAAGCAGAGTGCCACATCTTTCCCCCGTGGAGTGGCTGGTGGATTCGAACTGCTGACCTTTCAGTTAGCAGCTGAGCGCTTAACTACTGTGCCACTAGGGCCCCTTAGATGTGTCACCACATACATTGTCATTCCAGTATAAATTTGCAGATTAAACTAAGTATCATAATAACATTAACAAACACTACATAAAAATAAAAATAATACAGAATTTAACTAGTATCTGATCTTTAAAAAATGGGTTTAAAAACCAAAATAGTATTGTCTTGAGCATGCGTGTTTGTGTGTGTGGCTGTGTATGTATGTTTTCCAATGATGAAAAAGCTCTTACTCTACACTATTAAGGGATATTATGGGAAAATATTTATAAGCTATTTCCAGTTTTTACCTTAATTATTTAATTTCTCATAATCCTATCTCTTTGTAATAACTTTGAGGGTGATATGGGGGAAGAAAGTTTTCATGGATTTTTTTTGTTCTTTTTTTTTACTGTTTTTAAGCTGTAGTTTTGTTTCAAAGCAAGGTTTCTTTTGTCTTCATTATGTGTAGATGGAGATTCTAATGCAGTTACTTTTATCATTTCAGTATTAAAGTGTTCCTATTCCATTTGCTGAGAAAGTCTCTAAACTAGAGGAAGAATCATTCTTGCAGTAGAAGCGTTTGCCTTGTCAATTTTTTCCTCCATTAGAGGAATGGAAATGTAGAGGTTAATGGAAATATAAGCAGGCTTTCCAAGTGAATGTACGTTTTTTTAATTTGAAATTGTAATACTGAATGTAACTCTGGGTACATCTAAAATATAAATGTTTCCTATTTTACATTTTAAATGTATTAAAATATCAGAATTATGTCAATAACCATAATGGATATTTTGGTACTTAAAAATAGGCTGGTATACTCTAATGTTGGAATCCTGAAAAGCAATTCAGCAGTCCTGGGGAGAGGGGGATTGTGCGTGGGCGGTGTTCCACAGTGTGAATTTAACAATGCCAACTTGACTGGAAGTTGGCTGTTTATTTTTTTCTTTTAGTTCAAGAGAATCAAAGTTGTTATATATGTCTGCATTAATGGCATCAGTGGGATATAAATAATTTCATTTGTGATTAAAAATATTTATTGGGCATCCCTCGGTGGTACTAGTGCCTGAGCGCTTGGCTGATGACAGAAAGGTTGACAGTTCAAGTCCACTCAGAGACACTTAGGAAGAAATATTAAAAGATATTTTCATAAAGTTTTTATTAATTTTTTTTTATGAATGAAAATTCAAAGTATAAAGTATACTTGAGTGGCATAAACATAGTGTGTGCACGTCTTTGAGAATTAGTAAATTAAGAGTTCTTGTTACCTTTCTGAGTTTTATATGTAATTTTCCCCCAGCCTGGGTCCCCGAAAGTTCTCTTTCTGTTGTTGTTTTGTTTTCTACAATTCTCTAGCTTCCTTCTTTACTCTTCCAAGCTCCCGTTATTTCTTTTAACAGGGTGTTGGTTTGATTCTTGGTACTAGGAGAGTGGAACATGTGTTAAGCATATTGGACGTGGGGTTTCCATGAGTCAAAATCAACTCGAGGGCGATTTAACAACAGCAAGATGATTTAGGTTATATTCTACATACTGTCATTTCCTTTTGGGCAAATCGCTTAATCTTTCTGAGCCTTAGTTTGTTTCTTCGCCTTTAAAATGAGAATGTTTCCTCATGTCCTCTTCTCAGTTCCTGTCCAAAAGCAGGATGAGAAGGCAGGAAGGGACAGGAACTGGATGAATGGACACAGAGAACCCGGGGTGGAAAGGGGGAGCATGCTGTCACATTGTGGGGATTGCAACCAATGTCAGAAAACAATATGTGTATAAATTTTTGAATGAAAAATTAACTTGCGCTGTAAACTTTCACCTAAAGAACAATAAAAATAATAATAATAATAACCCACCCCCCAAAAAAAGTTACTTGGATATGAGACAGTATACATGACAACTTACTGTTTTCACAAGCATTTTTCCCCTATTTTGATTATGAATTTAATGCCCGTTCATTGTAGAAAGTTTGGAAAATATAGAAAATGTAAGAAGAAGATAGAAATCAGGACAATACATCATCCTGTTTTACTATTTTTAGGGGAAATTTAATTTTGAAACTCAAATCCTTGAGGGCGAAGATAGTGTCTTATTTATTTTTGGTATGCACTAGGCTCAGAGTAATGCTTATTGAATGATTGATTGGGAGCTAGCTTCCTTAGCCTGGGTGTATTTTTTTTTTTTTATTGTACTTTAGGTGCAGGTTTACAGAATAAATAGTTTCTCATTGAACAGTCAGTACAAATACTGTTTTATGACATTGGTTAGCAACTCCACAACGTGTCAACACTCTCCCTTCTCAACCTTGGAGGACCTGTTTTTTGTTTTTTTGGTGAAAATATACATAGCCAAAGATACACCATTACAAAAATTTCTGCATGTACATTTCAGTGACATTGATTACGTTCTTCCAGTTGTGCTGCTATTCTCACTTTAGATGAAGGTTTCCAGAACAAAATAGTTTCTCATTAAACAGTTAGTACACATATTGCCCTATGACAATAGTTAACAACGCCACTACATGTCAACACTGCCCTGACTCAACCTTGGGTTCCCTGTCACCTGGGTGTATTTCTTAAAATCAGAAGCGTGGTGAAATTTTACTGGACTTTTGAAGAGAGAAAAGAGGACAGCCAACTAGCAGAAATAATAGTAGATACATATCTTAAGATGATGTTTTCCTATTGGCTAAAAGAATAAAGAAAAAATGCACTGAGCAGTTAATTGTAGAAAAAGTAAACTTTATACCAGAAAACATTTTAGTTTGGCTTTTGTAACCTGATTGAATAAAAAATTGAGGTGAATATTATGAATTTATAAATCTGTTCTACAAAATTCTCTCACAGGTCATTAGAATTAACGTAGAGAAATTGCATTTCTGTTTAACTAGTTCTTTCTCTTGAAGAAACTATAATAAAACTCCACAATAATGTTCCAAGTGACAGTTCAAAAAATTCAGTTGAGGTTAATTAACAAGGTTAATGAAATGATTGGGGGCAAACTTGTGCAGCTAGTTTGCCTGGGAGTTCTGGGTCTGGGAGGTAATCACTAATCAATTTATATCCAAGAGATTACCACAGAGTATGTTATCGTGAGGTTTTACTTAAGTTGTATTTTACCATTTTCTGGGTAACCAAGGATTACTTAATAAAGGTAAATAATTTGTGATGGGCCACAGGTGTAAATTTTATTAGACAATTTTAGTGGGACACAAAAGATTTGAGAGTATCTTGCTGTAAACTTTTCATTTCTAAAGTCATATTTATTGAATGATTGCTACGTACCTGGCACTCCCAACAGTCTTGGGGATGCAGTGATGAGCAAATCTAAATAAAAGGTACCTGACCTTGTGGGTTAGTAGTCTTTATGGGGGAGAGAGACATCAGTCAAATCATCATAGAAGAAATGTAAACTTAAACTGTGATATATACCATAAAGGAGGGGAACACAGCTATGAGATGGTATGATAGTGGGGGAATTAAATCAAGACATTAGGGAAGGTTTGTCTGAGGAAGTGGTTATTGAGCTGAGATCTTATTTTTACATAGCGTTAGCCAGGGACTGAAAGCATTATTCTATTGCAGAATATGTGATAAAACATTAATAAGCTGTTTGCGGGTTGTCAGTTCTCAGTGTTTTCAGACCAGACACCAAATCATACCAATCCAGATTGTTTTTTTTTTTTGCTTGCCAATATTCAGTTTCTTTTTTCAGGACTGTATGTGTCAGAAGTGAACTATGTGCTTAGCGTTTGAATTCTGAGATGACAAGTCCATGATTTTAAAGGTATCAAGATCCAATAACAATTGCATATGATGGAAGGGACTGTTTTATTTATTGTTCTTTTGTTTATTCATTTATTGAGCAAAGATTTATGATTTATTTGCAAAGCACTGAACTAAGTTTTGCTGTAAGTGAGCTTGACAGCAACAAAATCTGTACCTTTTGCAGTTACTCACAGTTAATACAGTGTGCAGGAGCTTTGGTAGCAGAGTGCTTAAGCGCTTGGCTGCTAAAAGGTCGGCAGTTGGGAATCACCAGCTGCTGTGCAGGAGAAAGATGTGGCAGTCTGCTTCTGTAAAGATTACAGCCTTGGGAACCCTAGAGGGCAGTTCTGCTGTGTCCTATAGGATCACTATGAGTCGGAATAAGCTCAACAGTAGCGGGTTTGGTTTTTTGGGTTTGAGTATAGTGTGCTAACTGAAAATTGAACTGTGTTGTTGGGAGACTGGTGTTACTTACATAAATCATGGTAACTGTGAAATTCCTGCATATGGAACTGTGTAAAAGGAGGACCGCCTGTATATGCATAATGATGGGAATGACGCAGTGAATATGGACAACTTTATGCTGGAAAGGAAAGAATTCATTCACTTAGCAAATACTGTTTGAGAGCCTAGAATGTGTTTGACAGTCTTCTAGGTTCTAGAGATAAATCAGTGAGGAACAGTCAAGCTTACATGAGTTTACAAAATAAGTAAACTATATATAGGTTGGAACCCTGGTGACGCAGTAGCTAAGAGCTATGGCTGCTACGCAAAAGGTCGGCAGTTCAAATCTACCAGCTGCTCCTTGGAAACCCAATGGGGCAGTTCTACTCTGTCCTGTAGGGTTGCTATGAGTCAGAATCAACTTGATGGCAATGGGTTTTGTTTTTTTTTAATATATAGAGTAATCATAATTCAGTAATTAGAGTGGGAACACTTTATTGGGATATAATCAGTTGTTTAAAGTGTACAATTCAGTGTTTTTTAGTATATTCACAGAGTTGTGTAATCATCACTATAAACTAATTTTACATCATTTTTACCACCCCTAGAAGAAACCTTGTACCCATTAGCAGTCACTCCTGGACCGCCTACCCCTACCCACACCCCCAGGCAACCACTAATCTCCTTTCTGTCTATGCATTTGCCTATTGTACATATTTCACATGAGTGGGATCATGTAATATTTGTCCTTTTGTGTTTGGCTTATTTCACTTAGCGTAATTTTTCAAGTATCATCCATGCTGTAGCATGTATCAGTACTTCATTCCTTTTTTATGGCCGAATAATATTCCATTGTATCAGTACATACCACTTTAGCTGAGGGACACTTTTTGGCTATTATGAATATTGCTGCTGTGAACATTTGTGTGCAAGTTTTTATGTGGATGTATGGTGAACTAGGACACTTTTGAAAGTGAAAGGAGACACTTGATAATTACATCAGGACGGCAGGTGTGTAAGCTGGGACTGTCCCAGGCAAGCTTGAAAGCGTGGGCATCCTAATTGTATAGTATGTTAAAAGGTGAAATTGTGTGCTGAAAGCAAGAAAGAGGAAAAGGGGGGAATGAAGTGCTGTGGAGAGAGTGGTGGTGGTTGCAGTTTAAAAAAGCGTGGCCAGTGAAGTCTCCCAGAGAATGTGACAATTGAGCAGAGACTTGAAGGAAGTGAAGGAGCAGTCCCTTAGGAGGCATTGTGCTTGGTGTTAGGAGAACAGCGAGGAAAGGAGGCCAGTTTAGCTGCAGCTGAATGAGTAAGGGAGAGAAAAGTCAGGAGTTGAGGTCAGAGAGGTACCGAGATTTGGATCATGTAGAAACTTTCTCGGCCTTTTATGGTTTATAATATTAACCTTCCTAATTGACTACTGAGAGGAATAAATAAACTACTTAAATAAACATTTTTTGGGAAAGGCCCTGACTATTCCTGGAGACTTAAACATTCACAAGAATGAGTGTGTGTGTGTGTGTGTGTGTGTGTGTGTGTGTGTGTGTAAACCCTGGGGACATAGTGGTTAAGGGCTACGGCTGCTAACCCATAAGGTGGGCTTTTTAAATCCACCAGCCGCTCCTTAGAAACCCTATGGGGCAGTTCTACTCTGTCATATAAAGTTGCTGTGAGTCGGAATTGACTTGATGGCAAGGGGTTTGGTTTGGTTTGGTTTTATATATGTATATATATATACATCCCCACTTTACAAAAAAGGGAAATTGTGGCACAGAAAGGTTAAATAAAAGTTGCCCAGATCACACATGAATGGAGTCAGGATTTGAACCTAGGTAACTCGGCTCCAGACCACATTCTCTTAACCAGTATCTTAGTCTCTGCCCGAGGAGTGATGGTTGAAGTAATGGTAGTTAGAAACATAAAGTCATCATGAAGTGGCAGAGGAGTGATTAGGGGTTCAGTAGATAATAGCAACAGGGAGGGTTTGTGAGTGTTAAAGTTTGGGGGTCTGAACTTCAAAACAGTTTTTGAAGAAGGAGGGAGGAGAAATTATATAGAAGTAGAACTGAGAGGCAAAGGGAAGGGCATTAATTACCTTTGAAATACGTGATTTGGAAGGAGAAAATCCAAAGCCTACATTCAAGAGAGTTACAGGAGAAAACAATACCAGAAGGCAGTCAGCCAGGATTCAGTGAAGGAAAGATGAAGAAGGCAACTCCTCAGTGTGGAGTCACTGCCTTTGAGTTCCGGAATGTAGAGAGAAAGGCTTGGGGGAATTGGGAATGGCAGGTATTACGGGGACAGTCATTCTGGTGATGGCATCTTGGCTCTTGGTAGTGCCTGAGGTGTACAAAGATACAATACATGAAAGGGTCAGTTCTAATATTCTCTGGCAATGGTTGGAAAACCAGTTTTGAAGCTGCTGAATATGGAGGCACCGGACAATATATCAGAGTGGTTTGGCATTTATTCAGTGAGGACAACATGTAAAATTTAAAGACTTTTTGTTTTGAATGCTTGGAAATGGTAACAACTTTTTCTTTTTCTTTTTTGTGCAACAGGATGGCTTGAATTCCTTGGTCCTTGATTTGGATTTTCCTGCTTTGAGGAAAAACAAGAATATAGATAATTTCTTAAATAGATGTAAGTTGCATTTAAACTTCATATCTGATTACATAGCTATGCTTTAGATGAGATTATTACTTGATAAATATTATACAGTCCATAAATTATTAAGGCTTTTTTTTAGTTTACCACTTGATTTATTTAAAAAGTCACATCCTTTATTTTCAAAGCAAAATCGCAGAACCAAATTGTAGTATGACATAAGTAGGTAAAGTTCACAATTTTGTATACATTGTTAAGACTATTTAGCTGTTCCAGGACAGGTTCTTTGTAGCATTTGCAAGAGAAATTTTAAATGAACATTGACAACTCTGAGACTTTGCTTTATATTACTCAGAAGACCTAATGAGCTTGTGTTTGTGTAAATGTGGACATTTCAGTGCAGTTAATGAAAAATAATGTGATGACAATTATTGTCATATATGTGATAACTCTTAATAAATATTTGCCACTGTTGACACAATGAAGGAATAAATGAAATTGAATTCTAAGAGTAAGAAATTCTCAAAGCCAGTATGATATCCTTTATGTCATCACAATAAACTCTTTGATTTGAAATTGTCAAATATTGGGATATTATCCTAAATTGAACCATCTTTTCCATAGTTACCATATATACAGTTACCATTTTTCATAGCAGTGGGCTGTTAAAATTCACTACCAAGATTAACCTTGAAAGTAATTTAAAATTTCTGTCATGATTCAAAATGCACACCAGGATTGCTTGGGTCATCACTCTGTCGACTGTCATCAAACTTGCCAAGCAAAAGAGTCAGAAGCAGAGTAGCTTTAACTGCTACCTTTTGATAATCAGTAGTATTTGTTTATATGTGTTAATAAACCATAGAGATTTTTGGTACATTGATATTATATTAGTTGGCCCTGGTGGCGCAGTGCTTAAGAACTACAGGCTGCTAACCAAAAAGTTGTCGGTTCGAATCCACCAGCTCGTCCTTGGAAACCCTGTGGGGTGGCTACTCTGTCCTATAGGGTTGCTATAAGTTGGAATTGACTTGATGGCAATAGTTTTTTTTTCTTTTTATCTTAAGATTTTTAAACAGCCGCCTTTAAAACTAACAGATTTAACTGAAAACTAAATCTAGTTTCTTGAAATAAAAATTTGTTTCTGAATATGGTGATTGTTAAAACTATTGTTTATAAATATGATGATTGATATTACAGATATGGTGATCTTTTTATTGTAGACGAGAAAATTGTGAAAAAAATCAGAGGTCTGCAGATGAAGGCAGAAGACTATGATGTTGTAAAAGTCATCGGAAGAGGTGCTTTTGGTGAAGTCCAGTTGGTAAGAAAGTTTTTTTTTTTTTTTTGTTCTTCTTCTTTCTTTCTGTTACTTTTTTTTTGACATCATAATTTTGTGAAACATTAATAGCAGCTAAGTAGATCTAATTTCTGTGCCCAGTCATGCCAGAAGTTAGCTTTCTATATCTATGAAATGAGGAAATTGTGCTATAAACAAACACCAGGTCTCTTTTAGCGCTGAATCACTATGATTCAGAATAAGGGCCAAATTGGCTTCACATGTTACTATTCAGTCAGAACTACTATGTTTCTGTGTAGCATGTTCAGTTTGCTAACATATCTGCTTAATTAACTGAGGTGTACTTAGATACATCAGAAATCCAACTAAGGTTTTTTTTTATAACTGAAAATAAACCTGAAATTTATCTTTGTAGGCCAAAGTGGTACCAACTTAAAATGCTATAAATTTTTGCAGTAAATGCTATGTTTTTATTATTAAATGAGGAGCTATGATAATATTTCCACTTTTTATTCCCTCAGTATATGAGATTCCTCTTTTTGTCTTTGTAGTTAAATTACAGAGAGTCAAATTCTGTGCTTTACTCAACTGTGGTACTCCTTTTGATGGAGCACTTAGAAAAGAAGTGATCAGTATAAGGCAGCATGGGGTTTCTCTTAAGAACAAGTCATGACAGACTAACGTTTTTCTTCTCTTCATTCCTTTTTTTGTTTATTAGACTTTCGCTAGGTGTAATACATGTGTGCATTGGAGTAGTGCAATAAGTGTAATATATAAGATATTGGACACAGTCCAATTTGAAGACAGTTGGAGAAATCTCAGCTGAATAATTGTATGGTTGGGTAGCTTTCTAACTGTTTTAATATCTGTATTCAAAGAAGACTGATGGAGGTACTGGTGGTACCTTGGACAAAGATCTCCAGGAACAGGTTTCAGGGCTCTCTCCTCTGCTGTTAAACATTTTATTAATGATTTTTATGGGGATAGTGGTGGCATGTTGTATAATTTTGTAAATTATTTAAAACTGAAGTATAACTGATGATTTTGGATAATGAGCACAAATCCTGAAAGCTATCAACTGCGAAGTTAATTGGCCAGATAAGAGAAGTGAAATTTAACTAAAATAAATGACTTGCACTTGGATCTGAAGAACTCAAGGACTTGATTCCTTAACAGTAATGTGTGAGTTAAAGAACAGTTTTCCCTGAGTGTAAACCAAGCAAGATTCATTAGGGATGTGGCTGCCTAAAATAATAAAGACATTTGAGATTATTTTCACGTAATTTCTAAGATCATGGAGGAGTTAGGTTTTTTGTATTTTGAGATGATTGTGCCATGCCTAGAATATTTCATTAATTCTAGATACCCTCCTGCCCTGTTTTAAAAGGGACATTAATAAAGTATAATCAGTGGATGGAAGTGCTCAGGGCACTTGAAAGGATGCCGTCTGAGGAATGGCTGAAGGAATTAAGAGGTTAATTTGTAACAGACTGAGGAAAGGGCTGCCTTGGAATGTAATGAGGGTTTGTTTTTGTTTCATTGTTTTGTTTGTTCATTTTAGTAAAAATGTTAATACTTCAGCTGGTAGATTTATGATGCTCTAGTGGAGAGGATAGGAGATTAGACTACATAACAGTTGAGTTATGAAACATCCTATAAGATGGAGAAAATAGGGAGTAGTTGAATCCTGGTTCTGCCGTTTTCTAACTGAAATATCATGGTGACCACAGGTGTATTTCTCATTCTCTCTGACTTCCAGCCTGTAGAATAGAGATAATAATACCTATCTAATGGGGGTTCTTGTTGGGGATTAAGTGAAGTAACAAAATAAATTAGCTTGGTTATAGTGCTCCTGATTGTTAGCTATTACTATTGCCTGCTTGAGATATGGAATCATACTACGTGTATTTGGAACAGATACATTGTTTCTGCATATTATGAGTCACTGTAGTTAAGGAAGAGAGACTAGAATTTGAAGTTCTGTTTTTGGAAGGAAATATGATAGACCTTGACTTGTCATGTGTTTGTGGCACAGTAGTCATTGTTCTGTGTTAATTTGACCATTAAAATTCAATATGCTAAAGGAAGGAAAGGAAAAGAAAGAAAAATGTATAGTTGCAGAAGGCTTTGATTGTTGTTGTTAATTTTCCATCCCAAAATTTGTTTTGACCACAAAGTATGCAGAAAGAAAGTTGTATGTTTTGAAAAATGAAAAATATTTTAATATCCCATTAATCTGATGACCTGGTCCAGGAGCTTCCAGCATGTTTGTTTTGGCTTTAGTTCTTGGTTCTGTAGCCTTAGGCAGGGACTCTTTAAAAGAAGGATGATTGAAATGAAGTAGCCCAAGTGCTTCTTCCACAGTCTTTTAAAGTTGATTCTTATGTGATAGATAAGTTAATATGGTGAGTATGTAGGGAATATTTCACATTTAGCACATCTACATGATTTTTATGTTTTTCTAGTCATCTGAAGGAAGTTTATGATAGTGGGTACTTTGCTTGTGAACTATTTTGATTAAGTTAAAAATACATTACTACAGAGGGCTCACCAGTCAATTTCTACGAATAAAATTCTCATTGTAACATTGGTATATCACAGGACAGTATTTAAGAGAGAGGTTTTAGAATGAAGACTGCTTGCAGTTAAATTCTGACTCTACCACTAACTAGCTGTGTGACTTCAGACGAGTTACTTAATTTCTCTGTGCCTCAGTTTCTTGTTAAATGAAGATAACAATAGCATTTATTCCTCATAGGATTACTGTGAGAATTCATTGTGAAAATACATATAAAACACTTGGAGCACCTGGAACATAGTAAGTGTTCAGTAAATGTTAGCAGTTAATTGTCAGGCATAGTAATGGTTTATTCATCCATCTGCCCATGAAATACTTAATCAAGGTCTGTTATATTCTAGGAGTTGTGCTAACCTCTAATGATACAGTAGTGTAGTCTCTATCTTTCTGAAAGTGGTGATCTCATGGAGGAGACAAACATTAAATAAGTAAAGTTATAATTTTATATTATGATAAATAGTATGAAGGAAAAGATCTGGATTCTATGAGAGAGAATAATTGAGGGATGTACCTGATTCAGGAGCCCTGGTGGCGCAGTGGTTAAGAGCTTGGCTGCTAACCAAAAGGTTGACAGTCCGAATCCACCAGCTCCTCGGAAACCCTATGGGGCAATTCTAGTCTGTCCCATAGGGTCACTATGAGTTGGAATCTACTTGATGGCAGTGAGTTCGGTTTTTGGTTTGGTACCTGATTCAGGAGTCTCTGAGTGGTGCAAAGGGTTAAACACTTGACTGCTGACCAAAAGATTGGTGGTTAGAGCCTACCCAGAGGTGCCTTGGAAGAAAGACCTGGCGATGTGCTTCTCAAAAGTCACAACCACAAAAACCCTATAGAGCAAAAACCCTATAGAGTGCAGTTCTACTCTGCACACATGGAGTCACCATGAGTCGGAATCAACTGGATGGCAACCTTTTTTTTTTTAGTTGAACTTTAGATGAAGGTTTATAGAACAAACTAACTTCTCATTAAGCAGTGCATATATTGTTTTATGGCTTTGGTTAACAATCCCATGACATGTCAGTACTCTCCCTTCTCAATCTTGGGTTCCCTATTACCAGCTTTCCTGCCCCCTCCTGCCTTCTTGTCCTTGCTCCTGGGCTGGTGTGCCCCTTTAGTCTCGTTTTGTCCTATGGGTCTGTCTAATCTTTGACTAAAAGGTGAACCTCCAGAGTGACTTCATTACTGGGCTCAAACGGTGTCCGGGGGCCATACTCTCGAAGTTTCTCCAGTCTTTATTAGGCCAGTTAGCCTGGTCTTTTTTTGTGAGATAAAGTTTTGTTCTACATTTTTCTCCAGCTCTGTCCGGGACCCTCTATTGTGATCCCTGTCAGAGCAGTCAGTGGTGGTAGCCGGGCACCAACTAGTTGTACTGGACTCAGTCTGGAGGAGGCCGTGGTAGTTGTGGTCTGTTAGTCCTTTGGACTAATCTTTTGCTTGTGTCTTTAGTTTTCTTCATTTTCCCTTGCTCCTGAAGGGGTGAGACCAGTGGAGTATCTTAGATGGCCGCTCACAGGCTTTTAAGACCCCAGACGCTACTCACCAAAGTAGAATGTAGAACATTTTCTTTATAAACTATGTTATGCTAATTGAGCTATATGTTCCCTGAGACAATGGTCCCCACAGCCCTCAGCCCAGCAGTTCAGTCCCTGAGGGAGTTTGGATTTGTCTGTGGAGCTTTGTCTACAACCTTTTTTTTTTCCTTTTTTTAATGCCTGATTCAGATTAGGGAGTTTGGAAAAGCCTTGCTGTGACAATGCATTTGAGTTAAGATGTAAAGGACTTAGCCACATGATGAGGTGGGGTTGGGGTGGGAGTGGAAACATAGGGGGAACAGCATGTGAAAATATTATGAATCAGGAAAATGCCAAGTTATTTAACTGATTTGGGAATAGATTTTCTTATCTGAAAAAAAAGGCACTTCTTAAAGTTTGAAAAGTTCTGTAATTCCAGAGTGGTAAAATTTGCTTAGATTTTATCTTTTTTTCTATTCATTGAGGAGATGTACATTAATTTTATGTTTTTATATCATGAAAGGTCTGTGATATGGATGATTTTATCTAATACTAATGTTGTTATTGGATTACCCGTAAAAAACCAAACTCATTGCCGTTGAGTCGATTCCAACTCATAGCGACCCTATAGGACAGAGTAGAACTGCCGCAGAGGGTTTCCAAGGGGCGGCTTATGGATTCGAACTGCCAACGTTTTGGTTAGCAGCCGAGCTCTTAACCACTACGCCACCAGGCTCTGTTATTGGATTAGATAGATATTAAAAGAGCACCATGCTCAAGGCAGACATGCTTTACTAGTTAACCTAAACTATTGTTTGTTTTTAAGAAGACTTCAGGGGTTATTTTTGGTTTAAAGATTATCTTAGGGCGATAGTTTGGGGAATTCATCTAGCTTCTGTGGTTCCAGAAAGTCTAGATTCCATGAGAACTTGAAATTCTGTTCTGCATATTCCCTCCTTTGATCAGGATTCTTCATAGAATCTTTGATCAAAACGTTTAGGAATGGTAGCCAGGCACCGTCCAATTCTTCTGGTCTCGTGGCAAAGGAGGCAGTTGTTCATGAAAGCAATTAGCCATACCTTCCATTTCCTCCGCCTCTTCCTGACTCTCCTTTTTCCTTATGTTGTATAACTTTTTGTTAGTTTGAATGAGTGGCTTTTTTCTTCCAGGTTTTTTTTTTTTCTATTTGTTTAGTTATCTCATATGTAAAAAATGCCAGTTGCTTATATTTAAATATTTTCTACCCAAGGACAAATATCTTTTAGTTTCTGTTTATAGCTGTGCTTTTAGCAGATTTCTTAAAACTGTTCTTGTCATGGTCCTGATTCAAGCATAAATAATATTATGGTATAATTAATTGACTGGCTCTTAATGTTGTATGGAGAGCTTTCTCTAATGAAGTTAGGGAACATTCAAAATTTGATTTGTGCTTATAAGTGCAGGTTTGAAGTGTGGCGTAAATACAGAAGACGAAGTACCTTTGCAGTTTTTTTTTTTAAACAGCATTGCTAGAGTGAGCATTTGCTTTTAGATAATATGCTAATCCAACACAAGTCAATTGAAAATCTGGTCTGTCTGCTGTGGAAGGGGTTTCTACTTTAAAAACTAGGATCCTTCATCCTTCTTGTCCCATTTGTGTTTCCATATTGCTTTCCCATGTATTTATTTTCAGCATTTTTTAAATGTCATACCACTGTACAAATTACACAAGTCAAAGGAATTGTTTTACCTCTTCAGCAATTTAATATAGAAGATAGATGTAATTTATGACCCCTCATCATCAGTTACTTGGCTCTTTGCATATAGGATTCTTTCCATATAAAATCACAGTGTATCAAAATACTTGAAATTTCAAAACATATTAAAATGAGAAGTGATGTTGCCTATTAATATAATTTTTGTAATTATAATTTGGGTAGGCAGTTGGCATTCTGGGCTGTATTTTCTTTATATCCGTACTTGTTCTGTCAGGTACTGAGAGAGAGGTGTTAAAATTTACAACTGAAATTGTGGATTTGTCTGTTTTTTTCTTTAGTTCTGTTAGTTTTTGCTTATTTTTACAAAATGTTGGCTTTATCTCTTGTAATACTTTTTGTCTTGAAGTCTACTTTGTTATTAATATTGCTATGCCAACTTTCTTGTCCCTGCTATTTGCATGGTATATCTTTTCCATCCTTTTATTTTCAGCCTATTTGTGTCTTGTATTTAAACTGTATAAAGATGGCTCTTCCTTTTTAATCCATTCTGATAATTTCTGCCTATTAATAGGAGTGTTCAGTCCACTTATATTTAATGTGATTGTTGATATGATTGGGTTTAAGTCTACAATTTTGCTTTTTGTTTGTTTTGTGTGTCTCTGTTGTTTTCTTTCCTGTCTTATGTTAGAATAATTGAATATTTTTTAGTATTGCATTTTATTTCATCTTTTGGCTTCTTAGTGATATCTTTTTTAATTATTATTATTTTTCAGTGGTTACTCTAGGGCTACCAAAATGCATCCTTAACTTATTAGAGTCTATTTAAAGTCAATATTGTACCACTTCCCGCTGCTTACTTTACATTACACTTACCACTGCACAATAGTAATAATCTTAAAATAGCATAATTTCTTTAACAGCCCCCTCCCATTTTTTGTGTTATTGTTGCCGTAGCTTATACTTCTTCATATGCTTTTAACCCTGTGTGGCAGTGTTTTCATTTTTGCTTTAAACAGGCTGTTGTCTTTTAAGCAAACTCTGAGAAGAAATAAAAACATGGTGTTGTTAGGTGCCGTTGAGTCATTTCCTACCCGTAGCGACCCTGTGTATAACAGAATGAAACACTGTCTGGTCCTGCACCATCCTCACAATCATTGTTATGCTTGAGCCCATTGTTGCAGCCACTGTGTCACTCCATCTTGTTGAGGGTCTTCCTCTTTTTCTCTGACCCTCTACTTTACCAAACATGATGTCCTTCTCTAGGAACTGGTCCCTCCTGATAACATGTTCAAAGTATGTGAGATGAAGTCTTGCCACCCTTCTTCTAGAGCGTTCTGGCTGTACTTCTTCCAAGACGGGTTTATTTGTTCTTCTGGCAGTCCATGGTATATTCAGTATTCTTCACCAACACCGTAATTCTAAGGCAGCAATTCTTCTCCCTATTTCTTATTCATTGTCCAGCTTTCACATGCATATGAGGTGATTGAAAACACCATGGCTTGGGTCAGGCGCACTTTAGTCCTTAAAGTGACATCTTTGCTTTTTAACACTTTAAAGACATCTTTTGCAGCATATTTACCCAATGCAGTGTGTCATTTGATTTCTTGACTACTACTTCCATGGGCGTTCATTGTGGATCCAGGTAAAATGACATCCTTGATAACTTCAGTCTTTTCTCCATTTATGATGATGTTGCTTATTGATCCAGTTGTGAGAATTTTTGTTTTCTTTTTGTTGAGGTGTAATCCATGCTGAAGGCTATGGTCTATGATCTTCTTCAGTAAGTACTTCAAGTCCTCTTCACTTTGAGCAAGCAAGATTGTGTCTTCTGCATATTGCAGGTTGTTCACGAGTCTTCCTTCAATTCTGGTGCTGCATTCTTCTTCATATAGTCTGGCTTCTGGGATTATTTGCTCAGCATACAGATTGAATAAGTATGGTGAAAGTATACAACCCTAAAGCACACCTTTCTTGACTTTAAACCATGCGGTATCCCTTTGTTCTATTCAAATGACTGCCTCTTGGTCTAAGTACAGGTTTCTCATCAGCACAAATAAGTATTCTGGAATTCACATTCTTCACAGTGTTACATATAATTTGTTATGATCCACACTGTCAAATGCCTTTGCACAGTCAGTAAAACACAGGTAAACATTTTTCTGATATTCTCTGCTTTCAGCCATGATGAATCTGACATCAGCAATGATATCCCTTGTTCCACGTTCTCTTCTAAATTCAACTTGAATTTCTGGCAGTTCCTTGTTGATGTCCTGCTGCAACTGCTTTTAAGCGATCTTCAGGAAAATTTTACTTGTGTGTGATATTAATGATATTGTTTAATAATTTCCACATTCTGTTAGATCACGTTTCTTTGGAATGGGTACAAATATGGATCTCTTCCAGTTGGTTGACCAGGTAGCTGTTTTCCAAATTTCTTGACATAGATGAGTGAGTGCTTCCAGCACTGCATCCGTTTGTTGAAACATCTCAATTGGTATTCTGTCAATTCCCGGAGCCTTGTTTTTCACCATTGCCTTCAGTGCAGCTTGGACCTCTTCCTTTCATACCACTGGTTCTTGATCATATGCTGCCTCCTGAAATGGTTGAACGTTGACCAGTTCTTACCTTCTTTTGATGCTTCCTGCGTCTTTTGATACTTTCCCCGTAGAATCCTTCAGTATTGCAACTCGAGGATTGAGTTTTTTCTTCAGTTCTTTTAGCTTGAGAAATGTCGAGTGTATTCTTCCCTTTTGGTTTTCTATCTCCAGGTCCCTGCACATTTCATTATAATGCTTTGTCTTCTCGAGCTGCCCTTTGAAATTTCTGTTCTGCTCTTTTACTTCATCATTTCTTCTTTCCACTTTAGCTACTCTATGTTTAAGAGCAAGTTTCAGAGTCTCTTCTGACATCCATTTTGGTCTTTTCTTTCTTTCCGGTCTTTTTGGTGACCTTTTGCTTTCTTCATATTTGATGTCCTTGATGTCATCCCACAATTCGTCTGGTCTTTGATCATTAGTGTTCAATGTGTCAAATCTGTTCTTAAGATGATCTCTAAATTCAGGTGGGATATACTCAAGGTCCTACTTTGACTTTCGTGGACTTGTTCTAATTTTCTTCAATTTCAGCTTGAACTCGCATGTGAACAATTGATGGTCTCTTCCGCATTCAGCCCCTGACCTTGTTCTGACTCATGTTGTTGAGCTTTTCCATTGTCTGTTTCCACAGATGTATTCAATTTGATTCCTTGTATTCCATCTGGTAAGGTCCATGTGTATAGTCATCATTTATATTGTTGAAAAAAGGTATTTGAAATGAAGAAGTCGTTGTTCTTGCAAAATTCTGTTATGTGATCACTGACATTGTTTCTATCACCAAGGCCATACTTTCCAACTACCGATCCTAATTCTTTGTTTCCAACTTTCGCGTTCCAATCACCAGTAATTATCAGTGCATCCTGATTGCATGTTTGATCAATTTCATACTGTAGAAGTTGGTAAAAATCTTCAATTTCTTCATCTTTGGTCTTAGTGTTTGGTGCATAAATTTGAGTAATAATTAACTGGTCTTCCTTGTAGGCGTACGAATATTATCCTGTCACTGACAGCGTTGTAGTTCAGGATAGATCTTGAAATGTTCTTTTTGATGATGTACGTGACGCCGTTCCTCTTCAGTTTGTCATTCTTGGCATAGTAGACTATATGTCTGATTCAGAATGGCCAATACCAGCCTGTTTCAGCTCACTAATGCCTACGATATCGATGTTTATAAGTTCCATCTCATTGTTGACAACTTCCAATTTTCCTAGATTCGTGCTTCGTGCATTCCACATTCCAATTACTGATGAATGTTTGCAGCGGTTTCTTCTCATTTTGAGTTGTGCCACATCAGCAAATGAAGGTCCCCAAGGCATGACTTCATCCACATCATTAAGCTTAACTCTACTTTGAGGAGGCAGCTCTTCCCCAGTTGTATTTTGAGTGTTTTCCAACCTGAGGGGCTCATCTTCTGGTGCTGTATCAGACATGTTCTGTTGTTATTTATAAGGTTTTCACTGGCTAACTCTTTTCAGAAGTAGACTTCCAGGTCCTTCTTCCTAGTCTGTCTTAATCTAGAAGCTCCACTGAAACCTATCCACCAAAGGTGACCCTGCTGGTATTTGAAATACTTGTGGCAAAGCTTCCGGTATCACAGCAACACAGAAGCCACAACAGTACAAGAAACCGACAGTTTTGCGTGTACACATTCCTTCCTGTAAATATGAGTTTCCACCTGGTATTATTTTCCTTCTGCCTGAGGAATATCCTTTGTTACTATTATATTTTTTAATACAGGCTTTCAGGTAGCAACATCTTTCAGCTTTCATTTAACTGAGAATGTCTTTATTTCCTCCTTGTTTTTGAAGAATTGTTTTGCTGGATATAAGTTGCTTAGCTGACATTTATTTTTTTTCTTTTTAGCACTTTATAGATTTAGTTTCATTGTCTTTTGGCCTATACTGTTTGGATAAGAGTTTCATTGAAATTCATGTTTTTGGTCCTCTGTATGCAGTGTTTAAAAAATTTTATTTTAATTTTTCTACCTTATAGTTTGCTAACTCAGAGGTTGGCTGTTCAAACCCACCAGCCACTCTGTGGGAGAAAGATGCGACAGTCTGCTTCTGTAAAGATTACAGCCTTTGAAATGATGGCACACAAGAACAGCTGCTTTCAAGATTTTTTCTGTCTTCGTTTTTCAGCACTTTTGACTGTGATGTTTTTAGGCTTTTTTTTGACTGTGATGTGTTAGGCCTTTTTTTTTTTTTTAAATCTGCTTGATTTTCATTGAAGAGTAGAGTTGATGTTTTTCATCAAATTAGGAGGTTTTAGCCATTAATTCTTCAGATCTTTTTGCCCCTATCTTATTCTCTTCTCTTTTATGGAACTCCATTTACACACATTTTAGACTGTTTTAAGTTGTCATGCAGGTCCCCAAGTCTCTGTTCATTTTCATGTATTCATTTTTCTCCAGGTTGATCTATGTTCAGGTTCACTGCTTCTTCTATCTTGAATCTGCTGTTAAATCCTTCTAATGCATTTTTAATTTAAGTTATTGTGCTTTTCAGTTCTAGAATTTCCGATTGGTTTTTAAAAATAATTTCCATTTCTTTGTTGGTATTTCCTATCTGTTCACTCGTTAAGACCATATTGTCCTTTATTTTTTCAACGTATTTCCCTTTAGTTCCTTGAGCATATGTATAAGAGACATTTTAAAGTTTTTGTTGACTAAATCCACCATCTCTTTGCAAACCTGTCTAGTAATTTTGAAACTATATACTAGACCTTGTGGATGTGTGGTAGAGACTTTGGATTTTGTTATTTTCTTCTGAAGAGTGTTGATTTTTGTCATAAAAGGCTGTTCAGTTACTTGCTGATCACCCTTAACTTTTGCAAGCTTCATTTTATACTTGGTTAGGGTAGATATGTGGAAAGATCAAGGTGTTTTCCAAGTCCTTCTAACTTGGCAGGACTCAACTTCCAAACTCTGCTTCCCTTTGAATCTTGTTAGGGCTTGATATTAGGCTTTGTTAGGGTGGAGCTAGAGTAGGTCTTATTTAGAGCATGGTTTTTTCTCCTAGGAGGTTTCATCCGAATGCCCAGAAAACTAATAAGACTTCTCTGTTCTTGCTAGGCTGGAAATATAGTGTTTACCAGTGCTGCTTAATGTGTCCCTGTTCTGCTACTAATCCCACAGCAGCTGCTCTCTGGTGACTCTTGGGCACTTTCTCCCTGGACAGCCCAGCCCTTAGCCAGGGACTCAAATGGAGCTTCTGAGGATCTTCCTCTGCACAGCTCCCTACTTTCCAGGATCCTGGTGCAATAGTTAAGAGCTTAGCTGCTAACCAAAAGGTCAGCAGTTCAAATCCACCACCTGCTCCTTAGAAACCCTTTGGGGCAGTTCTTCTCTGTCCTGTAGGGTTGCTATGAGTTCAATCGACTTGATGGCAATGAGTTTTGGGTTATTTTGCCCAGCAACTTGTCTTGAACTCTTATGTCTGCCTCCTCAACTCACTTGGACTGCTGTGCTTTGCTTAGATGCTCATCTGTTGTACACCGGTTTGGATATTGCCTTCAAGCAGAGCATCTGGGCAATCACGGGGTTTGCCTTGTGAGTTTCTTTTCTTTTAGTGATTTTAATTTTGTGCTGCCTATTTTATAAAACCTGAAAACTGTTGCTTCATGTATTTTGTCATTTTGATGGTTGTTTACAGTAGGAGGACTAATCTGGTACCAGTTATTCTGTCATAGCCAGACGTGTATGGTTGCTTCTTAGCTATAGATTTTTGTATTAATTGTATCATGACAAAACCTGTCTGCCTTTTTATTAGTGATTTGTTCAAGTGCATCAACACAAATAAAATTCCTTACCTGGGTTTTGTGAGGGGGAAAAATGTTTTTTATTGAAGAGATACTGTATTCTATGATTTTCTAAAATTGTATTACATTTTATATATCTGATCTGTAAAGTATGATGGTTCTTGTGTGTCTTTTCAGAGGAGGGCATGAGCATTCCTTTAGTTTACCTTATCTTCATCAGTATAAGGATTGGTCCTAGTTACGTAAAGTACTTGACGAAAAATAACTAGAAATATTGAATTTGTTGAATTTTTTTATAGCTGGAAATTCAGAGTTTGTCCTGTTACCAAGTAAAGAATATTTTTTCTCAGGCATTAATTCATTCAATAAATATTAATGACTGTTTAATTTCCATTATATTTGCATGGATAAACCTTACCCTTGTTGAGTACACTTAAATGTGGGAGACAAACAATTAAAACAACATCAAAAAATTACAAATTCTAGTATCCAATAGGAAGAAGGTAAATGGGGCTGTGAGGCTTTGAAGTAGAGAACAGTGAGTCCCTGCTTTGGATAGGGTGGTCGAAGAAAGCCTCTTTGAGGAGTTTGTATTTCAGCTGAGTGAATAAGGAGCTAGACTCTTTGGGGGAGAAGTGGAGTCAGGGACTTTGATAGGTTTTCTAGTACCTTTGTTGAACCTGTAAAAATCCTGAGGAAGGATTTGGTATATTAGAGGAAATGAAAGAAGATAACTTGGAGTATGAACAAGGGAAAGAAAATGACAAGATTTAAATTGGGGAGGTGGCTCAGTCTTTTAGGAACCTGTAGGTTATGGTCAGGAGGTTGGATTTCCTTTCATCTTCTTTCCTCCAACTCTGTTATGTGACCATATACTTTGTTGTTCAAAAAGTGACATTCTTTTGAATGTAAAGGAGCACTAACTTGGATGGTATCCTGAGTTAACAGATGTAATCTGGCACTGTCCAATATCCTAATTGTAGACATAGATATGTAAAAATAGTGTAGATAAGTGGTTAATAGATGGATTCTGGATGCAGACTACCTTTAAATCTTGATTCTGTTTACTATCTATATAGCTCTGAAGCAAGTTACTTAATTTCTCTGTGCACTTACACAATATTAATAGGCACTTATTAATATTACTCAAATTTCTCATTTGTAACATGGGGAAATAATACCTTATTAGGGTTGTTGTGAAGATTAAATAAGATAATACATGTATCAAAACATAGTAGCTAGTATATAGTAAGCAGTCAGTAAATTCATTCTTTTAGCAAATGTTTATTGAAAGACTATTTTGTGCCAGCCATTATACTAGGCACTGAGGACAAAACAGTGAAGAAAATGTGGAGAAACAGATAATAAAGTAAAAATAGGATATAAGATGGTAATAAATGCAGTGGAGCAACATCAAGGAAGAGAGAATAAGATAGTGTAAGGGTAGCAGTGATACTACTGGAGGACATTGATTCGAAAGTTTAAGTAGTTTGATCTAGGGAGGTCTCACTGAGAAGGCAACTTTGGAGCAAAGCTCTGAAGGAGGTGAGGAATGGAGCCCTCTAAAACCCATTGCCATCGAGTCCGTTCCTACTCATAACAACCCTTTAGGGCAGAGTAGAACTGCCCCATAGGGTTTCCAAGGAGAGGCGTGTAGATTCGAACTGCCAACCTTTTGGTTAGCAGCTGAGCTCTTAACCACTGCACGCACCAGGAGCCCTCTAGTGCAAGTAATTCCACACATAGGGAATAGCACTGTGCAATGATGAGATGGGAAGCCATTAACTTAAAAAGAAAAAAACCCATTACCATCGAGTTAATTCCAACTGATAGTGACCCTATAGGACAGAGTAGAACTGCCCCGTAGGTTTCCAAGGAGCAATGGTTTATGTTTTAGAAGGATCACCAGTCTGTGGGTAGATGAGAGTGAAAGCAGGGAAACTAGTTGAAGCTATTGCAGGTCATTCAAATAAATGATGTTGGTGGCTTAGACCAGGATGGTATCAGTGGAGATAGTTAGCAATAGTTGGATTCTGAAACTAACTGGAGGTAGAACTGACGTGATTTCCTGATGAGTTTGATGTTGTATATAGGAGAAAAAGAGGAGTTAAAAGTTTTTAGCCAGAGCAACTGGAAGGATGAAGCTGCCATTTACAGAAATACAGGAAGAATAAATTTGAGAGTAAAGATTAGAAGTTCAGTTTTGGAATGTTTGAGATACCTATTAGACATTCTAGTATAAATGTTAGCTATTATTATTTATTATTCTACTTACTCATTGCTTATTGACTATCTCGTTATCCAACATTTCGCATTTACGACAATAGTAAAATCTGCTATCCAACTATTTTATGCGTTAATGACATATGTCTGGCAGTAACGAACGCCGAGGTGCGAGTCAAGAGTAATGTTGGTTATGATGGTTAAGGTTATGTGTCAACTTAGCTGGGCCATGTTTGTCAGTGGTTTGGCAGTTATGTAATGATGTAGTCATTCTCCACTTTGTGATCTGATGTGGTCATCCTCCATTTTCACATTATGCTGATTTTCACATGATGACCTGGTCTCTGGAACCTAGCCAGGTTGATAAATGAGGAGTGGCTGTAATTATCCTAGTAAGTGTTAACTACTAATCATTCTTTAAAAAATATTCATTGGCTTTGTGGTAAAGAATTTGCTTAGTTTTGGGGATAAAAATGGTAATAAACAATAGACACCATCCTTGCCCTTATGAAATTTATAGTCTGATGGGGAATTTAGGCATTGATCAAATAACCATATTGTTGGTATTTAATTTTTCCCTTTAAAAAAAAAAAGATTCCTAGAAAGAAGTAAAGATGACTTAACAAAAAAATTATCTGTTGATATCTAAATTTATTAGGTTATTGAGTTGCAGATAGTGAGGGAAACATGTACATTGATGTTTAAATATGTTTTCCCCCAGTAGACATATCTTCCTAAGTTTCTCTCTAAACAATGTCTTATTCTTAAAATTGATTAGCTTAGTTAACATGAGGGAATGAAACTTCGTGAATTCAGTTTTATTTGGATGAAAGGAGGTAGTTGTGTACTGAATCTAACATTTAAAAATATTGTGTATTTATGAAATATTTAGGCTGTTGGAAAATTCCCCTCTGTGTAAGAATGTTATGCTTTTACTTTTTTGTTAATTAGCTAAGGATCATTTGGGAATAGCATCATAATATGATCAGATATTCACCTTTTGCTCATAAAATTAAAGTATTAATAATAGTTTTTGCCTTTTAAAAATCAACAGGTTCGTCATAAGGCATCACAGAAAGTTTATGCTATGAAGCTTCTTAGTAAGTTTGAAATGATAAAAAGATCAGATTCTGCTTTTTTCTGGGAAGAAAGAGATATTATGGCCTTTGCCAATAGTCCCTGGGTGGTTCAGGTAAGCCTACAAACTTTCATGAATGTATTTTATTTTTCAGTAGGTACTTATTCATAAGAGTTGATTTTATGTGCTAAAAGTCTTATGCCTTGTTTACATAGTAACAATGCAGTTATATTTAATAATGACATGACATGTAGTAATTACTTAAATTGTTGTATGTTATAAGGAATTTAATTGGTCACTCCCTGCCCATCCCCTCTGGTGATTTCCTTAGTGGAGATACAATAAATCATTGCATCAGTTGGAAGATTATGTAAGTATTAACATTAGTTAGATGTTTATGTTGCATTAGACTATTTCTAAAAGGAAAAAAAAATTCCAACAATACAAATTTTGAAAATTCTCCTACAATCTTTTATATGTTATCTATAATGGAAGACAATACTGGGGCTCCTAATTCAGCTTCTTGTCTGTGGAGTAAGGAATTTTTTATTCTATTTTGCCTCCTTTTCCATTACATCCCTTATCAGCTTTGCTTCTCTAAAGAATTTTTTCATACTAGTATCTAGTTCTGCAAGTATTTTTTAACAAGTGTCATGAGTAAGAGTAGGCATATGGCAACCTACATTTAGAATGCTTGGATGATTGCTTGTAGAAGGCAATTTGGGGGTAGAAAATTTGCCACATCGATGACTATATAATTTAAAAGCTCCTAACTACCACTTTTTCCTCAGGTTGAGCCTCACATTGCCTCCACTAACACTTTTTTTATTGTAGCTAGTAAATAGAAATTCTGATGTGCAGCTAAAACTAAACATTTTGTATCAACTTATACCTACTCCTCACTTATTGGCTATCTCATTATCTGACATTTCTCAATTATGACAATAGTAAAAAAAAAATACTATCTGACTATTTTGCACATCAGTGACGTATGTCTGGCAGTGAAGGACTCCATGGTGCGGTGCACTGGTAATTAAACTAAAATGTTGCAATTCTATGATACATGACATGTGAAACACTATCAAGTTATAACTGTGTCAGTAGGATTTATTAGTATACAGAGCAGCTACAAAGCTGTGAAAGCACCACATATGGTCTTCCTTGCAGCTAGTCAGCTCTGCTATTGTAGCTACAAAGCAGCTATAGACATATGTAAAGGAATGAGTGTGGCTGTGTTTCAGTAAAATTTTATATGAATTTTACATGCTTTTCACATGTCATGAAATATTCTTCTGATTTTTTTCTCTCAGTTATTTAAAAATGTGAAGTCATTGTGAACTGCAGAAAAACAGGTGGTAGGCTGAATTTGGTCCATGGGTTAAGTTTGTCACCCATGATATATACTAATCTCCTCTACCTGCCGTTTCTTTCCCCCTCCTGAATTATATTGATGCAAATCCCGGATATATTATTTCATTCACTGGTATATCAAAACAAATATCTAAAAAAGAAAAACATTAAAAAATTTAATCCCAATATCATTATCAAACCTGAAATATTAACAGTAATTCCTTTATATTAGGTAGATCAGTGTTCACTTTCCCTCTGTTGTCTCAATTTTTTTACAGTTTTATTTGTTCAAGTAATGATATATTTTAGATCTATGAAAAAGTAGAGAGTTATATAATGAACATGCATATGTCTATCACGGGTTTAGAAAATTTTAACATTTTACTGTAATTTTAAGTTTTTTATTTTAAATACAAAACATCACAAAACTCTTGAAATACTTTGTTCTCTTACCCCAGTCTTTTTCCCTCCCTTCCTCCTAAGAGATAGCTGCTATCCTGAAATTGGTAAATGTCCTTCTTGTAGCTGGTGTCTTCACTTATTTATTGATTTTTAGTGGTGTAGATTTCTACCTTTTTAATTTCTTGTGTGATTGTTGACTATTCAGGTTTTCATTTACTTCTTGAGTCAGTTTATACTTTCCATGACTGTATCTGTCTTCTCTTACTTTTCAATGGAATGTTGTTGTTGGGTGTGGTTGAGCGAATGCCAGAGAATACCAGAAAGGTGTTTGCTTGTGTTTTATTGACTATGCAGAGGCATCTGACTGTATGGATCATAACAAATTATGGATAACATTGCGAAGAATGGGAATTCTAGACTACCTAATTGTGCTCATGAGGAACCTGTACATAGATCAAGAGGCAGTTGTTCCAATAGAACAAGGGGATACTGTGTGGTTTAAAGACAGGAAAGGTGTGCGTCAAGGTTGTATCCTTTCACCATACTTACTCAGTCTTTATGCTGAGCAAATAATCTGAGAAGCTGGGACTATACTATAATGGAGCATCAGAGGAAAACTCATTAACAACCTGCGTTATGCAGATGACACAATCTTGCTTGCTGAAAGTGAAGGGGACTTGAAGCACATATTGATGAAGATCAAAGACCACAGCCTTCAGTATGGATTACACCTCAACATAAAGAAAACAGAAATCCTCACAACTGGACCAGTAAGCAACATCATGATAAACAGAGAAAAGATTGAAGTTGTCAAGGATTTTATTTTACTTGGATCCACAATCAACACCCATGGAAGCAGCAGTCAAGAAATCAAAGGACGCATTGCATTGGGCAAATCTGCTGTAAAAGACCTCTTTAAAGTGTTAAAAAGCAAAGATGTCACCTTGAAGACTGAGGTGTGCCTGACCCAAGTCATGGTGTTTTCAGTCGCCTCATATGCATACAAAAGCTGGACAATGAATAAGGAAGACCGAAGAAGAATTCATGCCTTTGAATTATGGTGTTGCTGAAGAAAGTTGAATATACCATGGACTGCCAGAAGAATGAACAAATCTTTTGGAAGTACAGCCAGAATGCTCCTTAGAAGCAAGTATGGTGAGACTACGTCTCACATACTTTGGACATGTTATCAGGAGGGACCAGTCCCTGGAGAAAGACATCATGCTTGGTAAAGAAGAGGGTCAGAGAAAAAGAGGAAGACCCTCAATGAGATGGATTGACACAGTGGCTGCAACACTGAGCTCAGACGTAACAATTGTGAGGATGGCATGGGACCGGGCAGTGTTTCCTTCTGTTGCACATAGGGGCGCTGTGAGTCGGAACTGACTGGACGGCACCTAACAACAACAACAAACTACAAAACCATTTAAGTTGTTGACCTGTGTCCCATCACCCGCCGATATTTTAGCATGTATTTCCTACACACATTGTCCTTTATAACCATAATTACTGATTAATCCTCAGACCCCATTCAAATTTCACCAGTTCCCCGAATAGTGTCTTTTATATCAAGAGGATGCAGTTCCCAGTCACATTTCATTTGTCATATCTCTTTAGTCTCTTTTAGTTTTGAAAAGTTTCTAGCCTTCTCTTGACTTTCATGACTGTAACACTTTCGGAGATTATAGATTAATTATTCCTAAGTTTTGGGACAGTGTCCTTCAACTGAGTTTGTCAAATGTTTCTTCATGATTAGATTTAAGTTATACATATCTGTTAGGACTGTTTTAGAAGTGAGAGAGTCTGTGTTGTACTCATTGAATTCTGTTAGGTGGTGCTTGATTATAATGAGTAACATTAATGATAATGTTCACATTGATCACTTGTTAAGGTAGGAAGTTCCTCTTTTACAGTGTTGTAATTTTGTGGAGAGGTACCTTGAAACTATGTAAATATCCTGTTCCTCATTATTTTCCTTTCTTCCTCCCTCCCTCCTTCCCTCCCTCCCTCAACTCATGGTTTCCTATTTTAAAAAACAGGTGTAATCTATTATTATCATCATTAATTTGAATGCTCAAATTGCCCCTGATTTGGCAAGTGGGAACTCATTCAAGTTGGCTTCTATGACCCTTCAACTTGTTGCCATCATTCTTCGAGCATTCTGGCACAACAGAATGTTCTGAGTTTATCTTTTACTTACCCTGCTTTTGTTCTGGATTCAGCCATTTCTCTAAGAAACCCTGATTCTTTTTGGTTGAAAATAGTATTTAGAAGCCAAGACCTTGGTGTTAGTGTGCTCATGGCTATTGTGTCATTACTCCCAGGCCTTTTCAGTGGATTGTTACACACATGCGCATACACACATATGTACGTACACGTAAGACATATTTACAGATTTTTTTTTCTGTGTCTACTATATATATTGAAAGCCATGAGTTCACTCCAGTACTTCCAATTTCAGTCTGACTCCACAAGGCTCATTCTAGGTTTCTTCTTTCTTGTATTTGTAATTTTCTTCTCCAACTGTAGGTAACCAATCTCCCATCTTTGCTGCGCAATCCCCTTCCCCTATGAACTCTTCCTTTCTCTGCTTGGGCTCTGATTATCTATACCCTCCTTACCACTTTTGAGCTTTGACATTTCACACCAGGCTGCCCCTCTGCATGGATGTTTTCCTCACCCTGCTTGGCTTTGATATCCTGTGGCAGCCGTCCTCATGAATAAACACTCCTCCTCACTCTTGAGTACTGACACCCCATGTGTGACTTGCATTTTTTACTCCCTTAATAGTGTTTTGATGAATACAAATTTGTAATTCTGATGTAGTACAGTTTAATCATACTTTTATGTTTAATGCTTTTTGTGTTCATTTGAGAAGATTTTCCTTGCCTTGATGTATGAAGATAAATTCTATTATCTTCTTGACTTTTATAATTTTGTGCCTGTGATCAACCCAGAATTGAAATGTTTCACAGGTGTGATATAAGGATTAAGTTTTTTGTTTTGTGTTTTGACAGTTCAGCTTTTTACAGGTATATAACTTATTGGTAGCATTTAAATTAGTCAGCTGTGCAATCCTACATAAGGATTAAGTTTTATTTGTTTCCATGTGGATATCCAGTGGATTTCCATATTGAAAAAACTCTCCATTCCCCATTCGTCTACAGTCAGGGGGGATTAACCAGTAAGCAAGGTACACATGAGCTTACTTGTGCTTACATACTAATCCGTAGTGCACAATTTCACATGGGTTGGTGAAAAACAGGTGAAATTGTGCACTACAGATTAGTAAGTAAGCACAAGTAAGCCCGTGCATACCTTGCTTATTGGGGAATTCTTCCTTGTCTACAGTGCCTTTGTTTTAATTGTTCATATGCTCAGGAGTCTGTTTTAGACTTTTCTGTTCCATTCAGTTATTTTGTCTGTCCTTGTCACCAGTACCACAGTGTTTTAATTAGCTCTTTTTAACTGGCTTCATATTAATTGAACTTCTTAGAACTATGAGTTTATAGAGTTCATCAGATTAGGGAAATTTTTGGCCATTATTTCTTCAGATTTTTTTTTTTCTTGTCTCACCTCTTGCCCTGTTGTTCCCAGCCCTTTTCTTGGACTGTGGTTACACATACATTATCTACATCATGCTGTCCTGTAGGTTACTGATAACTCCTCTTCTCCCCCCCCCCATCTATTTATCTTACCTGCTTTGTTTGTATAGTTTTTATTGTTGTGCCTTTAAATTCATTGATTTTTTCTTCTACAGTGTACAATCTAACTTTGCTCCCATCCTGTATGACTTCTTTAACTCAGACAAATTGTTTTGAGATTTATCTGTGATGTAAGGTATATTAATCTAATTGTTCATTCCTTTTTATTGCTGAGTAATATTCCATTGCAGGGATATATGACAATTTGTTTATCTGTTCACCTGTTGATGGACATTTGGGTTGTTTTGTCTCTTAGAATAAAGCTACTTGCTAAGTTATTTGTGGATCAAATTGATTCTTAGAAGGCTTATTTATAAACTTTGTTTAAATTGCCTTTACTCTGATTGAAACTATATGTCTCTTTTCTATTTTAGTAGCTATGCTTAAAATTTTAACACATTTAAATTTTAAATTATGCACATTTAAATTTTTCATAACTTTATTGAAGTATAATTTCTTTACCGTACAATTCACCTGTTTTAAATGTATAATTCAGTAAATTTTTGGAAATTTGCAGAGTTGTGCAGCCATCACTACAGTCCAATTTTAGAACATTTTCATCATCCCAAAATGATCACTCATACCCATTTACAGTCATTCTTCATTCTTCTCCCAGCCCCTGGTGACCACCAATCTACTTTCTGTCTGTATAGATTTTATATAAATAGAATCATACCATATGAGGTCTTGTGCATCTGGCCTTTTTCTCTTAGCATACTGTTTTTGAAGTTCGTTCATACTGTAGCATGTATCATACTTTATCCCTTTTTATGGTTGAATAGTATTCCATTGTATGGATTTTTTTGTTTATCCATTTACCAGTTGATGGATGTTTGAATTTTTTCCATTTTTTGGCTGTTACGAATGATGCTGCTCTGAACATTTGCATACAGGTTTTTGTGTGGAAATATTTCATTTCTCTCGGGAAGGAGTATAGGGTTGCTGGATTGTATGGTAAATGTATGTTTAACTTTTTAAGAAATTATCTGTTTTTCTAAAGTGACTATCTCTTTTACGTTCTTACCAGCATATGTGAGGTTCTTGTTTCTTCACATTCTAGTCAAAAATTGATGTTTTCTGTCTTTTTAATTATGGCCATTCTGGTGGGTGTAAAGTGGTATCTCATTGGTGTTTTAAATTGCATTTCCCTAGTGACTACTGATATTGAAAATTTTTTCATGTACTTATTGGCCATTCCTATATCTTCTTTGGTGAAATGTCTATTAAAATTTTTTGCTCTTTTTAAAATTGGGTTGTCATATTATTGAGTTGTAGGAGTTTTTATGTATTTTATTTTTTATTGTGCTTTAGGTGAAAGTTTACAGCTCAAGTTAATTTCTCATTCAAAAATTTATATATATATATTGTTTTGTGACATTAGTTGCAGTCCCCACAATGTGACAGCACACTCCCGCTTTCCACTCTGTGTTCCCTGTTTCCATTCGACCAGTTCCTGACCCTTCTGCCTTTTCATCCTGCTTTTGGACAGGAGCTGCCCATTTGGTCTCGTATATCTGATTTAACTAAGAAGCACATTCCTCACGTGTATTGTTTTTTGTTTTATAGTCCCGTCTAATCTTTGTCTGAAGAGTGGACTTTGGGGATGGTTTCAGTTGTGGGTTAACAGTGTATCTGAGGGCCATAGTTTCAGGGGTTCCTCCAGTCTCTGTTAGATCATTAAGTCTGGTCTTTTTACATGAATTTGACTTCTGTTCTACGTTTTTCTCCTCTGTCCTCTGTCTCGGTTGTGTTCCCTGTCAGGGTGGTCATTGGTAGTAGCTGGGTACCATCTAGTTCTTCTGTTCTTAGGCTGGTGGAATCTGGTTCATTTGGCCCATTTGTCCTTTGGGCTAGTATTTTCCTTGTGTCTTTGGTTTTCTTCATTCTCCTTTGCTCTGAGTGGGATGAGACCAATTGATGTATCTTAGATGGGTACTTGCAAGCTTTTAAAAACCCTAGATGCCACTCACCAAAGTGAGATATAGAACATTTTCTTAATAAACTGCGTTATGCCAATTGACCTAGATGTCCCCTGATACTATGGTCCCCAGGCCCCAGCCCCAGCTACTCCATCCCTCAAAGTGATTGGATGTACCTAGGAAACTTTTTTGCTTTTGCTTTGGTCCAGTTGTGCTGACTTCCCCTTCTTTATATATTTTAGGTACAAGTTCTTTTTCAGATACATCATTCACAAATATTTCCTCCCAGTCTATGGTTTATCTTTTCATTTTCTCAATGGTGTTTCTTGAAGCCAGAAAATTTTAATTTTGGTGAAATCCTAGGAATCAGTTTTTCATTTTACCAATTGTGTTTTTGGTGTGTTGCATCTAAGAAATCTTGGCCTAACCCAGAGTCATGAAACTTTTTTCCTTTGTGTTTTCTGGAAGTTTATATTTTAACTCTTAAATTTAAGTCTATGATCCATTTTGAGTTAATTGTTTAGTACAGATGTCTAAGTTTATTTTAGATGACCAAATGATGTTCAAGCACCATATGTTAAAAAGGCTATTCTTTCCCCAATAAATTACCTTGGCATCTTTTTTTTTTTTAAATTGATCAACTGTAAATGTAAAGGTTTATTTCTGGATTCCTAATTCTTTATCATTGGTCTGTAGATCTGTCCTTATGCCAGTACCTATACTCTTGATTATTATAATCTTGTAGTTAAGTTTTGAAATTGGAAAATAGAAGTCCTGCTACTTTGTTCTGTTCAAGGTTGTTTTGGTTCTTCTTAGTCCTTCGCATTTCTGTATAAATTTTAAGATTACTTTGTTGATTTCTGGAAAAAACCTGCTTGAATTTAGGTAGGGATTACACTGAATCTGTTGATCAGTTTGGGGTGATTTGCCATCTTGATAATATTGAGCCTTCTTATCCATGAACATAGACTGTCTCTCCATTTATTTAGATCATTCTTTTGTCATTCAGAGTTAAACAGTATTTTCAATTTAGCAACCAATTTATAATGCTTTTCTATTCCTGTGGCTTATCTTAAGCAAGATAATGGGGAAGAGGAGAGAGAAAACAGCCCCATTCCAAATGTGGCTATCAGTTATTCATCCAGTAGTATGGAGCTTATTCTTTCTTCTTGTGTCCGTTAACTCTGGTACCTTTTATGTTTCTCTAACCTGCTCCTACTTCCTCAGTTCCTTTCTGTATGACTTAGGTGCTATAGTTTTATTATGTTTTGTTTTCAGAAGTCTTTTTTTTTCTGTTATAAATTTTATAATTTTTCACCATTTATGACCCTAATTCCTATTCTGTTTTTCTTTTAAAATGCTTCTGTCTAAATAGTTTCCTATATTGTGTTCTTTAATAGGAAAATGATTCATTTATGTGTATTTTGATAGTACTTGAAGAAAAGGTGCACATGTAAAAGTTTTGTCTGATAACTCTTTACCATGAAACATGTCCAAATCTAAAATAGAAGATTTAATAAATTACAGCCTTTTTGGTTTTAGAATAATTGGCCTTTTTCACTAGTAATAATTTTTTATTTCTGTTTGTTCATGTGTTGTTTTTGTTTTTATAATTTTTTCCTTTCCCTTTTGTTTTCTAGCTCTTTTGTGCCTTTCAAGATGATAGGTATCTGTACATGGTAATGGAGTACATGCCTGGTGGAGACCTTGTAAACCTTATGAGTAACTATGATGTACCTGAAAAATGGGCCAAATTTTATACTGCTGAAGTTGTTCTTGCTCTGGATGCAATACACTCCATGGGTTTAATACACAGAGATGTGAAGCCTGACAACATGCTCTTGGATAAACATGGACATCTAAAATTGGCAGATTTTGGCACATGTATGAAAATGGATGAAGTAAGTAAGCAAGTTAAAAAAAAGAAAAGCTAGCTTTGTTTTTTTTTTTTTGAGAAACAAAAATAAAAGAAACGCCTGAAATCAGAACATCAAAACTGTGTAACAACTGAAACGAGATAAAAAAACAACAGCAACAAATTAAAACATTTGCCTTACTAATGATTCAGCTAGCTTCAGTGTACATTAGTAGTAGACTTGGAGAATCCAAGAGAAATAAGAACTTGGATAACGTAAATCGTTATTTTCCTTATACAGTGTTGACAAGCATTTGCTACCAATCAACACTAGTCTATGTGTTTAATGATCTAGCTAAAGAAGTAGGACACAAAATATAAATTAAGTTACATCGGTTTTTCCATACACTTTTCCTTTAAAAACAGAGATAAGGTAAGAAATCTGTGTTACCACCTCCTACCCACCCCATTTGCATCAACCACATAGAATAATTCTGGGGACATCATCTATTGTGATACTTTAGTTGTTGAAGCAATTCATATTGTGTTTAATAGGTAGTAGTAGTAACCTTATAGCTAAGTATGATGTTGATTTATTTTTGTTGCAAAATTTATATCTCTTGTCTTTTCTCTCAGACTATAATTCCCAGATAGGCAGGGATCATGTTTTATTTCTTTTGTATTCCTCTGTTGAATCTAGGAAGTGATTTACATATATTATGTTTTCTAAATGTTAAAGTATATTGATAGCAAGCAAACTGGATCTTATTCTTTGTATGGTCTTCATAACCTTCCAGTATACTTGAGTAGCTAATTTCATTTTTTCTAGTTACCTAGTGAAGACCTTTATTTTTTAGTTAAGCTTATTTTATTTTCTCTTTATCTCTTAATTTAGTCATGCTACTTGTGTAACATTCACTTCTATTGATTTCTCTAGTTTGATCAGCAGTCCATCTTCTTCCAAGCTCAGCTCAGATTTTACCTCATCTAGAAAGTTCTCCCTGATAATCCTTACTGACTGATCACTGTTAGAATGCCATCATGTCCTGTTGCTTATCCAAAATTTGTGTTATACTTTATGGGCCATTTTTGTCTATCTTTGGTTTGTATGCCCTGTTTACCCAGGTAAACTTAACATCTTGTTACCTTTTTGGTCTTCATAGCGTCTGTTAGTATGTTCTGCATACGTTAATCAGTGCTTAGTAGATGGAGTTTTTGATTGTACCCATAGCTCCCTCTTGTGGTGGATAGCATAATATAGTATGAAATTAACAGTGAAAATTATCTTTAGTGAAAGTAAAGTATTATATAATTTTCTTATATACTCTAAACTCTTTCATTTCCTGGTGTACCTTTGCTCAATTACTTCTACAGAATTTACTTATTTATATTTAAACTAAAATAACTTCTATTCTCTATTTGCTGTATACTTGGAAAAATAAAGTCAATGAGTTATTTCTGCTAATTTGAGGAATAAAAAGATTGTTTTTAAATTAATTTTCAATACTTAACACAAGTTTTATAGCCCTTAGGTAAAGACATTTACCTGAATCATGTTTATAAAATATATTGAACTTCTTTTCCCAAGGTGATCATAATACTTAGACAGTATTTTGGTAGTTTTTATAGCCTTAGATGAATGTAAGTAACACTCTCTTTACTGGTCAGGTAAGAAAAATGAAGGGCATTTAAATTAATCTATAAAATCTCTACAAGTTTGGACACAGCTAGAGGTGAAGGAGTATTATTTAGCACTATACTACTATAGTGATTTAATTTTGCAGCATATACACACACATTCACTCACACACACAACTAATTGTAATGGTTCTCATCCTTGTCAAAAAAAAACATCACATAGGGATTATCTTATTGCTTACTGAAACTGAACACAGATAAAACCCATTACTGTTGAGTCAGTTCCGAATCATGATAACCCCATGTGTTACAGAGTAGCACTGCTCCATAGGGTTTTCTTGGCTATAATCTTTACAGAAGCAGATTGCCAAGCCTTTTGTCTGTTGTGCCATGGGTGGGTTCAAACCACCGACCTGTAGGTTAGTAGTTAAGTGCAAAACATTTGTACCACCCAGGGTCATTCAGCCACAGATAAAGATGTTTTTTATCATCTTGCCAAATATATTGATGCCATAGCTCCATATTTCTAAATATATAACTTGATGTAACTTTCAAACTGGTAAGATCTTTTAATTTAAACATTGGATCCATTACTCCCATTTTTCTTTGATAGAATAAGAAGGATAAAGAACCAAGTTCTTTATCCAGCCTCCAATCCAGGGCGCTATATAATCTTGATTGCTTTGTTTTCTTTGGAAATATCAAACCTTCCTTTCTTTAATGATTCTTTTGTGAGAATCAGATGCCTTAGACCACGTTTTGTACTTTAGAGAGGAGTCTCAGATAATGACAATGCCAGTTTCTACTCAACAGTTACATTAAACCATTGTAAACACACAAGCCTCCACATAGACTTGGGGAATAGTTTGTCTCACTGATTTCGTCCTTTCCATTTGACAGTCGTCTCTTGAAATTCAGGTTCAGAATCTGTTTAAAATGCAACATATTACTAGTTATTTTAACTGTGATACAATAAATGTGCTTTAAATGAATTAAAATGTATAATATAACTAAGCAAATATAGTACATCCCTATAGAATTTAGAAAGTAATTTAAAATTACAAAGACCACTGGCCCAAAATTAAAACAGCCCGTGTCCCAGGAAATTTTACATATAAAATTCAGATGATCACGCTGCTGACGTCAAAGGCAGAAAATGTCAGGCGCAGCAGGGTAAATGAAGAGAAAAGACTGCTTCATGGTATTAGCCAGATCAGTGAAATACTTGCAGAGATAAAGGGAGGCAGACAGCTACACGAATAACAACAGCAACAAAAGACTAAACTACTGTTTTAGATTTCCTGATTTGTACTTGTAACTACTTCATAGTGTAAGAAAAACAAAATATGTTAATTTACATGGAATTCCTATGGAGTTTACCACCTTTTCCTTCTTTTTTTGATGAAGGCTGCTGTATTTTACAGTTGGAAATTTACCCCTAATCTCATAATTCAGACATTTTTATGTATTTCGTAATACATCTATCCCCTGTCCTCCCAAAGCCGTGTTAGTAATGAAGTTCTTTTGGGAGCAACATGTAGTCACTGTATGTCTAATAGTAAATGAATTAGGTATGTGTGTGTGTATGTTTACACTGATCTGTTTTTCTTTATCTCTCCTATTTACCCAGACAGGCATGGTGCATTGTGATACAGCAGTTGGAACACCTGATTATATATCACCTGAGGTTTTAAAGTCACAAGGGGGTGATGGTTACTATGGGCGAGAATGTGATTGGTGGTCTGTAGGTGTTTTCCTTTTTGAGATGCTGGTGGGTAAGTAAGTATTTTAACTTGCTATTTAGTTAAAATGCTTCTCATAACATTTTAATGCTAAGTCAAGAATTTGAGAATATGAGGAAATTAATGGCCTATGTTCTAGGAGACACGTGGAATTTCTGGAGACTCTCAATTAGTAGAGTCTGATAGGACAGATTGTTAATTTTAAACTAATATCAAGCCTCATACTGCGACAGTGATTAAGTAGAACGTAAAAGGAATTGAAAGTATACTGCTAGGAAATATTCCTCCAGTAGACCTTCTTCTGTGAAGAAAATGTTAGAAAAAGAAGCAAGTTTACAGCTGCACTGGGCCTCCACTCTAAGATTTTTTTGATCTACGGTATTCATTGTAATGTTTTACATGTAAGGCTGTTAATATTTCTTTCAGTAGTAATAAAGAAGTAAAAGTACTCTTTATGCAATTACGTTATGGGTGGCATAAACAATTAAGGCACTTGACTAGTAGCCTAAAGGTTAGTGGTTCCGAACCACCCAGAGGGGTCTTGGAAGACAGGCCTGGTGATCTGCTTCTGAAAGGTCGCAGCCTTGAAAACCCAATGAAATAGTTCTACTCTGCACATATGGGTTTGCCATGAGTTGAAATCGACTTGATGGCAGCTAACAACAACAACAAATTGAATTTTTAAACTGTATTTCTTCTGTTTACTTCTCATATAAATATTTGGTTTGTAATTCCAGTGAAATGAGTCATAAATATACTTATTGAGCATTTGACTACCGAGATAAATATGTTGTTATTGTTGTTAGGTGCCGTTGAGTCGCTTCTGACTCATAGCAACCCTATCTGTGTACAACAGAATGAAACACTGCCTGGTTCTGCGCCATCCTCACAATCGTTGTTGTGCTTGAGCCCATTGTTGCAGCCACTCTGTCAGTCCATCTCGTTGGGGATCTTCCTGTTTTTCGCTGACCCTCTTGCTTTACCAAGAATGATGTCCTTCTCCAGGGACTGATCCCTCTTGATAATATAAAATATATATGTATATTATTTATAATACAAATATATAATATATACAAATATATTTTATAATAAATCAGTTTCAGGAAACTCGGAGGCAAATGTAATAATAAGATCTTCTATTTTGATCAAATCACAATTTTAAAGGATCAGGTATTTCAGAATTATTCTTTACATCATATATTTCTTTCCTAAGATTTCCCATTCCAAGTACTAGGGTCACAAAAGTATCTTCTGGCTAAGAAGCCAGTGACTGAATTGCATGGCTTGGGGATGAGGGAAGAAGGTGTAGCTAAATGTACTTTTTGAGGCAAGAGTGGTAAAGCTAATTATATTGTATGGATGACTTCAGTTGAAAATTGGAAAATTTATTTTCTAGATAACCCCTTAAAGAAATTGATAGTGGAAAATCTGTAAAATCTGTGATAATAGAATGTTTGTTGATTAAAACAAAACCAGAAATTTTTGGTACATCTCAAATTTAGGTAATGATTAGTCATGGAACTTTTTTTGTGGCATAAGATGTCAGTGACCATTTTGTATATGTCAGTCTTGTTATGCTTAGTCTCATGTCATAGTATGTTCCCCTTTGTTTTGGGCCTTTGTAATGGGTCTCTTTGTACACATCGTGTGTTCCCAGGTAACTATTTATCCTCCTCACCTCTGGCCTGATCTAATGATGCCTTGGATTTTGTCTTGTAATCTTTTAAAAATAGAATATAATCTTTCATTTGCCTAGGCTCTCCTTCTAGAGTTTTAGAGAATAATGCACTTTGGAGTAAATAATTTGGCTCATTTGAAGAGGCTATTTAAATTCCTGCTATTTTCAACTCTGAGAACTGAATTTAATGAATTTGAATGGCAGTAATTTGCAGTATTCTGAGCTTGGTCTGATGCTTGCTTAGGTTGGTTGGCACTGAACTTCATTTAAAGGACTCTATTGCAGTTAAAAATGGCACCAGAAGAATCTTAGATTCAAAGCCCCCTTTCTCCCCCTCTAAAACAAAAAAAGAAGGAAAGAAACACTAATTACCTGAATACGCCTTTTGAAGTTTTGGATCATTGGCTGAATTGAGATAGTCTGGCTTGTGCTGAAACTGCTTGTAGTGAGTCATACTGTCAGGGCCTTTAACCTTTGTGGTTTTAGATGAGTACTGGCCATAATGGTGCCTTCAACTTTTTCTGTCTTTGTACTTGCTTCAGTGCCTCTTTGTCAGTCATTGGTCAGCGATATCGAGAAACAAAGGAGCCCTGGTGGTGCGGTGGTTAAGCACTTAGCTGCTAGCCGAAAGATTGGCAGTTCGAACCCACCAGCTGCTCTGTGGAAGAAAGATGTGACAGTCTGCTTCCATAAAGATTACAGTTTTGGAAACCCTATGGGGCAGTTCTACTCTGTCCTAAAAGGTTGCTATGAGTTGGAACCGACTCAACGGCAATGAATTTATTGAGAAACAAATTTCTGCCCTTTTCAGCTCTAGCTATGTGCCATCTTAGGCAAGTCATATGTCATTTCTGGGCCCAGCTTTCTCATGTAGAGTAATAGGCTGGTCTAACTCTTAGAGCAGCACTGTCCAGTCTGTGATGATGATAACGATTTACACCTGTGGTGCTTAGTGCAGTAACCACTAGCTACATTGAGCACTTTGAGTGTGGCTAGTATGATTAATGAACTGAACTTTTTATTGTAATTAATTTAACTTTAAATTACTACATGTGGCTAGTGGCTACTATATTGTACAACACAGCTCTGGAGAGTAATGTCAACAGACTGATCCAGCTGAAGCATTCTAGCACTCCACTTAGTAATCTTTCTTTTCAACTATTCAGTAAATTGTTCCCCCCCGATTTAAAAAAAAAAAAAATTCTAGAGTTAGCATTGCTGTCATTTTGCTTTTAATGATTGGTAGTGTGGTTAAAACTAAAATATATTCTGGGTGTGTGTTTGTTTTGACTGAAACTCCTGGTCTACAGACCATTCATTCATTTTTCTCTTTGAGACAAATTTTAACAATATATTTCAACATTAGGTGAAAAGTATCTAATTTGAATTTTCTTACACTTGATGTCTTCTTGGAATTTTAGGGGATACTCCATTTTATGCAGATTCACTTGTAGGAACATATAGCAAAATTATGGATCATAAAAACTCACTATGTTTCCCTGAAGATGCAGAAATTTCTAAACATGCGAAGAATCTCATCTGTGCCTTCTTAACAGATAGGTAATATGTTCAGTTTCTTTGTAGAGAAGCCCTTTTCCTTGTATATTGTAGAAATGAAAGCATACTTAACTCTTATTTACCTATGAAATCAATCAGTTTCTTTCTTTCTTTCATTATTCAAGTTGCATTTAGTTCTGGGTTAGCCTTTTCCTAGTGCTAAGCCTGGTCTTGGGTTATGCTCATCATTTTGTGTGTGTAGCCCAGTTGTAATGTAATTCTAGCTTTAACCCTCATGTCTAAAAAAGAAAAGTAGCACTTGATAAAGTAATGTATTTGAGAGAAATATAACTTCTGTATCGTTCACATTTTACTGTTTAAAGTGGTTAATCCATATTACTCCTGATTAACTTTTGATGGGGGAGTATTTTGTACATTTAAATACTCAACAGATTTTAATCTTTTTTTAAAAATAATATTTTATTGTGTTTTTGGTGAAGGTTTACAAAGCAACTTAGATTCCCTTTCAACAGTTGTACACATATTGTCAGTAACATTGGTTATATGCGATTTTAATCTTAAAAATTATTTGTGCTTGACTTGGGAATGCCTTCTTCCCAACCCTGTTTATTTACATTTGAATATGAGCGAGTCTGGTCTGGAAATGTTATATTTTTTTTAAAACAAAGTAGGGAACAGGGTTGTGAAAACCTACCTCAAAAAGAGAAACTAGAAAGCTGTTTAGTTCTTATCCCTTGGCCTCTCTATTCTTTTCCATTTTCCCATTTTTTATTTGTGATAAGAGTTATTCTATCAAAGGATCTTTGGGAAATTATTTACTTTTCTGGGAACTAATTTTAATCACCCATAAAACGACACAATCAGATGAGAGAACTAAGGGCTTTGCTAGTTCTAAAATCATGCAGTTCCTCAGCACACCATATTGTTTGTCAGCCAGTTGTCATAAACAGTGGATAGCCCCATATATTCATCCTTGTATATGTCTTGTAGGATCAAATCTTTAAGGGGGAATTCTGGGATATACTTAAAATTGATTGATGTTGCGTAATTGACCACTAGAGAAGTTACATCAGTGTATGTTTCTATTAACAGTAAATGTTTCCTCACTCTAATCAAACTGAATATTACAAGTTTTTTTCTTTTTCCATTTGAGGAAAGAAAAGTTATTTTAGCTTTCTTCTTTAGAAAGGTTAACCATTTTTATATGTTTATCAATAATTTGTAGTTTAGAGCTTTAAAATCTGTTAATTATGTGATTAATGAACAATTTATGCCATTAAACTCAAAACAAAACTTGTATAATGTTTGCTTTGTAGAAAAGATGGGATGGTGGTACTGTAAAATCATAATTTGTGCTGAATAGCAAATTATAAAACAGGATGTTGTATCTGTTAACGAAAGGGGTATTATTCATTAAAGATTTGCTTTAACAGTTTTTTAGGAGGGAAAAATCTAAGGAATGATTATAGGTGGAGAACAGATATTTGGAAAGTAATTTAATGCCATAAACGTGGCCAGGAGCACTTCCCTCTAACATCTGCAGGTTTTCCTGTTTATATTAAACAGCTCCAGGGGTATATATAAAACAGATGCTCTCTATTTCCGTACCATCTTCGCAGAAGACTCAGAAGGTCAAAACATGAAATTCTTAGTAATGTTTTTCTTGTATTCAGAATGATAATTTTAATATATAGATACATAGATATAATTTATCAGAGTAAATATGGAAAGTTTCACACATAATATGAGGTTTTTTTTTTTTTTTTTAAAGAGCTTTTTAAATATTTTTATTAGAGAGGTTTTAAATAACTCTTCTGTGCCAAAAGTTAGCCCTCTGACCATTTATGCCCTAAAGTTGGTCCTGTGGTTATGGCACATATAGGTAATTTTTTATTTAAAGTCTTACGTGTACATTCTTTTGACACAAACTATGGTTAGAAGTATATTTCACTCCCCATAGTATGTACCTATACATCACAGTCTTTTTAATCTATCTAGTGGTATCACATACCTTGAAATTGGGACTGCTTATTTTTGAGAAACATTTAAGCTGAAGCTTTTTATAAAAATATCTCAAGTCCACTTGTGATCTTTATTTTTATTTAACTGTTAAGGTAAGAGTTAATATATATTTTTTCATAATCTTATTTTTTATAATGCAATCTTTAACTGCATTTGTTTAGGGAGGTACGACTTGGGAGAAATGGGGTAGAAGAAATCAAACAGCATCCTTTCTTTAAGAATGATCAATGGAATTGGGATAACATAAGAGAAAGTAAGTCAGTAAATGTAAATACTTCCATCCCAAGACATTGTAAATCTCATAAATTGATTCCTCTTTTGAATTAGCAAGAATATTTGGTATTATTAATGCTAACTCATTTTTAAATTCAGAGACTTCATTTCACATTTTTGTGGCTGTATTATAACTGAACAAAGTAGTATATATATTAGCAGTATTTCTCAATACTTCCATAATAGACATTATATATTTCTTAATTTGTCAAGTTAAGTTTTGTGGATCTTGATAATCTTCAGAATGAGATATACGTAATTCTGATTAATCAACAGTTAATTGTTTATGGAGACCATTCTCTGTGGTGAACATTATGATAAGCATAGCAATTCATATTTACTGTATGTATACTTGACGTCGATTTATTTTAACGGTAAGAAATATTTCTACTTAAAGAATGTGGAAAACTGAAGGCTCTAAATAATGTATGCGTACGTTATAGCTGCTTGTAATTTTCACACCTAGAATATTACATTGCTTCTGTGTTTAATTGATTTATCTATATTTAAAACTGATTTAATGTAATAAAGTACTTAAAAATTTTATTCTTTGAAATGATACAATGGAAGCTATGTTACTGAATTTTTATATCATAATAAAACAAAATAGTTGAAAATACGCCAGCTGTTATTATTTTGTATAGAGTTGCTGTATCATGGGAAATGGAAGGGGTGGTTTGTATCTTGTATTTTGATTATGAATGAAATAATTCATTTCTTTTAATAGCTGCAGCTCCTGTAGTACCTGAACTCAGCAGTGACATAGACAGCAGCAATTTTGATGACATTGAAGATGATAAAGGAGATGTAGAAACCTTTCCAATTCCTAAAGCTTTTGTGGGAAATCAGCTGCCTTTTATAGGATTTACCTACTATAGAGAAAATTTGTATGTGATTCATTTATTAAATTTTTATTGTTTTCAGAATCTAGCTATAAAGAGATGCTTTGTAGACTCTAGATTATAGAAGATGAAGTGTTAATTTGTTTTAAATTTTGAGATTTTTCAAAAGGACTATTAGAAGAGTTATTTTTCATTTTATTTCATTATTTCTTAATGTTATAGCATATTAATTTGCCAAATGAATGCAAGGCACTGTTGTATATTCTTTGGGAGATATAGAGTAAGGCCAAATACCTGCCTTTGAAGAGTCTTGTCATTTAATGAAGGATATAAGATAATTATATTGTCATAAAGAACAGTAGAATGATACTTGACATAACAAAAGTACCAAAAAATATCTAAGATGGTTCAGAAGAAATAAAAGTCACATCTCTTTTGGGTAAGGTTAGTGAGAAATCAGGTAAGACCTCAGGAAGGGGTAGCATTTAGCTGAATTGAAAGATAAGAAGGGGTTTTGACTGGCAGAGAGGTGGGGAAACTAGAGAAGAGATGGGGAGAGGGAAAATAGTGGAAGCAAAACTTTGGGATGAAAGCAGAAGAGTGTAGTCCAGTAGGGCTGAAGCATAGGGTATGTGCTACTGTATTATGACCGTTGAGGGGATTTGATTAAGACTGTAATTTTCTTGCCTGTAATCCTTGCATCCAGCACAGGACCTGGCACATGGTCATTGAGTAAATATTGGTCAAATGAAGGGAGAATTGGATAAAATGAGAACATAGTTTGGAGTTAGAGTTCAAGGGAAGAAAAATGCAACGTGATTTTTGTATGTAATGCTAGGGGACTTTTGACTTTATTTGATAGGCAGTAAGGAGCCAGCTGACAGCTGTTAACAAAGCATTAAAGACATTTGAAAAACATATATGTGAGAAACTTTTGGTATATTCATGTTTATAATGATTAGGGTGACTGCCCATCACAGTTTGCCAAGGACGGAGGGGTTTCCTGGGACATGGGACTTCAAGTGCTAGAATGGGAAAATCCCAGGCACACTTGGATGAGTTGGTCATCCTAGTAATGATAATGTTCTAAAAACTATAGTAATGCTGACCCAAATGAAAAGATCAGAACCAGGAGAAACTCCTGCATGTTCTAGGCAGTGAGGAAGAATTCGGTTGAGAGAGAGAAACTGATACTAAATAGAAGCATTAAGACATCAAGAGATGATATCCTTGAAAAGGAGAAGCAAGATGTCTTTAGAAGATTGAGGAGAAGAAGAACAGAATAATTACAGAAACTCAAAATGAGTTGAAGACTCATTTTAGTGACTCTAATGTTAACAAAGTTAAAGACTAGATCAGCTGATTAAGAGTAAGAGGCAAGAAAGACTTAGCATTTTAGATTATTGAAAATGGCATCAATGTCTAAAGAGAAAAATATTGCTTTATTTAAAATACATTGAAACGAAAAGAAAGAAATCTTCATGGTTGAACTTTAATTCTGAGAATAACTTGGTTGAATAAGACTGAGAAAAATTGATTAAAATGACGTGATACAAAGAAATTCACCCCCCCCCCTTTCTTTTAGGTTATTAAGTGACTCTCCATCTTGTAGAGAAAATGATTCAATACAATCAAGGAAAAATGAAGTATGTATAAATTTTTACTACTTAAGATATTTTAGTCACATGTTCAAATATTTTAGTAATATCCATATAGAAAAACACGTTCATTTGATGTCACTTTTTGAGTTATTAGGTGACATTCCTGGTTGCAATACAGTTCAGCAAAATGTTGAAAAAATTGATTTATTTGATAACTATCCTTTTGTAAGACACAAGGGCTAGTGAAAAAATGAATTACACTTGGCTTTAAGCTTAGTTTCTCAGCAAAAGTGATAAAATACCTTCATAAACAGGTATAATACCAGTTAGAAATTTTTATAATCTTAGTGCTATAAAAGAATACAGATTTTAAGCTGTAAGGGTACATGGATTGGAGATTCAAATTCTTTATGAAGTAATATAAAGGATAATTTTGTTTATCGAACTGTTACATTATTTTGTGACTTCTATAGTTTATAATTACTGGTGATTAGAATGTGAAAATTGGAAATGAAGAAACATCAGTAGTTGGAAAATATAGCCTTGGTGATAGAAATGACACCAAGATTGTATGATAAGAGTTTTTTAAGACCAATGACTTCGTTACAAATACCTTTTTTCAACAACGTAAACAGCATCTATAGACATGGACCTTGACGGATGGAATACACAGGAATCAAATCGAATATATCTGTGGAAAGAGATGATGGAGAAGCTCAAAATCATCAGTCAGAACAAGGCTTGTGTTTTATTGACTGTGCAAAAGCATTTGTGTGGATCATAACAAATTATGAATAACATTATGAAGAACGGGAACTCTAGAACACTTAATTGCTCATGAGGAACCCATACATAGACCAAGAGGCATTTGTTCAAAAAGAACAAAGACATATTGCATGGTTTAAAATCAGGGAAGTTATGTTTCAGGGTTGTATTCTTTCACCATACTTATTCTTTCTGTATGCTGAGCAAATAATCTGAGAAGCTAAACTATATAAAGAAGAATGTGGCATCAGAATTGGAGGAAGATGCATTATCAACCTGCAATATGCAGATGACTCAACCGTGCTTGCGGAAAGTGAAGAGGACTTGAAGCACTTAGCGATGAAGATCAAAGACTTCAGCCTTCAGTATGGATTACATCTCAACATAAAGAAAACAGAAATCCTCACAACTGGACCAATAAGCAATGTCATGATAAACATCAAATAAACAATCATGATAAAAGATTGAAGTTGTCAAGTATTTCATTTCACTTGGATCCACAATCAGTGTCCATGGAAGCAGCAGTCAAGAAATTAAATGACATATTGCATTGGGCACATCTGCTGCAAAAGACCCCTTTAAAGTGTTAAAAAGCAAAGATGTCACTTTGAGGACTAAGGTGTGTCTGACCCAAGCCATGATATTTTCAGTCACTTCATATGCATGTTAAACTGGACAATGAATAAGGAAGACCAAAGAATTGATGCCTTTTAATTATGATGTTGGCAAAGAATATTGACTCTACCATGGACTGCCAGAAGAATTAACAGATCTATCTTGGAAGAAGCATAGCCAGAATGCTCCTTAGAAGTGGTGATGGCAAGACTTTGTCTCATGTACTTTAGACAAGTTGTCAGGACGGACCAGTCCCTGAAGAAGGACATCATGCTTGGTAAAGTAGAGGGTCAGCAAAAAAGAGGAAGTCCCTCAATGAGATGAATTGACAAAGTGGCTGCAACAGTGGGCTCAAACATAGCAATGATTGTGAGGATGGCACAGGACCAGGCAGTGTTTTGTTCTGTTCATAGGGTCGCTGTGAGTCAGAACTGACTTGATGGCACCTAACAACAACAACCACCACAAAAAGAACAATTGTTTATAATTACATATAAAGCTAAATCACACATAAAGTAGAATGCTAAAATGTTTTTCCCTTCTACATTTGGAAAACTAAAAATGTAGGTTGGATAATCAGTATAATTTATGTGTTTTAGAAATTTTATGGAACATAGCAAGCATTTTAATTTTTTTGTTTTTTGTTTCTAAACAGGAAAGTCAAGAGGTATGCTGACATTTTCAAATATGTTGAAAAACTGAGAAAAACTCGTCATTCTAGCAGTGCTTAAAATATAGTCATATTCCATCTAGCATTTGAAGTACTACATCCACCCAGGGAGACGTTCCCAACCATTTTTTCTACCAAGTATCCTTTTTACTATTACTCCTGTGGATCTGTTGTTTAAAATATATATTATATAATTTTCTTGTGTTTTTTAATCTGAGGCTATGTAACTGTCAGGAAGAGCTTCTGATTCACATATGATAGCTAGTATGATTACATTATACTAATGCAGTATCAAGCAAAAGCAATTAAACTTGACTAGTTCATTAACTAAGGAGCCGTGGTGGTGCAAACAGTTAAGTGCTTGGTTGCTAACTGAAAGGTTGGCGGTTGAACCCAGGGGCTTCTGGAGAGAAAAACCTGAGAGTCTGCTCCTGTAACGATTACAGCCTAGGAAACCCTGTGGGGCAGTTCTGCTCTGTCACATGGGGTCGCTATGAGTCAGAATCAGCTTGACGGCACCAAACAACAACAGCTCATTAACTTGTATATCCTTATTATGGGAAGATACAGTTTTACTTAAGATGTATGAAATATTTAAAACTGTGGTGAACTTAATCATTAGCAGGAATAGTGGAAAGAGCACTGGCATTGTTGTCTGATAGAACTGGGTTGATTTTGGCATTGACAGTTATTAGCTATGCTGTGTTGGCGCAGTTAGTCACCCTTTCTGAATTTCACTTTCTTTATCTAGTAGGTATAATGCTATCTTCTTCTTAGGGCTTTTGTTAGAATAAATGAGACAACATTTATAAAGTGCTTAATACTGTACCTTACACACAACTTGAAATAAAAAATTATTTATAAAGATGATAATGTTCTAAGAATAGATTATTTAATAGTTTCTGTAATTTTAGTTTGTTTAAACACCTGCATAGCTAGGCAAAGTTAATAAGGAGGTATTTGCAGTTAATTAGCTGTAATTTGTTCAGAAGAGTTTGTGATTACAACTCTCTTCAGAGTATTATGCCAGGAAGTACTGTGCTGTTGTTAGTTGCTGTTGAGTTGGCTCCAACTCATGGTGACCTTATGACAGAAGAAGAGTTTAGATTCTTATTTTTAAGAAAAGTAAAATAATTTTGAGCATGTTCAGTCAAATATTCTGTATATTTGCTTCAGATGTTGAGTTTTTTATCTTCATCTTGTAAGCACAAATAGTGACAATATTTTCAAATAAATAATCTGTAGAAGAGCAATGAAAGATACCAGAGACTGTATCCTTTATAAAGAATTTGAAACTCAGTGTCATTGAAAAATTCTCATTCCTAAGTTCACCTAAATGTGTTCATATATACATGTGTGATGTGATAGGGAAAAAGCAAGAGATGGAGTGTTTTTTTCTCCTTCTATCAAGAAAAGTGTTAAAAAAGGTTGAGATGATATCATTGTAGAGGAAATTATATTAAAAGACAAAAGAAGTTTATCATTGTTTTCTTTAAATATCAAAACTTATAATTATAGTTTCTTGTTTTCTGACAGATTCAGAAAAAACTCTACGCATTAGAAGAACACCTTAGCAATGAGATACAAGCCAAAGAGGAACTAGAGCAGAAGTGCAGGTATGTTTTAAAGACAATTAAATACTATATTTAAAATTTAAAAGTTATAAGTTTGATAGCTACAAAGGAAGAGCTACAAAGTAATTAAACAAGTATTTAAAAATGTATATTATATTTTTAAATTATTTAAAAATCTGTATCATTGTAAATTAGGAGAGAGTTATTGACTGTTTCTTTTGAAATTCTTTAGATCTGTTAATACTCGCCTGGAGAAAATAACAAAGGAGCTAGAAGAAGAGGTAAAGCTGCCACATGCTTTTCTGTTCTTTCATTAACAATTTTGTTAATAAAAATTTTTGATGTCTTTTGATGTCTGATTCACCCACAGAGTTCTGTTAGTCCCATGGTAATTCATATCTCAATATATAGTAAAACCCGTCTTATAGCATTGGTGGACAGCAGTAAAAGTATAAGGTAACAATGTTATAATAGGCTTCATTCTGTTATGTTTTTGTAAACCTAAGTTAGTTTAGTGTGTGTAGATATTTCATATCTATTTCATAATATAATAATGGTTTAAAAACAAAGTTACCATTGTTTCTTTTTTTTAAAATACTAATTATGACATTTTAGACCTATAATTAATATTAAATAATAATTGTTCAGTGGTGATGGAAAATTATAGAAAGTTTGACTTTCATTAGGAAACAAAATATTATGGTCTTGACTATTTGAGTAGTGTGTATTTTAAAAACATGGAGAAAATTATTGTAGTTTTAACAAGAAAGCAATTTTAGTTGTTTTTTTTTTAAGGTCTTTTGCATGTTTGAAGTAATTCAGATATTTTTTTATTTGATTTTTATACATACTTTCTTTTGATCATAACCTTAAGTATTATTTTAGGTTACCTTAAGGAAAAATGTGGAATCATCATTAAGACAATTAGAAAGAGAAAAGGCGCTTCTTCAGCACAAAAATGCAGAATATCAGCGGAAAGCTGACCATGAAGCAGAGAAGAAACGAAATCTGGAAAATGATGGTTTGTGGTGTAGAATATTAAATGCTTATGAAGAAAAAAATTCACTGGTGTGTGTGTCTGTGTGTGTGTCTGTGTGTCTGTGAGTGTGTCTGTGTGTCTGTGTGTCTGTGTCTGTGTGTGTGTGTGTGTGTGTGTCCATCCGTGTCCCTGACACTGAAATGGTTTTTATCATAGTTAACAGCTTAAAAGATCAACTTGAAGATTTGAAAAAAAGAAATCAGAGCTCTCAAATATCCACTGAGAAAGTGAATCAACTCCAGAGACAAGTAGGTTGATCTCAATTCATAAAAAGGATATTGAATTTTATTTATGACTGCCTGTTAATATTAGTTTTAATTGGCAATGTTACAGAAGACCTTGGTAATTTTAGAAATACATAGAAAAATATTTTAAGTTTCTTATTTTAAATTGTAATGTGCTAACAAATTGAAGTATTTTCATTACATATACCTATGTTTGTCCTTTGTTTGATTTTTAATGGAATAACAGCTGGATGAAACCAATGCCTTGCTGCGAACAGAATCTGATACTGCAGCCCGGTTAAGAAAAACCCAGGCCGAAAGTTCAAAACAGATTCAGCAACTAGAATCTAACAATAGAGATCTACAGGATAAAAACTGCCTGCTGGAGACTGCCAAATTAAAACTAGAGAAGGAATTTATCAATCTTCAGTCAGCCCTAGAATCTGAAAGGAGAGACCGAACCCATGGATCAGAGATAATTAGTGATTTACAAGGTATTAGAGATTGCACTTGAATTCATCTTGAAAATTCATTTAGAATAACTTTAGATAATGGAGAATGAACTAGAGTAGCACTTACTCAAATGTTCTACACTTATATAAGTTAGAATATTTACAATATAGTGATACAAAATTTTGTGAACAAAAGATTTACTGTCAAACAGTATAAAATATTTTAAGTATCAAACATCTCTCTGGTAGATTGTGAATCCTAGTTGAATTAACTGAGAAGCATTGTACCAACAATTATAAAACTCTAAAACTCTTGCTCGTAAATAACAACTCCAAGATATGAGGTGGCTTCCAAAGTTTTTACTCTTAATTGAATGCATGTACCTTGTGGGTTCATTGTTTTTTAAAACATGTTATAATTTTTAGGTAGAATATCTAGCCTAGAAGAAGACTTAAAGAATGGCAGAAGCTTATTAGCAAAAGTGGAGCTGGAGAAGAGACAACTGCAAGAAAGATTTACTGATTTGGAAAAGGTAAAACATGTCACACTTTATATTTTTGTGTAAGAAAATGACAGTAGAGTTTCAGATTGGAAAAATTATTCTAAAAAAAGGGAAATCAGTAACTGGAATATTTCCACATAATTCATGGATTCTTTCATATTTAGACTTGGTTGTGTAGACTAGGGATATATATTTTTAGTACTACACAAGCAACCCTTACTATACTTAGGTGCTTGTTCAGGAAAGGAGTCTCTTGGAGTGTGTATTATGAGAATGCTTTTTTCTGTGGGTCCAAGTAAAACTCAAATTTTGACCCACATCATGTCTTAAAAGTGATGTAATACAAAGTTATCATGACTTCTGGCATTTAGAAGTATTCCTTTAAAAATGCTATAAACCAAGGATAAGTTTTAGGGTGTGTGCATTTAATATTTTGTTTTTATATACTTATTTATTCATTTGTTTAAATATTTAGTATGTAATCTGTAGTAGAAATATCAGGATGCAATCTTGCCTTTAGCAATCTTGTTGTCTGATGGGTAATTTTTAAAGTAATAAGCACACACAGAATTTTAATGTAGTATGGTAAGTAAAATGATAGCAGTATGGACAGGGTATATTTGGTGGACAGCATGAGCCCCTAATCTGACAGAGCAGGATTGGTTGGCAAGACAAAGACATATTCTGCGTGGGGGGTAGGATAGCATGAGCAAAGGCACAGAGGATAGAAAATTAAAAAAAAGACAATCTCTTTATTTAAGTACAAACGCTTCTATATTTCTGGAGTATAGAGCAAGGGTCAGCAAACTTCAGTCTTTTAAGGGCAAAATAGTAAATATTTTAGGCTTTGCAGGTTGTATGGTCTCTGCTGCAACTGCTCAACTACTCGGTACATAAGGAAATGGCTTGGCTATGTTTCGATGAAACTTTATTTATAAATAAAGAATAAATTTCAAGCTGAATTTGGCCCGAGGACCACAGTATGGTCCTCATGTAAGAGGGAGGAATTCTGTGACCAGAGTGAGCATACAGAGCTAGCAGAGGTTAGATCATGCAGGACTGTGAATACTCTGTTAAGAAAATTAGAATATATTCTCTAAGTAATGGGCTAGCCACTGAAGGGTTTTAAGTTAGATGATAGTCTTATTAGAGTACATTTTAAATAGATCCCTCTGTACTATGTAGAGAACACATTTGAGGAGAAAAGGCTACAGGCGGGAAGACTTTTGCAGTAATCCAGATAAGTGATAATGGATACTTAACTAGTGCAGTGGTTAAAATGATGGAAAATAGGGATGAATATGAGAAATGTTTCGGAGAGGAATATTCAGTAGCACTTAGTGATGAATTAGACATGGCATGTGAGGAGTAGTCAAGGATGAGTCTTAGGTTGTGTTGAGGTATGTAGTGGTACCATTAATTAATAAAGAATAAAGGAAATATAGCTCAGTTAGAGAAGACAATGTTAAGTCTATTTTAGACCTCTTACATTAATAAAGAATAAAGGAAATATAGCTCAGTTAGAGAAGACAATGTTGAGTCTATTTTAGACCTCTTGAGTTTGAGGTGCCTGTAGGACAGCCAGATTAAGACGTCTTCAAGTCTGTAAGCTATGGTAGTATTCATAGCTAGAAGTATTTGAGACAGGTAGTCCCTGGGCTATGAACATCTGGCCTATGTACAACCGATAATTAAGGAACCAACCCCATAAAGCCTATTATTGTAAAAAAATTTTGAAGTACATATAATGGTTCATAATAACAAATGGGTGCTACTTGGCAACACGCATTGAAACAGTATTATTATCGTTATTATGACTGTATTGTGTTAAAGATGTTTTAGTATAGTTGAAAGTGTTTCTTTAATGGTTTTTGTGCATAGAAAAGGGACACTGTATACTATATATAAGACATTTGGCTAACTGACATTAAATACAAACTGTACCTAAGTGTTTCAACTTACTTACAAGTTTAACTTAAAGACAGATTTAGGAATGGGATGCATTCATAATCCAGGGACTGCCTGTAATCAGTATATGAGAGACTGAAACCACGTGGGTGGAGGAGCCTATCTGGGAAGAGATTGTGTAGAGCAGTGATTTTTCAGGGCAGAGTAGATTTTAGGCTCTGTTGGTGGATTCTGTAATTTGAAAAATCATTTTTTTTTTAATTTAAAAATTTTTAAATTAAAGATTTTATTTGGAAAGCAAGAGATATACCCATATTTATAATAGGCAGCTGGGTGGTGCAAATGGTTAAATGCTCAACTGTTAGCTGAAAGATTGGTGGCTTAAACCCACCCAGCGGCACCTCAGAAGACAGGCTTGGTGATCGGCTTCCGAAAGGCCTTGAAAACCCTGTGGAGCAGTTCTACTCTGCACACACGGAGTTGCCATGAGTCAGAATCAATGGCAGCTAACAACAACATGTTATTTATGATATAAACTATGGAAAGCAAAGAATAAGAAAATCTTTTGGGAGTATATAGAAAATAGACTGACTTTTGTGTATCAGAGATTCTCAACTTAAAACAAGTCCCCTGTATGGGGAGTGATGGTGAAAGGTAGGGGATCCTGATGGGGAGGGTAGAAAATATATAATATGTGTGTGTGTATCTCAATGGGAAACATTAAGCATGTTTTATAAGTTTGAGAAATAATGATATAGGAAGAAGAGAGACATTGTCACTAAAGAACACCACCATTTAAGGGGCCACTGAGAGAACCTTCAAAAGTGATGGAAAATGTGAGAGCAGGTTTGCCAAGGGAATAGTTTCAAGGGCAGCAGTGAGCTCAAATAAGATAAAGACTGAAAAATGTTGAATTTGATATTGAGAATGTCATTGGTCACGTTGTGGAGTCAAATGATCTTAATACAAATCTCAAATGAGTAAAGTGGATGTGGGGGATGGGTACAGTAGCATGATAAGTGTGAAGTAAAGTAGAGCATGTAGATTACAGTTATGAGAAGTTTGGATGAAGAGAGGAGAAGTACTGAATAATCTTATTAAGCCTATTTAAAAAAACTACTTAAAAAGTTTTTGAAATTGTAAGGCACTCTTTGTTGATAGCTGCCATTTTAAATCTTTAATAGGAAAAGAGCAACATGGAAATAGATATGACATACCAACTAAAAGTTACACAACAGACCTTAGAACAAGAAGAAGCGGAACATAAGGCTACAAAAGCACGGCTGGCAGATAAAAATAAGATCTATGAATCTATTGAAGAAGCTAAATCAGAAGCCATGAAAGGTATGCATTTTTTAAACAGAGTTTGCCAGCAACATTTTACCAAGAATTGATTCTGTATTCAACTCTGGTTTTGAAAAACATTTGTTTTTCAACTACAACAACAAAAAACCATATTAGGGAAGCTTTACGTATATATTATTTTTCCTTTATAGCAATAGTCATTTCTAGGATAGAATATGCCCAAACATAAAATTATTCAGTCAAATTTTTAGGTCAGAGAAAAATTAGTATTTCAGTGGCATCGATACTGACAGGCATACAGAGTGTGACGTTCTAGATATATCTACTCAAATTTTGGAGATACAATCTTCTTATAATATTTAATATTATTTGGCATCTTGTAATCTTGCATTACAAAATTCTTATGCCTTGTGGGTTTATGAAAGAAAGATTTAAAAATAATAGCTGGCCTAACTAGAATATCAGTTCACTGAATATTTTGAACTCTGGCATGATGAAGATTCTGGCCAGATTTGGTTAAAGCCATACAGTACTAATGAGTGTAAGATAAGAAAACAAAATTTAACTTTTGCATGAACCAACCTTTATCTGGAAACGTCTTAGAATAATTTCATTTGTTCCAAACTGATTGTTTATAATTATAATGGATTTGAAATTTCAAAGGAAATCAGTACTTTAAAGTGTACTTGTGAAAAATTCATAAAGCTCTTAAAGAGAAAATTTATTTCATATTGAAGCATAGCATTTATGAATAACTTAGTAAAAATTTGCCTTTTAATTACTGCATGTAACTAGAATTGGAGTTTTCTTATTAAAATCAGTTTAGTTTAAGATACTAATTGAGGATGCTAAACGATTACAGGTATGTTTTATTTAGAAAAATCTAATTGGAAAAGAGAAATTTAATTGACCATGTTTCTTTGTCCTCAGCTGGGAGATAGAGTTGGATTTTGTTGTTGAGGTATAATTTATGTGCAATAAAATGCAGAACATTTTGACATTTGTAACATGCTTGTATAAGCACCACCCAAAACAAGATATAGAATATTTTCATCACTTCAGTAAGTACCCTCGTACCTCTTTTTATTCTCTGTGCACATTTTAAATGAGCACATTTGTTGATAGGTTATTCCCTGAACTGATGAAAATGAGCCAATTTTAGTATAACAGCTACCATTTTTTCAAACTATTATAACAATAATGTAAATAGTTTCCATGTTTTACACATAAGTATACAAAACTAAGTATTATAGATGGTATTTAAATTCAGGTCTAAAGCCTTTGTTCTTTCTGCTGTATACATCATTGCCTTCTTGGATTGAGAATGGTTTACCAGTTACTAGCTATGTGACCTCGTCTAGTTACTTGACCTTTCTTAGTCTTATTTCCTATAAAGGAGTAATGATGGTATTTTAAGGTTGTTGGGAGAATCATGAGGATGTAGTGAAAACTAAGAACAATAATGTATGTAAAATGTTTAGAAATGCTAGCTAGAGATAAATTATTAGTAACACACTTAGTATACTTGTGAAGACCATGCATTAAAATCTGAAAATTCACAGGTTTAATTTTTACCTAATATAACTTTGTAATAAATGATGATTAGATATTGGGCATTAAGTATGAAGGAGCAGAAGAACCCTAATTGGATTTGAACAGAATTGTTAATCAGCATAGCAAAAGATAATCTTTTAACTGTAGTAACTTACATTTAATAATGAAATAACTTGATTAGAAATAAATTTTGCTGCTGTTCACTTCAGGTTTGAAAAAGGCTTGTAAAAGCCTTTCCTGATTAATAAAACAAACTAAAAGTTTATCGCAAATCATTTAGAAAGTACAGGACAGTATAAAGAAGAAATGGAGCCCTGGTGGCACAGTAGTCAAGAACTTGGTTGCTAAACAGTGAGTAAGAACTTGGTTGCTAACCAAAAGTGCGGAAGTTTGAATCTACCAGCTGCTCCTTGGAAACCCTGTGGGACAGTTCTACTCTGTCCTGTAGGTTCGCTACGAGTCGGAATCAACTTGATGGCAACGGGTTTGTTTTTTTTTTAATAAAGAAGAAAGTAAAGATTACCTGTAATCCTACTAATCAAGGTAATACTCCGTAAATTTCCTCCATTTTTTCATACTGCTTTGCTTTTTTTCTTTTAAAATATATTGTGAACATTTTTTAGGTCATTAAACATTTTTAAATAATGAGCACTTATCAAGCGCTTGCCATATGCCAGGCAACATTTAAGTGCTACACATATATTAACTTAAAATCTTCATAACATCCTCATGAGAGTAAGTACTGTTATCTCCATTCTACAGATAAAGAAACCGAGGCCCAGAGAGGTTAATAAACTTGCTCAAGGTTAAATAAGTATTAGAGCCAGAATTTAAACTCAGCAGTTTGATTCCAGTGTCCTGTTCTTAACCATAATTTCAAATATCTGCATAATAATCTTTTATTTTAGAAAGAACTGTGAAGGTCATAGGATTTACCTGGAAAATGTTTCAAGGTAATAATATTGAGAGGGACACAGAGTAGCAGGAAAATAAATCTTCACTTAAAAGATGCGAGCATTAAAAAAGGCAGAAGTATCTTGCTTCCATTGGAATGGATGTGATATTGCAGAGTGTGATAGATTTTTATACCTTGCAAATGAAACTCCTAATTTTTAAATATGAAATTCTTTTTTTTTAATTCAACTTTAGATGAAGGCTTACAGAACAAACTAGCTTCTCGTTAAACAGTTAGTACATATATCGTTTTATGACATTGGTTAACAACCCTATGACATGTCAGTACTCTCTCTTCTTGGCCTTGGGTTCCCTATTACCAGCTTTCCTGTCCCCTCCTGCCTTCTAGTCCTTGCCCCTGGGCTGGTATGCCCCTTTAGTCTCGTTTTGTACTCTGGGTCTGTCTGATCTTTGGCTAAAGGGTAAACCTCCGGAGTGACTTCATTATTGGGCTCAAAGGGTGTACGGGGGCCATACTCTCAAGGTTTCTCCAGTCTCTGTCAGGCCAGTAAGTCTGGTCTTTTTTTGTGAGTTAGAATTTTATTCTACATTTTTCTCCTGCTCTGTCCGGGACCCTGTATTGTGATCCCTGTCAGAGCAGTCAGTGATGGTAGCTGGGCACCAACTAGTTGTACTGGACTCACTCTGATGGAGGCCATAGTAGTTGTGGTCTGTTAGTCCTTTGGACTAATCTTTCCCTTGTGTCTTTAGTTTTCTTCAGTTTCCCTTGCTCCTGAAAGGGTGAGTCCAGTGGAGTATCTTCAATGGCCGCTCACAGACTTTTAAGACCCCAGACACTACTCACCAAAGTAGAATGTGGAACATTTTCTTTATAAACTATATTATGTCAACTGAGGTAGATGTTCCCTGAGACCATGGTCCCCACGGCCCTCAGCCCAGTTCAGTCCCTAAGGGAGTTTGGATTTGTCCATGTAGTTTCCATGACCTTACCCCGAACAAGTTGTGCTGGCCTCCCAGTATTGTATACTGTCTTACCCTTCACCATAGTTACCACTTACATATTGTCTATTTAGTGCTTTTCCACCCCCATCCCTCCCCTCCCTCGTAACCATCAAAGATTGTTTCTGTTTGTGTGTAACCTTATCATGAGTTTTTATAGTAGTGGTCTCATACAATATTTGTCCTTTTGTGATTGACTTAACTTCACTCAGCATAATGCCCTCCGGATTCATCCATGTTGTGAGATGCTTTGCAGATTCATCATTGTTCTTTATCATTGCATAGTACTCCATTGTATGTATGTACCATAGTTTGTTTATCCATTCATCTGTTGATAGGCATCTAAGTTGTTTCCACCTTTTTGCTATTGTGAACAAAGCTGCAGTGAACATGGGTGTGCCTCTGTCTATTCGTGTGATGGCTCTTATTTCTGTAGGATATATTTCTAGGAGTGGGATTGCTGGATTATATGGTATTTCTATTTCTAGCTTTCTAAGGAAGTGTCATATCATTTTCCAAAATGGTTATACCATTTTGCATTCCTACGAGCAGTGCATAGGAGTTCCAATCTTCCCATAACCTCTCCAACATTTTTGTTTCCAGTGTTTTTGATTCGTGCCAGTAATGCCGGGGTGAGATGGTATCTCATTGTGGTTTTAATTTGCATTTCTCTAATGGCTAGTGATAGTGAGCATTTCCTCATGTGTCTCTTGGCCGCTTGAATGTCTTCTTTGGTGTTGTGTCTGTTCATTTCGTTTGCCCATTTTTTAGTTGTATTATTTGTCTTTTTGTGGTAGAGATGTTGGATTTTCCTGTAGATTTTAGAGATTAGACCTTTGTCAGATTTGTAGTAGCCAAAATTTTTTTCCCAGTCTGTGGGTTCTCTTTTTACTCTCTTGGTGAAGTCTTTTGATGAACGTAAGTGTTTAATTTTTAGAAGATCCCAGTTATCTAGCTTATCTTCTGAAGTTTGTATGTTGTTAGTTATGGTTTGTATCCTATTAATGCCATGTATTAGGGTCTCTAGCGTTGATCCTATTTTTTTTCTTCTATGATCTTTATAGTTTTTGGTTTTAGACTTGGGTCTTTGATTTATTTTGAATTAGTTTTTGTGTATGGTGTGAGGTATGGGACATCCAATTTTCCTAGCACCATTTGTTAAAAAGACTGTCTTTTCCCCATTTGATGGACTTCAGGCCCTTTTTGAAGATCAGGTGACTGTAGGTGGATGGATTTACATCTGGGTTCTCAGTCCTGTTCCTTTGGTCAACGTATCTGTGGTTGTACCAGTACCAGGCTGTTTTGACTACCATAGCTGTATAATAGGTTCTGAGGTCAGGTAGTGCGAGTCCTCCTACTTTATTCTTCCCCTTCTGTAATGCTTTTACTTATCCGAGGCCTCTTCCCTTTCCATATAAAGTTAATGATTAGTTTTTCCATCTCTTTAAAGAATATTGTTGGTATTTGGATCGGGATTGCATTGTATTTGTAGATTGCTTTGGTCAAATATGAAATTCTTGACATTTCAAGCGCAAATATTTTAAGGCAGCATCATTTACTGTCGTTTTATTAGCATGTGTTATGTGTTTGATACGCTTTTGTTTGTAAATTCATGGTTATATTAATTTTTGTTGTATTAGAAATGGAGAAGAAGCTTCTAGAGGAAAGGACTTTAAAACAGAAAGTGGAGAACCTATTGCTGGAAGCTGAGAAAAGATGCTCTATATTCGACTGTGATCTCAAACAGTCACAGCAGAAAATAAATGAGCTCCTTAAACAGAAAGATGTGCTAAATGAAGATGTAAGTAAGAAGTTTTCTAATAAAAATAAAGTATGTAATGAATTAATAAACTGGGTTTATTTGTCTAGGGCCAATGACAGTTTCATAAATTTTTAAAATTTTCTTATAAAATAGTGTTTTGTGAACTTTAAGTTTTACTGAATTTGAATGATATACTAAATGAATCATTGTTTTAATTTTAAAGTTATTTTCACTTTAAAGACCATGTTTTATTTTAAATATGTATTCATAACATACATTATCAGAGGCAAAAAACAACAAAACTGTGAAACATATATTTATTAACTGCCTAAGGGCAAAAATCGTTTACTTCACCATGTTTGCTGCAAGCTGCACTGATAAGAAAAATCAAAATAATTTACTTACATACCAAGTATACAATTTATTTTTTAGGTTAGAAACTTGACGTTAAAAATAGAACAGGAAACTCAGAAGCGCTGCCTTACACAAAATGATTTGAAGATGCAAACGCAGCAAGTTAACACACTAAAAATGTCAGAAAAACAATTAAAACAAGAGAATAATCATCTCATGGAAATGAAAATGAGCTTGGAAAAGCAAAATGCTGAACTTCGGAAGTAAGTTAATTTCTTGAGACAAAGTTTTACTGATATGCACAATTATCCACATGTAAATGATCTTAATTTTGGTTTACCTGGGCTTTTTCATTGACCATTTTACTTTCTTGACTACCTGTACAAATATATATAATGGTGGGTTTTTGGTATATTTTTATTGTTTTTTCATTTTGTTTTTTAATTGTATCTCACAGTTTGTGTTGTTCCAACTTGATTTTTTTCCCTTAGCTTTGATTTGGAATATCTATAATTTTAATTTTTTTAAAATAAGGCTAGAATTTATCGGTTTCAACGCAACTTCTTAAGTGGGTTGTTAGCCTTCTTTTTACTTATTTTTTATTGAAGACTAACATATACCCAGGAAAAAATATACAAATTATAAGTGTAGAGTTCAATTAATTTTTACAAAGTGAGTAAATCTGTACAGCATCAACCAGATTTACATATAAACATCACCACTGCAGATGTTCCCCTTCCCAGCCTTTACTTCACCCACCCTAAGATTATCACTTTTCAGGTACTTTTCTAATTCTATGCTTGGCAGGCATAAATGGCTGATCACACTGCATGTATGGGAATGTGTACTTCAGAATTGTTGGTTTAATGCAGCACTTTTTGTTTCAAGACCCCTTTACATTCTTAAAAATTATGAAGGGCCCCAAAGAGTTTTTGTTTATGAATCCTATCTATTGATGTTTGTTTTGTTAGAAATTAAAACTGAGAAATTTTTAAAACACAAGAACACATAAGCACACATTGCTTTAGCCATTGATGATGACATCATTACATGTCACGTAGCCTAAGGAAGATCCATATATACTAGTGAGAGAATGAGAGTGAAAAAGATCAAGTGATGCCTTAGTATTATTATGAAAATAATTAGATGTCATGAATTCTCTGAGAGGGTCTCAGGGATTCCCAGGGGTTCCCCAGACTACATTTTGAGAGTTGGTGGTTTACTATGTATGTAACTTATTTAAACCTTTTAATTCAACGTCCCCACAGAGAACGTCAAGATGCAGATGGGCAAATGAAAGAGCTCCAAGATCAGCTTGAAGCTGAGCAGTATTTCTCAGTAAGTTCCAGGCACATTAATTTGAAAAATTGCTGTTTATGTATAAATTTTTTTTTTAATTCTTGCTGCAGAACTAGGCGTATTGTTCTTACCCAGTCTTATGCGTCAGAGGAAGGACCAGGGAGGGGGGATGTTTAAAAAAAAATCCTTATTCCTAGGCCTACAATTGGCATTAGCAAATTGAAGTGTCTGAGACTAGGGCCAGAGAACTTGTTTGCTCTTTAAGAATAAAAAAGCTCACTAGGTAGTTTTGATGTAGTGTTCCACTTCTGTGAACCACTGAACTAGAGGCTTTCTAAAGGGCACAAAAGACTACCAACCCACAAAAATTATTTTCAAACCCTTCATTTCTTTCATACTAAGAGCCCCAGGTAAATAGCTATCACCCCCCCACCACCCCTGAACATTTCTTATCATTTAGTTATTTAATTAAAAACAAACTGAGGGAAAAATGTTGAGCCATATTTACTCTCGTCCTTAGAATAGCAAACACCAGAGTTTTGGATGAGATGTTTTGTACCACACAACTCATAAAAGAGCAGCTGGGCAAAAGAATATAGATACCTTAATAGAAATCCATTATCATTGCTAGAAAAACAGTTTTAAGCACATACCCATGCCTGATGAGGCTAGTTAAGAGCACTGCTTATTGAGGAAGAATATGTTTTCACAATGAAATAAATAAAATTGTAATAAAATGGTCATTTTAACATTTATGTTTGAAATTAGTTTTAAAATATGAAGTAGACTCTATCACTTCTGTTCCATTGATTTAAGCAAACAAAAATTTCTCGTCTACATTGGTAATATTTTTCCTTGCCTCTTCATTATCCTACCAAGGTGTGTCATTCAGTCAGAAACTTCACTGTGATCTTTAGTTGAAAGTCACTCTTCTAAATTATTAAGTGAACTTTTATTCTTTTATTAGTTAGTCAATTGATTATTAGAAAAAAGAAAAGCTCATTGAAAAAGATTAATTTGCTCAGGAGCTCACATTAAGGAAATATATGTGTTCACAACTTGAATTTTTATCTGGACAGATTTTGAAGGTAGAAATAACATTTCTGGTGATGATAATACTACACATTTCTGTTATATTTTGCCATTTAGACGCTCTATAAAACACAGGTTAGGGAACTTAAAGAAGAATGTGAAGAAAAGACCAAACTTTGTAAAGAATTACAGCAGAAGAAACAAGAATTACAGGATGAAAGGTAAGGACAATATCTTGTTTCTTTCGTTCATAGCTACTGTATATACCCTGCTCCTAGAACAGTGCCTGGACACATCAAATAAAAATTTGTTGATAAAGTGAATTAGATAAAAACTTTGACTTCATAGTGAAAATTAAAATGATTTATATCTGTAAAATACAGGGACTCTTTGGCTGCCCAACTGGAGATCACCTTGACCAAAGCAGATTCTGAGCAGCTGGCTCGTTCAATTGCTGAAGAACAGTATTCTGATTTGGAAAAAGAGAAAATAATGAAAGAGCTGGAGATCAAAGAGATGATGGCCAGACACAAACAAGAGCTTACAGAAAAAGATGCTACAATTGCATCTGTAAGTAAAATTCTTTGTACTTTTTTGATTATAGTTAAATTACTGCAGTGAAACCTGTGAGAGCCAGAACTTGATGGGACTGCCTTGTTTTTCTGGGTCTCGCAGTTTTTCCGTCTTTGACAGGGTGAGTCTTACCACTTTTCTGTTGCTTCCTGTTACGAATCCTACCTCGTGTTAGTTTTGAGTTTTCCTTCTCTGACAGCTTTCCACCATACACAGATTCTGGCTTTCACAGGTTTTATTGTTTATCATAAATCTTTAGAAACACTGGAAAAGTATAATAGATCTAAATGAAAAATTATGTATGCTGGCTACAAGATTTTTAATCCAGTTAACCATCAGCTTCCAGGTGTTATTTGGCAGAGGAAAGCTCAAAAAAGAACTACTTCCAATGGTTGCATCTGTTGGTAAATTCAGATTTAAAGGTCTAAAGTCATAGGGAGAATTCAAAAGTAGGAAACAATTTGCCTTTTTCTTTTTTTTCCTGTTTACAATGCTTAGTTCAAAAGAATCCTGAAGCTGTGGTGAAGGCAGCTATATACAGGTTGAAGAAAGTTGCAATAAAAATTTCAAAGAGAAGTAAAATATCAGGTAGTGGATTGAGTATTTTTAGTACTTACTAATTTTTTTTTTCTTTTGGTCCTGAAACTTTGATTCTCAGAAGACTTTCATATGGATTGATTTTTTTCTTTAGGGCTCAAATATTATCATAGTCATTCTGTTGTTTCGTTGAAATAGTATGATCATTTTTATTATCATTCAGTTAAATCTAGACTCCTGGTAGAATAGGAGAGCATCTACTAATTTACTTGGATTATTCTGAATGTGTTTTGTTACCAACTATATGTCTGTCATGGTGGTCTCATAGTGCTGTGCTATGAAAGTTCTCTTTGCCCTATTTACGTACTATCACTACTTAGTTACATAGCCTGTGGTGTAGGTTCTTAATTTAATTCAGAAATTTAAAAAAAAAGGGTGATGCATGGCTAAGCAGTAAAAGAAAATGGGTTTTACAGTTTAAAAGATTAAGCTAATCTAAAAATACTTGGAGCAGGGATATATGATTATCTAGAACAGTATATATCTTATAAGATGAAGGCAAGAAGTAATTTTATTTTTTAAGTTACTTGTTTATTAAGAAATTGAATGATGTTTCTCTAAGATTTAATTGCTAAGTGAACTCAGGAATTATAGATAAAACAAACAAAAAAATTAGTAATCGTATAGAAGATTTGAACAAGCTAACAAGCTAGATCTAATAGATATGGAACTCTGCATACAGAGAATATACATTCTTTCAAGCACACTTGGAACATTTATAAAAAGTGACTACATACACAGGCCACAAAGGAAGTCTCAACAAATTCCAAAGAACTAGTATCATACAGGCCATGCTTAGATGCTAAAAAGACAAATATCTGATTAAAGAAGAAATCATAATGGAAATAAATTAAGTATTTAGAACTGACTACACTAACAGTTGTATAAAATGAGTTACCATCAAGTTGATTCTAATTCCTGGTGACCCCATGTGTTTCAGAGCAGAACTGCCATCTAAAGAGTTTTCAGTGGCTAGGATCTTTTGGAAGCTAATCACCAGGCTCTTCTTCCAAGGCACCGTGGGGTGGATTCAAACTGCCAACCCTTCAGTTAGTAGCTTAGCAGTTAACGTTTGTGCTGCCCAGGGCCTCCAATGTATATTAAAACTTTTGAGAGGAACCTGTGAAGCTGTACTTAAAGAGATACTTAAGGCCTATGTACTGATAGTTCAAGAAGTTAGAAAAAGAATAAAAATAAGTCCAAACAGAAGGAGATAATAAAATGAATAATAAACTAATGAAATAAAAAATACCCAGAAAAATAGAGATGATCATCAAAATTAGAAAGAAATTCTTTGAAAAGATGAAAGGGGGAAAAAACTGCCAAACTGATCAAGGAAGAAAAAGAGATGACACAAATAAATAACAGTAGGAATAGAAGTAGACATATAAATATGATAGAGTAGGACATTAAGTATGATTTTTACTATTGGTTTTGGTAGGTACACCATACTTAATGGGGAAACCTGAGAAGCAGTCAGGAACAAAACAAGAATGCCCGATATCACCCCTGATATTTCCATGTTAAACTAGAGGTTGCAGATGAACTATTATTATTTTATCTATAAATTCTTATTGAGAGTTCAATAATGTTGCTTTACATAAAACTGCTATATGCAAATTGATACATTCCCCATAAAAGTAACCACCTAAAAATGTTATAATTAACCCACTCACAATAGCTATAAAATTGAAATAGAAGAACATAAAAAGCACAGCAACAACAACAAACTCCAATAATAACCCCCAATTTTTTTTTTATAGATTGAAAGACTATCAAAGAGATTTTGGTTCTTCCTAAATTTATCTAAAAATTCAATACAACTCACTAAAAAAAAAGGCAAGAGTAATTTTAATAGGACTAAACCAACTTATTTTAAAATTCAGATGGGAAAGTAAAAGGTCCAAAAAGACTCAAAACAGTTGTAAAAAAAACAACAGAGAAAGGATTTACTCTAGCAGGTATCCAGATCTTTCAGAATGCTGCAAAAATTAAAATAGTGGGCCATCCAAGACACAACAAATGGTCTCTCTTCATGTGGAGCATCAGAGGAAGAAGGAAGCCCAAGAATCAGAGAAGCAACTAATAGCCCCATGAACCAATGCTTCCTCTAAAATGAGAGAACTGGATGGTGCCTGGCTACCACTACCGAACATTTTGACTGGGGACACAATACATGAATCTTGATACAAAGGGAAAAAATGTAGAACAGAACTTCAGATTCCCAAAGAATCCAGACTTACTGGATCCATTGATGCTGGGGGAACTCCTGAGACTATTGCCCTTGGATACAATCCTCTGAAGTCATCTTTAAATAGAAAAACAGTTTAGCTTGAAAAGTAAAGAATGTCATCCTTACATATTGCGCTTAAAAAAAAATTATGTGAGACCAAAGTAACAACAGTAACTGTAAAACATAGATGAGAAGTTTAGGAGGCAGTGAGTCTAAATGGGGGTAAAGCAACTAGATCAGAAATGAGAATGTTGACATAATGACAGAATGTAACCAATGTCACTGAACAATATGTATAGAAATTATTAAATGGGAGCATGTTTTGATGTATGTATTTTCACCAAAAATAAAATTAAATAAAAAAGAATTAAAATAGTGTGTTATTACAACAGAGCTATTCAGTTCTTTCTGTTTAGTGGAAGTGAATAGGGAGGCCAGAAATAGATTCATGCACATACAGGAACTTGGTGTATGATAAAGTAGCAATATATAAATCAGTGGGAAAGGGCATAGATTTAATAAATGGTTTTGAAAATAATTGAATTTTTTTGTTTCAGTGTGGTTAATGTATCTATACATACATATACATACATATGTATCTATACATACATAACAAAACATTTACCAATTCAGTATTTTTTATGTGTATAATTCAGTGACATTGATTATGTTTATCATATTATTCAACTCTGTTTCCAAATCATTCTACCACTGTTTACAGAAACTCAGTGCACCCTAAGCAAAGACTCCTCCTTTCCCCCTCTCCCACCCTTTGGTCTCTTTACATTTGCTTATTTCATGTAAGTGGGATCCTACAGTGTTTGTTCTTTTGTGACTGACTTATTTCAGCATGTTTTCAAGACTCATCCATGTTGTAGCATGTATCAGGACTTCATTATTCTTTATGGCTGAGTAACATTTCATTGTGTATATATTTATCAGCAAGGATAATTCTTAACATAATCTAAGGTTAAAAAAATTACAGCAAGGTAAATATAGGGAGATGCTATTTATGGAAAATTTTAAATCATATAAAACCACACTATATATTGATTATGGTGTCATGTATATGTAATACAAGTATCAAATCATGTATTTGAAACTTCCTTCAGGAAGGAAGGATAGGAATAGGATTTGGATGGAATACAAAGGGATGTCAAGTTCATCAGTAAAATTCTATTTTTCATTTTAAAACAATGTTTTGAAAGAAATATGACAGTGTTAAAATATGTTTATTCTGCATGGTGGGCATACAGGATTTTATTACACTGTTTCCTTTTTATAGTTTTTTTTTTCCATTAAAAAATGAGTAAGAACTTAGGAGAGAAGTGCAGTTTTTTGTCTTCCTGGGGTACATACGCAGTCTGTTACTGTTAGCAAAATTTTCGTCAAGAGTGAAGTTTGGTAGGTAGCACAAAGGAAAGAAGTATAGAGGTGGATGTTGTCTTAGTTATCTAGTGCTGTTATAATAACAGAAATACCACAACTGGATGGCTTTAACAGAGAGAAATTTATTCTCTCACAGATTAGGAGGCTAGATGTCCAAATTCAGGCCACCAGCTCTAAGGGAAAACTTCTTTTTGTCAGCTCTGGGGGAAGGTCATTGTCATCAGTCTTCCCCGGTCTAGGAGCTTCTCAGCGCAGGCACCCTGAGTCCAAAGGATGCCTTCTGCTCCCAGTTCTTCTTTCTTGGTAATAGGAGGTCCTTCACCTCTCTGCTCGATTCTCTCTTTTATTTCTCAGAAGAGATTACTCAAGATACAGCCTAATCCTGTAGATTGAGTCCCACCTCATTAACATAACTGCTTCTAATCCTGCCTCATTAACATCATAGAGGTTAGGATTTACAACACATAGGTAATTACATCAGATCACAAAATGGAGAACAACCACACAAGACTGGGAATCATGGCATAGCCAAGTTGACACACATTTTGGGGAGCACAATTCAATCCATAACAGATGTGTTTAGAAAAATGAGTATTAACAACATTCTAGGATGTTTTCTTTTGAATTATTACTTTTAATTATAACTTAAATTTTGCAAATTGGGATGTGATTTGTTCTTATGCTTTCATTTCTTAGCTTGAAGAAGCTAATAGGACACTAACTAGTGATGTTGCCAATCTTGCGAATGAGAAAGAAGAATTAAACAACAAACTGAAAGATGCTCAAGAACGTATGTATTAACAAAGAATAAGGTTTATTTTTAATATACTTAGCATTTTGTCAATTGCTATAATTATCAATATAATTTTTACGTTTTCCTATATTTCAGAGCTATCAATATTGAAAGATGAAGAGATAAGTGCAGCAGCTATTAAAGCACAATTTGAGAAACAGCTGTTAACAGAGAGAACACTCAAAACTCAGGTATGTGTAATAGAATCTAAATATGATTTTGAATGTTTATTAGTTTCTCTCTTCCACTGAATAATAAAAAATAATGTTTTATTTCTAACATTACAATTTGCAAGCAGTAGTCATTGAAGGTTTTGATATTTGTGAGCAGTCACAGTCACCTGATTTTTGCCAGATGGGGAGAAGCTAGATTTCAGTTACACATTGTTCGATTCAATGTTTATTAACATTTTTCTTATTTTTTTATTATAAGCTGATGGCTTTTTCTCTGCTTTTAAGAAGCTAGCTAGTGACTATTTGCTAACAGCCTGAAAAAAGTTAGTCTCAAAAGTCACCTGTGGCTTTTGACCACCCCTCTGCCAACTCAGATAATTGTATGCCCGAATGCTTGTGGTTCCTAGATAGTCTTCTCTATGGTTGGACAGGTTGCATTTTATTAACATGATACCAATGCAGAATTTTTTCTCGAGGATAAAATAAGATCTGCCTAGTAAGTCTGTTTGGAACTAAAAAGTTAAAGTGATAGAAAATGGCATCAGATCAAACCTATAAACATTTTAAAATACAGTTCTCAGAGAACTGAGGGTGAAAAACGAGTAAGAGTATGGGTTGGAGGAGGGTTGGAGAAGGACAGTGAGTAATGAAGGAGGTGCATTATTTAAGCAATACAGAATGTATTTTTGTGGCCCTGTTTATAGGGAAGGAGATTATTGGTACTTGTGTAACTTGGTATTGGTGAGTTATTAAGAAGCCATTGACATAATTCATTTTATTCGTTTATTTTTATTTTGGTAGAATATACATAACATTTGCCATTTCAACCTTTTTTATGTGTACAATTCAGTGACATTAATTATGCTTACCATGTTGTACAGGCATGACCACTGTCTGTTTCTAATGTTTTTTTATCACCCTTACCAAAACCTCAGTACCCCTTAAGCGATACTTATTTTTATGTTTTTAAGGCTGTGAATAAATTGGCTGAGATCATGAATCGAAAAGAACCTGTCAAGCGTGGTAATGACACAGATGTACGGAGAAAAGAGAAGGAGAATAGAAAGCTACATATGGAACTTAAATCTGAACGTGAAAAATTGACCCAGCAGATGATCAAGTATCAGAAAGAACTGAATGAAATGCAGGCTGTAAGAATACTTTTTGGACTCTAGATTGAAGACTTTTTTAAGAAGTAGAACTGTTTTCATGTCTGTGTACATTTCATTGGTTGGAGAACATTTCACAGAAGTATTCCTTAATTATTATTATTATTGAACCAAGGAGCAAAATTGTGGGATATATTGCATCTAATTAATTAAATTTAATTTCTTATAGCAAATAGCTGAAGAAAGCCAGATTCGGATTGAACTGCAGATGACACTGGACAGTAAAGACAGTGACATTGAGCAGCTACGGTCACAGCTCCAGGCCCTGCACATTGGTCTAGATAGTTCCAGTATAGGCAGTGGACCAGGGGATGCTGAGGCAGATGATGGATTTCCAGGTACAGGTTTGTTTTTAGCCCTTATGTTTATTTGTATTAAAAGCCTTTGTCTTAGATATAAATCAGTTGATTGTCTTAAGTCCTGTGCTGACTACTCTTGAAGAAAAATGTTTGCCATTTCCTTAAGGGAAAACCTATTCCTTAGAGTGAGTATTCAAATAACAGTTTAAACTTATTGATTGATTGATTTTGACAAAAATTTTTATTAAAAAAAAAATACAAAGAAAACTACATATTTAGTTTTTTAAATTAGCCTGTTAAATATGAAAATAGCTCTCTTTTTGCACTTTCACCTTATTTTCTCTTAACTTCTTTCTGCATTCTTACTTCCTTTTATGTTGGGTGTTTAGTTCATATCACTCAATCACACACTATGGAATCCATGTCATTCACCTACCAACGTTCCTCTACTTCTGTCAATATTGCCACTAAGCCTTCCAGTTCTCACATGCTTGTTGACTCTGATTCTGACTCAGAAGAAGAATCCTTGCCTTACTTACCCATTTCGTCGGAACCTAATGGTACAGGTGATATCCTGAAAATCTTTTCACCTTTGAGTTTTTTTCTATTCCCCCTAATTTCAGTTGTTTTGAAGAATTTTTATAACACTAACTAATATTCACCAACTCTAACAACTTGCTTTATGCTCAGTTAAAAATAAACTACTACTGCATGAACAAAGAATTTTTTTTTAAGGTATTTGCACACTGTGTTGCTATTATAATTGTTAGATAATTTATTTTGCAAACTTAAAAGAAATGTAGCAGGACAGACATTATATAGCTTAAGAGCTTGTGATTTCACTACCTGTTTCATCCTTTTTCAACCAAGAAGAAATTCATACTGAAATTTTGTAGCAAGAATGACAGTACAGGAAAAGCACATAGACTGTTTAGAGGATGTGCTTAAGGTTTTCATCAAGTCACATCAGCATTATACTGGGCCTTAAAAGGGAGGACAAAACAATTTGACCTGATTCTTTCACTGAGAGGGAAATGAAGACATTTAAATAAAGAAACCAGATAGAAAACACATGAAATTGTTATGTTTAACACAAAGTTGGTGCGAGAATAAGTAAAAAGGAAAAAAAGACATTTAATATAAATGCCATAGCAAGATAGTGTCTGAGCAGTTGAATGCAAAATAAAATTTTGTCTCTTATTAATTGAATTCAGAATAAAATAGCTATAGTTATTTACATTTGTTGTCACATTTTTCAGGAACATATTTCATGTATTTCTCGCATTTCAAAATAATCAAGATACAACATTAAGTCATAAAGTGATTAAAATTGAAGTTGTTTTAGATTTTAGCAATAAAATTGTTTTAATTGTATTCATATCATTAGAGGTCATCTGATTTAGTCCCTTGAATTGATATAGGACCATATCTTGACAGTGCCAGACAAATGAGCACCTGGACTGTTTCAATGATAGCATTTCTGTTCATAACCACAGGTAGGACTTCATGTGTCGTGGAGTCTGGACGCTTGTTGGTGTGAGAGAAGAGTATAGGCTCTGGAATCAGAGAGGCATTACTAGGCGATCTTTTAAGACTTTTCGTTTCCTCATCTACATGAGGAGTATAATTCCTGTTCTTTGAAGTTATTGTGAGGTTTACAGAGAATTTATGTAAAGCATCTAGCACATTCAGACACATAGTAGATGTTAAGTAAGTGGTCTTAGAATAACTTCCCCAAATGCTTATTTTATATACTTATTTCATTAAAAGATATTGATCAGATGCCATTAGAACAAATTCCAAGGTTTCAGTGTGTTTCCATTGTTGAACTAGAATTTTTTTTTTTTTAATTTTATTGTTCTTTAGGTGAAAGTTTGCAGCTCAGGTTAGTTTCTCATTCAAAAATTTATACACATACTGTTTTGTGACATTGGTTGCAATCCCCACAATGTGACAACACTCTCCCCCTTTCCATCCCAGGTTTCCCATGTCCATTCATCCAGTTTTATTGTCCCTCTTGCCTTCTCTTCTTGCTTTTGGGCAGGTGTTGCCCATTTGGTCTCATACATTTGATTGACCTGAGAAGCATGTTTCTTAGTTGTTATTTGTGTTATTGTTATTGTTTGTTTTATTGGCCTGTCTAATCTTTGTCTGATAAGTGATCTTCAGGAGTGATTTCAGTTCTGAGTTAGCAGAGTCCGGGGGCCATAGTCTCAGGGGTTCCTCCAGTCTCTGTCAGACCAGTAAGTCTGGTCTTTTTTTGTGAATTTGAATTTTGTTCTACATTTTTCTCCCACTGTGTCCAGGACTGTCTGTTGTGATCCCAGTCAGAGTGGTCGGTGGTGATAGTGGGTACCATCTAGTTCTTCTGGGCTCAGGCTGGTGGAGGCTGTGGTTCAAGTGGGCCTTTAGTCCTTTGGGCTAATATTTTCCTTGCGTCTTTGGTTTTCTTCATTCTCCTTTGCTCTGGACAGGATAGGACCAATAGATGTATCTTAGATGGCTGCTTGCAAGCTTTTAAGACCCCAGACTCTACTCACCAAAGCAGAATGTAGAACATTTTCTTTATGAACTATGTTTTGCCAGTTGACCTAGATGTCCCCCAAGACTATGGTCCCCAGACCTCAGCCCTTGGTCCCTCAACCTGTTTGCGTGTATCTAGGAAACTTGTATGCCTTTGCATCGGTCAGGTTGTGCTGACTTCCCTTATGTGAACTAGAATTTTAGTGATTTTGATATTTTGGAGTTTAAAAATGTTCTTGTTATATTGTTACCCATTAACTAGATCTTTAAATAATTCTATTTCATTTTAAAAGTCCGTTTTCCCTACGTAAGTAATTACTTATTTAAAATGTTTTCTCCTCAAAGATGTGCACTATATCTGTAGTTAGTCCTTCTGAAGGAAAAAATGAAGAATTCTAATGTAGATGGAGCAATGAAAATAGAGAGCTGCTGCTTTTTTTTTCTTTCTTTTTTTTTTTTTTTGCAGTTTTTCTGCTGACTTTGCAAAGGCATGATTATAATCAACAGGACATTTGACTTCATAAAACTATAGAATATGTGTTAACATTGTACTGTAACCTGAATTTTGTTTTGTATTGGATAACTTTTTTATACTGATCCTGCATTATTATTGTATCTTAGATGACGTGATGTATAATGATAAATTCTAAAGGGCATATTTGTTTTGTGACTTTTATATTACGATTTTATTTAATTCTTCATTGTCTAAGGAGAATTGTTATATTTATCCACATTTCTTGTGCTTGCCTTTAGAATCAAGATTAGAAGGATGGCTTTCATTGCCTGTGCGAAACAACACTAAGAAATTTGGATGGGTTAAAAAGGTAATTGGTGCTTTTGAATATGATTCTTTTCTCCCTTATGGTTTAGCGCCAGCAGTATCACCTTTGTAGTTGTAGGATATACATAACTAGAACTTTTGGACTGATGGTACTTGTTTAAACTTTCTGATTTGGGGTGATGTGATTTTATTTACCCTTGTAAAACTTTTAAATATTGGTATATTGTTAATAATAAAACAGGTTTTGGTATTAGGAAAATATAAGCCAATTGACCTTGGTATTTTTGCTGTTTCAGTAGGAAAACAGCTCTAGGTATTATAGAAAGACCCACTTATTCCTTTTCCTCTGTTACTATGATTATTGATGTTGTTATGTTCATTTTTGATAAGGTTACTAATGCTATAGGATTCCAAAGCTAAATCAGTCCAAAAATTATTAGACTTCATTTCCCCCAGTTTATTTATTGCTATATATTAAATAAGATATCTAAGTTTTAGATATTAAAATATTTATAAAGAAAATTTATTATTTTAAGGAAGGTTTTTCTTAGGGTACTTTTAGTACTTCTTAGTTATTTAACTTAGGTATTTTGTATTTTTTTATTGTTAATATAGAATTTATTTTTGAAGAAAATAAATAAGGTATATAATAACTTTAATCATTGTTTGATTTCTTCTCTCTTTTTAATAGTATGTGATTGTAAGCAGTAAGAAGATTCTTTTCTATGACAGTGAACAGGATAAAGAACAATCTAATCCTTACATGGTTTTAGATATAGAGTAAGTGTTTTTATTTAGAATATTGAGAAACTTTTTTCTCATTTTTTAAAGTATGATAAGAGAGTAAGGTGACTTTTTTGTCAAATTAGTGTAATTTATCTGTCATAAAGAACTCATAGTATAGCTACAACTGTACTGTTGACATTTTCTTATTCTTTGCTTCATACAGATAAAAGTCTGGGATGTAGAGTTAGCTAAAATATCTTTATTTCATGGGTCTTTAATATATTGTTTTCTGAAACTAATTAGAAAATGTCTGACATATTGGGAATTTCTCAAAATCTCAAGGAATGATTGAATTCCTATTTTCTATATGAGTCTAAAAGGGGTCAAAGTAAACTTCTGACATAAGTATAACTAATGTAACTTGATCCTTTGGTAATACTTTACTCCTTTATTAAAAATCTTTTATAGCAAGTTATTTCATGTCCGACCAGTTACACAGACAGATGTATATAGAGCAGATGCAAAAGAAATTCCAAGGATATTCCAGGTAAACATAGTTTGTTTTTTTCTTTTCTCATCTTTAGAGGTTCTAATAGGACAGAGATCAAATGTCTTTATTCTTGGGCCTTCTTCAGATTTCCTTTCTGTTTCAGTCACATTTAAAGATGGCTCTTTGTGTGTGTGTGTGAGAGAGACACACATGCTTCCTTCTGTTTGAATACATCTTCATTCCTTTCTCCATTTTACTTGTTAAAATAAAATCTGTAGTTTGTTTATACCATGTTTCTGGTCTTTGCTATCTTTTTGTTCTGTTATGTTGTGACTTTTTAATTCTTTTATTTTTTGGGGTGATCATGGCTGTCATACTGAAATAGTTCTGCCATATGATTTTTTTGGTTGTACTTTAGATGAAAGTTTACAGTGCAAACTAGCTTCTCATTAAACAATTAATACACATATTGTTTTGTGACATTGGTTGCCAACTTCACGACATGTCAACACTCTCCCCTTCTTGACCTTAGGTTCCCCATTACCAGCTTTCCTGCCTTCTCATCCTAGCCCCTGGGCTGGTGTGCCCATTTAGTCTCATTTTATTTTATGGGCCTGTCTAGTCTTTGGCTAAAGGGTGAACCTCAGGAGTGACTTCATTACTGAGCTAAAAGGGTATCTGGAGGCCATGTTCTTGGGATTTCTCCAGTTTCTGTCAGACCAGTAAGTCTGGTCTTTTTTTTTTTTTTTGAGTTAGAATTTTGTTCTCCATTTTTCTCCAGCTCTGCCTGGACCCTCTGTTTTGATCCCTCTCAGAGCAGTCGGTGGTAGCCAGGCACCATCTAGTGCTGGACTCAGTCTGGTGGAGGCCGTGGTATTTGTGGTCCATTAGTCCTTTTGACTAATCTTTCCCTTGTGTCTTTGGTTTTCTTCATTCTCCCCTGCTCCAGACAGGTGAGACCAGTGGAGTGTCTTAGATGGCCTCTCACAAGCATTTAAGACCCCAGTGTTGTGAGTTCTTAAATTATGAATTCTCTCGTTTTTGCTTTTATGCTAAGCTCTCTAGAAAGTTAAAAAAATCACTTCCGTGGTTAAATTTTACACCTCATAGACTTTTTATTTCTGAGTTAAAGTGAAGCTAAGTTCTTCCCTTTACTACTTCCATATTTCAAATTAGTCAAACCAACAGTTAGGTATTGAGTTCCTTCCGTATAAAAAGCTATTGTACTTGGTGTACTGTGGGGGAATTGATTCTTGTTTTATGGATACTTACAATGTTTATTTGGAGTATATTATATATCCTTTCACCCTTTTCTTTGCCCCCTGAACCCACCAAATACAAATCTTTTAAATTGGAGCTGTGTTTACAGTTACCACCCAGTTTTATGTATCACCTAGTTTTATGTTCTTAAGAACACCAGTTAATATAATTGCCACATTTCGTCAGGATATTGTTTTGAACCATCTTTCCCAGAAAAACTTTCTGACACTGATCAAGTGCAAATTTGCCCCTTGCTGACCTATTCTGATAAAGGTGCTAAAACATAGTAAGGTATTAGGGAGAAAATGAGCAATCGGTACTTGAGCAGGATTGATTCTTTTGAAATGTGAACCAAAGTGACTGTTGAATGACTTTTCTCAAAACTGCTCCTGATTAGGCAGAATCTACTTAGGTTTGAACTTTAATTGCATTTTTTTCTCAACTGAATAATTTTTGCTAATTGTTATTTATACTATCAGAATTGTTACTACATTAAAAAAGTTTATATTTGGAAATTATTCATTGTTCATTTTGATATTTATAGATTTTGTATGCCAATGAAGGAGAAAGTAAGAAGGAACAAGAATTTCCAGTGGAGCCAGTGGGAGAAAAATCAAATTATATTTGCCATAAGGGACATGAATTTATTCCTACTCTGTATCATTTCCCAACTAACTGTGAGGCTTGTATGAAGCCACTGTGGCATATGTTTAAACCTCCCCCTGCTTTAGAGTGCCGTCGCTGCCATATTAAATGTCATAAAGATCACATGGACAAAAAGGAGGAGATTATAGCTCCTTGCAAAGGTAAATAAATAGTAAATCACATGCTCCATCAATATTATTATGTTCAGGTCATTTTAAGCACACTAACTTTTTAAAAATATTTCTTTATAGTGTATTATGATATTTCATCGGCAAAGAATCTGTTGTTATTAGCAAATTCCACAGAAGAGCAGCAGAAGTGGGTTAGTCGGTTGGTGAAAAAGATACCTAAAAAGCCTCCAGCCCCAGACCCTTTTGCACGGTCATCTCCTAGAACTTCAATGAAGATACAACAAAACCAATCTATTAGACGGCCAAGTCGACAGCTTGCGGCAAACAAACCAAGGTAATAAATAAAATATTGGTAAAAAACTGAAAATTGTTTAATATTTTGCTTTTTGTATTCAAGCTAGAAATTTTTCTAATTACAGGTTTCCTTAATATTTTAATGTACTATGGAATACAATTATTTGAAACTATTTTAGTATGCATGCTTGATTTAGATGAAAGTAGAATAAATTTTTTTACTGAATCACACAAGTATATTAATTCAACCAAAAATATATAAAGGGTCCATTTTGTTTTTTTTACATATATATATAAAATCAATATTTTAGAATTGTTATAAATATGTTGAATAAGTAGATAGGATTAACATTGCACATATACCTTTTAAGTGTTAGGTACATACATTGCATTTAATATTGCAAAATATTTTATTTTTGATGGCTTGCAGGACAAGGTTGAAATCTTAAGTCGTAATTCAAATCTACAAGTTTAAAACAAACTTGTGTATGATTTTTAAAAAAGCAATATAGATGGGCTTTAAAATACAAATTCTGACTAATAGGTAAACATACCTTGTAATTGAGATGGGAGTTAGGAATATGAAGTAAGGTCAGGGAAGATCATTTTGCACATTACTAGTTAATTTTTAAAAACTAATCTTTTTCACAAGCATTTTGATATGACTACATTAAAGTAACTTAATTAAAATATCTTGGGTCAAAATAGTCATTTGTTCACTAGCTACTATAGCATTTAACTGTAAGCATTGCTATTCATTTACATGAACATGAAGATTTGGCTAGCTAAAGGAGAAAGTGTATACGTAGGCCAGTAGTTTCCTCTAATTTCAGGTATTCTTTTTGTTCCCTAATACAGGACCTTCAGTGTATGACTTATGATGCACATTGGCATATTATTAGAATCTTATTCTAACAGCAAACATATGAAACTTTCTTGAAATTAATATCTCAAGGAAGTAATTTAGAATAACAAAGGTAGAATTGGTGTTTCAGCAGTGAAAATGTTGAATATTTTGTGTGATGGATGATAAAACTAAATATTATAAAATTAATGATCTATGATAGTAATTAAGCTGAAGAAACTCAAAAGAATTAAGAGATACTAAAGGCCTTGCATTCCATATGCCTCGAGCAATTTGTCTAATAAATGAAGTTCTGTTAGTATTGTAGAACTACTAATGCATAAGTACTTTAATACCTCATAATATATACTGCATTCCAGCTTCCAAAGGCTTTCGTATATATTAATATATATTATATTCTCTCATATAACTTCTTATATATTCTTTCATGTGATCTTTAAAATAGTCATGTGAAGCAGAACAGGTATTGTTTTTGTTTGTTTGTTTTTTCCTATTGAGGCCCCCGAAGGGTAAGTAATTCATTTAGATCCAGAACTACAATGCATCAGAGAGGTTTTATAACTTATTTATATTTATTGTTAACAGAAACAGTGCGTGTGTGTGTATGTATGTATCTGTATATATGTATATATTTAAATACTTGTTCTTTTCTATTTCTAAATACTAGAAAGTAAATATGTTAATTATTTGGGAAAAATAATAGTTATATACCAAGTTGAGGTGTTAAAAAATAAATCCATAACTGAAGTAATGAGAATAGGTGAACATGTATCTGATCTTGGGGTTAGAGAAAGACTTTCAAAGAAAGAAAACATAAAGTCAAAGATTAGTAAATTGACTACCTGAAAATTAAAGCCTTGTAAATTTTTTAAAATACCATATATTTGCAATATATATGATAAAGATGAGTTAGTATCTTTATATAAAAAGTTCTCATAAGTCATTAAGAAAAAGAAGATTGCCTCTTCCCAATATAAAAATTAGTGAGGCATTGTAATATATGCAGGCATTATAATACAAATAGCTGTTAAATATTAAAAAGTGATGAACCTTATTGTTAAACAGAGAAATTCAAATTAAGACTATAATGCAAAACCATTCTTCACCTGCCAACCTGGCAAGGATTAAGAAACTCAACATTGGTAAGATGTAAAGAAATGGGCACTGTCGTATACTGCTAGTTGAACTCAAAATTAATGCAGTCTTTGAGTATGTTTTATAAGCCTGAAGTGTATACCCATTTTACAATACTATGTACAACGTTGTGCATAATAGCGACATGAACAGAGTGTTACATGGGAACAAAGAAAAGCATGGGTAATTCTGACTGAGGGCATTAAGAGGTCTCAAAAATTGGAGGATCAGTTGTTTTCCAGGCAAAGAAATAAGGGAAAAGACAGTTCTAGGCATAATGTGATATGCAGAGTTATTAAGCTGTCAGAGTTATTTACGTGTTTGTAATGTATTGCAAGGCATTAGTGGTTCAGTTGTAGAATTCTCACCTTCCATGCCATAGACCTGGGGAATGCGCTTCATGCACTGCCACCACCAGTCTGTTAGTGGTAGCTTGAGTGTTGCTATGATGCTGAAAAGGTTTTAGCAGAACCTCCAGACTAAGACAGACTAGGAAGAAAGGCCTAGTGATCTACTTCCGAAAATCAGCCAGTGAAAACCCTGTGCATCACAATGATCCAATCTGCAGTGAATCATGGGGATGGTGCAGGAACAGGCAATGTTTTGTTCATTTGTGTTGGGGCCAACTGAAGGACACTGTACTGAGTAGTGCTGGGATGAGGATAGGACCCCTGGTGGTACAGTGGTGAAGCGCTCACCTGCTAACCAGGAGGTTGGCAGTTTGAACACACTAGACACTCTTTGGGAGAAATGTGGCACAGTCTGCTTTGATAATGATTACAGCCTTGGAAACCCTAAGGGGCAATTCAGCTCTCTCCTGTAGGGTCACTATGAGTCAGAATTGACTCTACAGTAATGGGTTTTGTGGGGAGAGGATAGTGACAGGGAGAGGTAGATGAGGCTGGAGAGAATGCTTTGAGCCAGATTAAAAAGGGCCATGCGTACTGTGGAAAACCTTTTGGCGTAGTGGTTAAGAGTTTGGCTGCTAACCAAAAGGTCAGCAGTTTGAGTCCACCAGGCGCTCCTTGGAAACCCTGTGGGGCAGTTCTACTCTGTTCTGTAGGGTTGCTATCAGTTGGAATCCACTCGACGGCAGCGGGTTTTTTTTTATGCATACTATGCTAAATTGGTATGTTTAGACTTAATGAAGTCCTGAACTACAGTACTGACAGTGAAAATGAAGAGAAGAAACACAGTTTCTGAAGGATTTTTTTTAAAAATAATATTTTATTAGGTTTTCAGTGAAGGTTTACACAGCAGTTTAGGTTCCCATTCAACAATTTCTACACAAATTGTTCAGTGACATTGGTTACATTCTTCACAATGTGTGACCATTCTCAATACTTCCATTGTGGTTGTGTTTTCATTAATCTAGTTTCCCTGACCCCTTACATTCTTATCTTTGTTTTAAAGTAATTGTTGACGGTTTGGTCCCATATAGATGATTTTTTAGAGGAGCACAGTCCTTATGGGTGATACTCTTTATTTTGTGAGCCATCAGAAGAATTTAAGTTGAATGACCAGAATTAGGCACACATTCCAAAGGTTCTGGAAGGGTATGTGTCTTAGTTATCTATTGCTGCTGTAACAGAAATTTCATAAGTGGGCGGCTTTAACAAACAGAAATTTATTTTCTCACAGTTTAGGAGACTAGAAGTCCGAATTCAGAACACTGGCTCTAGGGGAAGGCTTTCTCTTTCTGTTGGCTCTGGAGGAAGGTCCTTGTCTCTTCAGCTTTTGCTTCCTGGTTCCTTTGAGATGTCCATGTGTCTTGGCATCTATCTATTTTACCCTGTCTCTCCTCTGCTTGCTTGTTTAATCTCTTTTATATCTCAAAAGAAATTGACCCAAGATACACCCTACACTAATCATGCCTCATTAACATAACACAGACAATCCATTCCCAAATGGAATTTTAACCACAGGCATAGAGGTTAGGATTTACAGCACGTATTTTGTGGGGGAGGGGGACATAATTCAATCCAGAACAGTAGGAAATGATAGATTTTTCATAAAGTATGCTAGAATTGAGGCTTGGACACCCAAGAAGGATTTCCAATACTGAGTTCTTCTCATTCTCCCAAGCAGTAAGCTGAAACCATAGCTAAAAGTTACTTTATATTTAAGCCTATAAAAATGAGAACAGTAAAACCCGTGAAAGGTGGGAATCTGTCAGAGAAGGAAAACTCACATATTTTCCACTAATAGAGAGCGATAGAGAAGTGGTAAGACTCCACCCTGTCAAAGACAGAAAACTTTATGAGACTTGGAAAAACAAGGCAGTCCCATTGAGTTCCAGCTCTCTGTATAGGTTTCACTGTGTATATTAAGCTATTATAAGTATTATTAAATGAATAAGTAATTATATCTAAGTGTGCGTGTTTCTTCAGATATTGTTCTGCATTCATCACATTTTGAAATGAGTAATTAAAGTTGGTTTACTTTTAAATTAGGGGAGTCATCCATCAACCTATTCTGTCAGTGTCAACTGCATCAGAATTCATCCCAGGTTTTTTATTTTAAAAATGCAAATGCTTGCACCGCTACTTCAGCCCAGTTGTAGAAGAATCTCCTGGGATGGGGCCTGGGAATATGCATTATTAAAGCATTAGGGGAATTATATTTACTAAAGTTTAAAAACCACTGATGCAGTGATTACAGGTGAGACTTTGGGAAGCAGATGAGTTCCTTGTCACAAGCTGATTCATGAACGTCACAATTATTAAAGATGAAAAGACCACACATAACTCTGCTCTAAGTCCAGTTTATTTGTATGACTCCCCTTTTATACTGGGGCTTATGTTAGTATTCTGGAAAAATGTGAACTGACCCTCTGGGCACTCTTGTGAAGGGAATGTTCTTAGAGCTCAAATCAAATTGGGTGTCAGCATGGCTACAGCTTCATCTGGGGAGAAAACCCCGTGCATGTCTTACTATTCCCAAATACTATCTCTGTCTTCGCCCCTCTGGTATTCTGGAAAGCATACCTGGCCAACATAATCGTATGCATTTTCCCTATATGCTTCTAATTTCAATCGTATGGTTATCTGTGAAGGGAAAGAAAGTGCTCAGAACACATTAGAAGTGTGATTTCTACATCCTAGCATTAAACTGTAGTTTTTAAAGAGTGTTAGTATATAAATTTGCAAACCTCCTATTGCAGATTGCTTGATTTGGCATTTAAGGACTGGGATTGGTCATTTGATGATGGTGATGATGGTGATGATGATGATGACGATGTTTTTGATTTCTGAAGAAATAAATGGGGTAAATCAAAAAATGAAAAATGAGTTATTTTATTTCTAAGTAGTGCATGTGGTTTGCACTTGGGCTTTCATTATTTTTGACTCGTTTTGAAATTTTGTGATGTTGTTTTAATAATGTATATTTTAAAAGTAGTTTTTAAAAAAAGTTTCTAACTGAAATTCCTGTGCTAAGTGTAAAAGTGAAATGCTATGTTCAGATTCTTTATTGGCTGTAAATTGTCAATACACTTGGGATTACAGTTTTTTATCTTAGGAATGAAACATGTAGAAATAACAAAAGGAGTTAATTCTGGTACTTTCTATTCATTCCAAGGAAGCCATATCCAGAGGAGAAATAAATTTGACAATGTTTTCAACTTCCTAAAACTGTTATTAGTTTGTGAACATAGCATGGGATTCCTTCCTACTTCCCTCCCTCTCTTCTTCTTTCCCTCTCTGTCCTTCTTTCTAACTTGCAAGAATTGAAACCATGAGAACTTTGTAAGTCTAGTAAGCGCTGTGAATAGCTTTTTCTGATTTGGCTTTCTTTGTGATGTGTGAAGTGTTTGCTTTTTGAGAATTTAATGTTACCCTTGCTGAAGAATGCTAATGACATGTTGTAGAAGTTCTTGTGCTTTTAGGAAACGAAAGTAGTTTATAATGGCTAATATTTGAATGAAAGTTGAGCCTCATGAATTAAACCTTTTACATGGAATGGATTTATAAGAAGTAATGTCTGTCTTAAGGAAGCATGTTGCAAAACAAATACTACAATCATATAAAATTGCGATCTATTTATAAGCAGGTTTTACAGAGTATTTTCACATATGTTTAATTTCATGGATAAGGAAAATGTGGCTCAGGGTCAAACAGCGAACTAGAACCTAGTCCGTAAATCCACTGCTCTTTCAACTGTGTGAAGCAGCTAGTAGTTGAACCCCAAATCAAACTTATACTCAGTTGTGTTATTCTGTGATATATTCTTTAACCCTAATAGCTAGTTAATTGTATTAAAACTTGTTGTGTGGGCAGTCTGGTACTTCCAAAATCCATAGTTGTATTGAGAAAGAATATAATTGCATGTACCTAAAAACGGGGTAAGTCATACAGTAAGTATGCTTCTGCATGATTTAGGTATTAAAAGTATAGTAATTAAATGACAGTATGGTTTAATAATGTAATTAAAATGCCTTTTCAAAGAATTGAACAGTCTCTTAAATTATTTCACTATATATCCTAACTTTGTTTTTTCTCTTTTTCTAGCTAACTGCCTTCTATGAATGCAGTCATTACTCCAGGTGATCATATTCTTCTTCCAGTTAAAACAAGACTGAAATATGATGGCCCAAAATTTATTAAAAAGCTATATTTTCCTGAGAGACTGATACCTATACACATATACATATTATATGTTCCCCTTCGGTATAAATTACAAATCTTGGAGAGATTTTCTGGACTCCTTTGAAGCAATGAGTGGAACCAACAGTGATTGGTTGATAGAGTAAGGATACCATATGCAACCCTTCCAGACTGATTCCATAAAGCTCTCTTAGCAGTCACTCACACTACATTGCCCAAAAGGATTGAGAATAGTTAAAGTTTAAAGAAATCATCTTTTCAGCTTCAACAGAGAGATTTCACCAGCACATTTACCAGAAGAATCTGGGAGTGGATTCCACTACAGTGATAGAGACTGCATCTTTAAGAAGTAACCATTATACTGTCTGTGTATGTGTATATATTTATATATATATACACATACATACATATATATGTATATATATAGTACTGTAATACTGCAAGAGGGTTTTTTAAATTTCCCACTTTATTTTTTATACACATTAATCAGATATCATTACTTACTGCAGTTGCAACTATGCACTTGTATAAAGCCATAATGTTGGTTTATATCATTCATTCATGTGGACCTGATGGAAGCTGCATGTTAATGTTAAGCAATTAATGTAACAGAGTTTGAAATTAATTATATCAGTTTCCTAATGCTTCGTAATAGGCAACTTTACCCATTTTGAATGCCTTAATTTAATTTTTTTTCAAAGTCTTAGCCCTTCAGCTGTATTTTTTTTAAAAACAAGTGTTTGTTTACCGCTAGTAGGATGCAGATTTGCTTTGTGGAAGAAAAATAGTGCACTATTTTACACATAATAGTTATATCAGTGTCAGCCTACTTTGATTGTATAACAGTTTCTTTTTTTAAGTATTGGTCATAGAAACAATAATGGATAGTATTCAAACTAATATATCTTTGATGTATATCTATTATTCATCCAACCCCTTTTACAGACCTCAGTATTAGTCTGTGACTTAATAAGTGCTATGAAATGTTTTCTTTGCTTTGAATTTGCTGGGTATCCTAGATGTGTCTTTATTTCTGGTAAAAAAAAAAAAAATTGTGACTATTTTTACATTTCATACTCAAAATTCAAAAATTGTCTCAAATATAAAGAAAACTAAGACATACTGTAGATATATTTTAAATATTTAAATGTGATCCTCAAACACAACTCTGTATGGCAATATTTCAGTATCGGGTAAAGAAAACTAATAACTGGGAAGAAACGGCCTCAAAGGCACTTAATTTTATTTTTATTTTTAAAATGCTATTAAAGTTACAGTTTAGGCAGGCCCAGTCCTGCTATATTTCTCATAATACCAGAAGAGTGTGTGTTTATACCACTACAGTATGCAGCAATGGTGATCGAGTGAAAGAAAAAAAAACCGTAGTATTTTATCAGTCTCTCTATATACACATACAGAGTGTGGTAGGATATTGAAATACACCAATATTCAATGAAGAAAGTAGCCATTTCATTGGTTCCCTCTAGGGGCAGTGTAGAGATGTTTAAAGAGTTAGATCCCCAATTATAGATAATATTGTGGAAATTGAAAAGTGGCCTACTGATAAACTGAAACTGAATTTTGTTTTTCTCGTCACCAAATCTGCACTCTTCCGTGCTGACTGTGCTAAAACTAGATATGCATACCATTTCCCTCGCAGATAGGTTTCCTGCAGTTCTGGTTTTGAGGCACAGCATTTTTTTTTTAAAGTTTAAGATTAAAAATGAAAAATATATAAAATTTATATAGAATAATTATTTCCATTCATTAGACTTGTTAAAAGGAGACTGAATTAATATTTTATATAAAGATTTTGCTACATTATGGGAGGTTCTATCCTATTATTCAGAATTGGAGAGTATATATATATATATTTTTAATAAACTTTATTAAGATGAAATAATTTGAAGTTTACACATGGGTAATTGAAATATTTGAGTAAAAATATGAAAGTTTAAATTTTGAATGCTGTATATATTAGAGAATATGGAGAATCATGATGTGATGCAACTGTATAAGGAAAATTAATGTGAAGTTTTTTTGAGGGGGATAAAAAGATTTTCTGAGGGGTTAAAAACAATCTCTCCCATGGAGATTCTTCACATTATATGGTTTGACATGAGGATTTACAAGGTTGTTTGTCCAACTAATGGAAATGCGCTTAATAAAAATTTCGGACATTGGGTAAGAATTTGCTTTTTACCCCGTTGCTGCTTTCACGTACATTTCATGTGCATGAGTGCGTGCATCTATCCAAATGTTCTCTTCCCAACACTCATTAAATATGATACTGACTTGGTTGAACAACCTGATTTTGTGCCAGTTTCTCCTTTTTTTTTTGAGATCCTGAAGCTTCCAAGATAAATCTTCTATAAGAGCAAGAGTTGCTTATTTCCTTACGCCTGATTTCTCCTAGAGCCATAAATACCTCCTATGGGGAACTAAGAAATAGTGAGTACTGGGATTTTCTTAGTTGGATTTTTTACTTTTGTGGGGCTAGCAAGACAAGTAGAAGGGAAACTGGTGCCGGTATTACTGTTAAAATCAATGTATAGTGAATATTTTTTAAAGTATTAATTTAAAAAAAAACATGCTATCTAGAAGCAAGATTTTTTTAAATCTATCTGAAAGCTTAAAATGTGTTAGTTAACTAAAGGATACATATACCAATAAATTTAAAATAAAGGTTAGTGTTTTTAAAACTAACCTATGCGAGAGTTATGTAGATCTGGCTCTGAAGGATCTACTTTGCATTACTTTATTTGCAGATCCTAAACAAAATGTACTCTAGGTTTTGCCAAACCACAGTTTAAGAAGTTATGCTGCTGTTGTTAATCTATTCTTACAGGATTCTGGTGGTAAAATAGAGAAACTCAGATAGTACATTACCTTAGTGAAACATGATTTAAATTACATGCTTAAAATTCAGTTAAAGCAAGTCACTTCTGAGTTTCTCAGACTGTCTTGACACTGCTACTGACTCACCTCTCCTTCCCTGGAATCAGGCTTCAACTTCCTGATGTTGTGAAGATACCATAGTTGATTTGTAAAGCACTTTGAAGATAAGCACTGTGTAACAGTGCTAAATATTATGGTTGGAGGCCTCTCCTTTGATTCCCTTCCCCGTAATAAGGAATTTTGTTTGGAATTGTAATAAGTTATGAACTGCATGGTTTAGATAATCATAAATATTTGATCCCTTTGAACAAAAATCGAACACCTTGATTTTTCTTTTTTTTTTAAATTTTGTTGCATCTTTGTAGTAATGTAATTGTATTTTATGCCTGCTTTTTATAAAAAAAATTAAATAAAAGAAATTAAGATGTAAGCATTTTCATACTTTTCCTGAGAAACAGTACTGGAATGCTGCAGTTTTCTAAAAGTTTATCATAAAAGTATGCCTTCCGTAAAAGATGGGTGTAGCAAACAAGTCCTGTAACAACCACCAAGTTGTCATCAAGTTGATTCCAACTCATGGTGTGACCCCCATGTTGTCAGAGTAGAACTGTGCTCCGTAGGGTTTTCAGTGGCTGAATTTTCAGAAGTAGATCACCAGAACTTTGCTTCTGAGCTGCATCTGGGTGGAGTGGAACCTCCAGTCCTTTGGTTAGCAGCTGAGAGGGTTAACCATTGCACCACCCAGGGACTCCAGCAAGTCTTATAACTAAGGTTATATAGACTTGCAATTTTTCTACCTTGTCATCTAGTTCATGGAAAAATCAAAACAGAATTTCAACAGGGAGCCTGTCTTGGCTTTGATTTGATTTTGGTGTGTAAAGGACCTACAAACCTAACCAGCCCATTTCAGTCGCTGAGGATAGGAAGGAGTAGGATGCTTGTTTTGTCAGGAATAGTGTGCTGATAGGTGGTTTCCTAGAAAGAGCATTTTCTCTGGTAGTCAGGGTTGTTTTTTCCTAGGCCACTTATTAGCTGTCATCTTGGGCAAGTTATTAACTCTGAAACTTTTTTTTTAATCTGTAAAATGGAGATTATGTTTACTTTATAGGATGATTGCAAGATTAAATATGATGTGTATAAAATACCTAGAATAATTCAAATGTTTGTTCCCTTCCCTCCCAAAAGGGAAAAATGGAGAACTCTTCACCTAAAATAGTATATCCTTAAAGAAGTTGCTTTAAGCAGTGATAAAGTACTAACAACAAAAAGTATATATAAAAATATTTGTTGGAATAAAAATAGTCACATAATTCGTATTTATACTTATGGACAGATCATAACTGCATAAGAAAAGATTAACTTACTTGGATTTTTCACAAATGACAACTATGATTTAGTTGTCAACTGCGGAATCAATAATTTATTTTTAGATACCATATTTTTCTTCCTATTGGTCCCAAGCAGTAGTTTTAAAAGGATTAGCCACAGTTTAAATTCAAAAACTGTATGTTATACTTAAATCACATTAAAATGACTGACAGTGTAAAGACTCAGCAGAGTTCAAGATAAAGTTTATTTTACATAGGACACTAGACATTTACTTATTACATATAAAAGAATAATGACATTCAGTTATAAGGGGGAAATACATTTTTAAATGTTAGGGTTTCTAGAATTTTAGAGGAAAATATGATGTACAAAAATCTTAACATGTTTAGAATAAAATACTGTAATGAGCATAAAATTCATAAGAATTGAGCAGAACCTAGCAATACCCTTTACTGCATATATTTTCAAAGATAAAACCTGATCCAGGTCAGCTGTATTTTGTACCAAATTCCAATAGCGATAATTGTGTACATGTGGCTGTTTTAAAAATGGCAGCACTGTGGTTGAATCAGAATGTTTGTTGGGATTGCCACATAAATATAGATTGCAGTTAATAGTACCTTTTTAAGGTAATTACTTAAAGGCACAGTGTGAAGTTAAAGGCTATCTTGGTGTGCAAACTCAAGTCAAATTACATTTATGCTTCCTTTGATATCCTTGCTGTAGCCTAAGGAGCTTACTATATTCTGACATGATAAGACCATCCTGTTATATCTGTTACAATTAAACTTTAGTCCCAGAAAATGAACCTTAGTAATTTACAGTTCTACTTCTGAATCTGAGCATAATCCCCCTCCATTTGTATTCATTTGTGTTGGAGAGGAATTATTCTTAAAAGATTTTGAGAGCTGAGAAATTGATGTAGTTAGCTCTTTGGAGAGAACTTAATCATGTCTTCAGGGTGACAGTCAAAGTGGTCTCAAAATGAGCTTCTTAGACTATTTCTGTCAGTCATCAGCCTTCTCAAAACTGCAGATCTCTGAGCCCTACCACAACCTAATGACTTGAGGGGAGGGGAGAGAGAATTCGGCATTTTTAAACCAGTGTTTCAGTGGCTCGCTCAAGTCTAAAACACCTTCAGCTTTAAAGTTTCTGAAATGGTTGACTAAATTAAAGACTTTAATTTAGCAATGAGCTGTTTTTCCTTTGGTTCAGCTATTTGAAATCCACTTTGTGTGTAGGAATATGTATCCGTCATTCAGCCTTTACAGTGGTCTTCCGGAAACGAAGTACTGTAGCTGTTACCCATATATTGAAAGCCAGCATGATCATAAAACGTATAAGAACTGAAATCAGCCAAAAAGAAAGAAAAAATAAGTATTAAGAAAAATGCTGTTTTCACATTACCACTGCCGTCGATTCCAATTCATAGTGACCCCGTAGGGTTTCCAAGACTGTAAATCTCTGCAGAAGCAGATTGCCACATCTTTCTCCCATGGAGAGACACTGGTGGTTTTGAACCGCCAGCCTTTCAGTTAGCAGTCCATCGCTTTAACACTGTGCCACCAGGGCTCCTTGTTTTCACATTACAGAACAAAACTACCTCCTGCTCTAAAAAGAAGCCTAAGTTCTTCACCCCCCAAAATAAAATACGTATGGATTATGAGAACTTTTAAACTTTGGCTCCAGATAGTTCTGGGGAAATGATCTTATCAAGACAGCTACCTTTGGCCACTTGGCCTGATTTAGGCTGAGTTCTCAACTCCCAAATCAAACATATATAAATCTTTGGAAAATGATTAAAATAGATGGTAGCACCTAGTCTATGAAGATTAGAAATAAGTTCCTGGCACATAAGTCAAAAACCAAACCCGTCTCCATCAAGTCGATTCCTACTCATAGTGACCATGTAGGACAGAGTAGAACTGCCCCATAGGGTTTCCAGAGAGCAGCTGGTGGATTTGAACTGCTGACCTTTTGGTTAGCAGCCAAGCTCTTAACCACTGCGCCACCAGGGCTCCACATAGACACTTTGAATAAGCTAAAGTATTTTCTCCTCCATCACAGCACCCCTTTAAAAACAACAGAACAAGAGAATGAAATCAAATGACGTGTCATTCCCGTGCTTTAAAAAGCCTTCAGAGGCTTCCCACTGCTTGTGGGCAATCTAGACTCTGGGCGGTTTGGCCACTGCCAGCCTGCCCTCCTACTCTCACACACTCATTCCCCATCACTCCCCGGGCACTCCGCACTCCAGCCCCGCTGGTGCTCTCAGGGTCCTGAGGCATGTATCCTCGTGGCCTTCACACAGGCTGCTGATCCATGTAAGCAATCTCTTCTCCACCCTTTTCTCTGATTAAATGTCCACTCATCTTTAAGATCTCTTCAAATTAATCTTCCCAGCTCCCTCAAACTAGGTCCAGTTCCCCTGTTAGGTGCTAATCCTGTACTACTCACTGAAAACTCTTCACAATACAGTAAGTCCCTAGGTTCTGTCTGACTTAGGGACAACTGGTACTTGCCCATTAATGTTATGTAAATTTGCCCTCAGTTTGAAACAACTGAGCTGGTCTTGATGCTTCATCACAATCACTTTCACTTGCTGCACATGCAGCTTTTAAATCACTGAAGTTCTCGAGCCTTTTCTTGCATTAAAGCAAGGCTAAATAAGAACTCTATGCACCTATTCCAACTTACCTACAAATTCGACTTAAAGACACACTTAGGATCTTGTTCATAACCTGGGGAGTGCCTGTATACTATGCTTCAGCAGTTAATTGTGTGATTACTTCACTGTCCATTTCCACTGAAGGAATGGAAGCTCCTTAAAGATTACTATCTTGTTCGTATTCTTTTCCAGGTACTACAAGAAGTTGTTGTGGACCGTCAGTGACCCTATAGGATGGAGTAGAACTGCCCCATAGGGTTTCCTAGAGCTGATCACCAGGTGCTTAATATTATGGATGGTGACTGGTGAAGACTAGGAATACACTGCTGCTGTCCTCTAAATTTATAATCCAGCAGAGCCGAGGTGATCTATTAAACCCTGAGACAATGTACAAATGAAGTAGTTACAAACAGCATAAAACTCAAAAAGGAAGTAGGGATAAAAATATGTATTTTGCTTACTTGTAAGATCACTGGTGGTAATTAAAGTTGTTATTATTCTTGCTGTAAGAGAAAAGTTTTCATCAATTAATATCAACTTGCTTCTCAGGAATAATGGTGTTTAGCTAATGTCCTTCCCTTTTAAATACAGAGATATATCACTGTTAACTGTTCTTGAAAGGTTTTAGTAATGCAGAAAACTTAGTACTATATTTCATAAAACATTGAAAATCTAGCCATGTATCCTAGTCCAGTGGTTTTGAAACTGCTCATAAGAGCAGAGTCTGTGCCTAGAAGGTGCTTAGGTACTACCCAGGAAGGCAGGGTTAGACTGAACTTCCTTCCACTGCCTGTATGTGCCAGCCCACAACTCCCTTCTCCACCCCCAGAAAGCAGCTTTTAAAAAAATCTCATTTATACATTAAGCTTCTAGGTAAGATTTCTTTTTTAAAAAGGCTCCTACTAATTAAAAACAATGTTTTTAAATCACTGAATTCTACCCCCTTATTTCATAGATGGAAACCCTGGTGGTGTAGTGGTTAAGACCTATGGCTCCTAACCAAAAGGTCAGCAGTTCAAACCCACCAGGTGCTCCTTGGAAACTCTATGGGGCAGTTCTACTCTGTCCTGTAGGGTCACTATGAGTCAGAATTGACTCAGTGGCAATGGGTTTCTTTTTTTTTTGGTATTTCATAGATAAGGAAACTGAGACCCGGAAAGGGGTATGATTTTCCTAAGGGTCTAACTTGTGGTTAGGTGCTGTCGAATCGGTTCCGACTCATAGTGACCCTACAGGACAGAGTAGAACTGCCCCATAGGGTTTCCAAGGAGCAGCTGGTAGATTTGAACTGCTGACCTTTTGGTTAGCAGCCGAGCTCTTAACCACTACGCCACCAGTGCTACAAGGGTCTCACTAGAACTGCTTAATTTAACACATTTGCCTATACCACTTCACTTAGTAAACACTTAGGAAAATGGTCACTTTTACCACATACGAGGGACCTGAAATGGGAATCAGAGAACACCACTATGTACAACTCACAGTATACCTTTCCTAACCCAAAATCCATGAAAAGTTCTCCCCCTGCTTAACATGTTTTACATTTAGCATACATTGACATAGTAGCTTTTTAGTCTCATATTCCAACTCAACTGTATGCTCCTGAAGGGCAGGAACCAAGTCTTAGAAAAATATTTGTTGCCAAATTTGCTAACTCAAGGCTTTGCACACAGACCTGTAAGTAGTTGTTGACTAAATCAACAATGTAAGTGGATCTTAATAGATGGAGAGAAGACACCATCCAGTTCAGAAGACTGCCAACTAAAGGGTTCTTCTGCAAACTCAAAAAGACTTCTAGTAAATGTTACCTGTTAATAACTGGCTCCAAGATGAACTAGAATATAATAGCCAACTTAAAGGGAACTAGGGTAACTTTGCTAAAAATGCACCTTTATTCATTTCTAAATTGATGCTGAAGTTGCTAGCCTACTCTGTCAAAAGGAACACTGGGTTTAAAACCAGTTCATTTTTTCCCCCATAAAATTATAGTCTCCAGTTCATTTTTCATCTATTCAATAAATATTTAAATACTTGTTAAGCACAGAACTCCATACAAAATAAATGTAATCCATGGTCTCTGCAGTTACAAGTTCCCAAGATTTCCTAAAAGAACTTAGTAAGCAAAATTTAAAGATGGAAGTACTTTAAGATAAATTAGAGGGCTAATAAATAATATATATAATTAGCTGTTCTAAAAACTATACATGTATTACACAATAGCACTTCAATATTTTAAAGCCAAAAATAAAACTCAAGGATAAGATATTTAAATAAATTTTTAATAACTTTTGACATAAAGATCCATGCCAGCAATCCTGGATGGAGAAACTGGTCCTTTAAGATGTAGAAGAATCAGATGAAGTAGAATTAAAATACCTAAAACTAGTAAATCTAATGTGATAGCTATGCCTTTTAAAATGTCTCTACCTATATATCACACATATATATCTTAGGTGGTTCTTGCAAGAACCCAGATAAACAGTGGAAATTCTAAAGTTGAGACCAAAGTAGCTCCTGAAAAACTCCACTGCTACAAAATCTATCCATGCTCAAAAGCCAATGTATGATTTTCTTAATCAGATCTTTTTAATCTGTTACATCACAAAGATTCCAAATTTTAAAACAAATGAGTGGATTCAATATATGCAACCTCTTGAAGTTGTCAAAGAACAGGAGAGGATTGTTAACATCGGGGCAGATTTTTGGAGAGACGTGTGCTTTCACTTTTTTTTTTTTTGGCAACTGGAATACAAATCTTGAAGAAAACGGCGAATAGTCTGCATTAAATCAGCCTTGTAAATACTCTTATCTAGTAATGTTATATCTCAATCTTGTTGCCACTGAGTCAATTCCGACTCATACCGACCCTATAGGACAGAGTAGAACTGCCCCATAGGGTTTCCAAGGAGTGGCAGGTGGATTTGAACTGCCAGCCTTTTGGTTAGCAGTCAAGCTCTTAACCACTGCACCACCAGGGCTCCCTGTATCTCGGTAGTGATTAGCAAAGCTCAAGGGATCGTGACAAATTAACACCCCAAGTTAACACCTCTTCCAGGCAGACAGCTGATGCTGACAAAGGACTCCCCAGCATTTGAGTCTTTCTCTTACTTGCACAGGTGTAAGAAGAGAGGCTCCACGTCAGGGCACTCACAGCTCCCGAGTCCCTTGTCTTCCACAGATACTGGAGCTGAGCAAACTTACTGGCCGCACTAATGAAGGTACATAAATTCTGTTTGCAGATAAAAAGTGAGAAAGTCAGGAGTCCATTTGTTAAAACTGCAAAAGAACATCAGGTACAGAAAGCACTTTTGAAGCCATATTTTCAGGATAAGTAATAACCAACTTGTACTTGATTGAAACCTAAGTTTGGTGTGAACAGAATGCAATAGTGAGACATCTATTTATAACCCACTAATTCCAAATTTTGGGTCATTCAACCACGAAGTTCACTGAAGCATTTTAATGATGAAAGGGAAGCCCTGTGCTCCAAGCATTGTGTTCCAGGCATCGGGGCATGTTGAAGGCAAACACTGTCCTGGTCTCAAAGTATTTAGTCTACAGAAGGGGGATGGACGAGCAGATAACGGCAACACAGAATGATAAACTCAGTAGCACAACACAGTGGCCCGGGAAACTAAGACCCAGAGGGTCTCAAAAGTGGCATGCTTAATGTCCAATGAAAAAAGGTTTTTATTTAACAAACATGTATATGTTGTTGTTAATTGCCCTCGAGTCAGCTCTGACTCAAAGTGGCCTTCTGTATAACAGAATGAAACTTTGCACAGTCCTACACCATCTTTGATATGTTTGAGTCCACTGTTGAGGCTATTTTGTCGATCTGTCTCACTGAAGGTTTTCCTCATTTTCGCTGATCCTCTACCAAACATGATGTCCTTTTCTAGCGACTGGTCTTTCCTGATGTGACCAAAGTAAGCAAGACAAAGTCTGGCCATCCTTACTTCTAAGGAGCATTCCGTTGTATTTCTTTTAAGACTGATTTTTTCTTCTGAGAGTCCATGGCATAGTCAATATTCTTTGCCAACACTACAATTCAAATGCATCAATTCTTCTTCTGTCCTTTTTTCATCGTTCTTACTATTTACTAGAAACTGTTCTAGCTTTTTTATAAATAGTAAGTCATTTAATTCTCATAATAATCCTATTAGGTAGTCACTATTATTACCCTCATTTTATAGATGAGGAAACTAAGGCACAGATTGCTTACATAACCTTCTAAAGATCGTACAGCTAGTAGGTGGGTTATAGACCCCGGCAGTCTCGGGCCAGAATCCATGTTCTAAACCACTACCTTATGCTGCCTAGGAAGTAATTCTTTGGGTTACTGCTTTAGTTTGAAGGGAAATAAAAATATCTATATGTAATCCAATCCTCTTGAAAAGGAAGTAATACTGCTACTGTAAATAGAAAGGGAGAGACAATGTAATTTACTTTATCTATGTAAAGCCCAGACCCTAACTGCAAATAACAAATTGGAGCTGATGAGGTATTTACATAAAAGAGAAAATTTTCCCCACTTTAAGGGAGCGGGGAAGCTCTTTTAATATCCTACCATCATCAGCATTTGAATATGCAAACCCTGTTATTGTTATTTGTTGTTAGGTGCCGTCGAGTTGGTTCCGACTCATAGCAACCCTATGTACTACAGAACGAAACACTGCCAGGTCCTGCGCCATCCTCACAATCGTTGTTATGCTTGAGCCCATTGTTGCAGCCACTGTGTCAATCCATCTCGTTTAGGGTCTTCCTCTTTTTTGCTGACCCTCTACTGTTCCAAGCATGGTGTCCTTCTCCAGGGACTGATCCCTCCTGACAACATGTCCAAAGTATGTAAGACATAGTCTCGCCATCCTTGCTTCTAAGGAGCATTCTGGTTGTACTTCTTCCAAGACGGATTTGTTTGTTCTTCTGGCATTCCCTGGTATATTCAATATTCGTTGCCAACATCACAATTCAAGGGGGTCAATTCTTCAGTGTTCTTTGTTCATTGTCCAGCTTCGCATGCATATGATGCAATTGAAAATACCATGGCTTGGGTCAGGCACACCTTAAGTCTTCAAGGTGATACCTTTACTTTTCAACACTTTAAAGAGGTCTTTTGCAGCAGTTTTTCCCAATGCAACGTCTCTTGATTTCCTGACCCTTGCTTCCATGGGCGTTGATTGTGAATCCAAGTAAAATGAAATCCTTGACAACTTCAATCTTTTCTCCATTTACCATGATGTTGCTTATTGGTCCAGTTGTGAGGAGTTTTGTTTTCTTTATGTTGAGGTGTAATCTATACTGAAGGCTGTGGTCTTTGATCTTCATCAGTAAGTGCTTCAAGGCCTCTTCACTTGCAGCAACCAAGGTGGTGTCATCCACATATCGCAGGTTGTTAATGAGTCTGCCTCCAATCCTGATGCCCCGTTCTTCTTCATATAGTCCAGCTTCTCGGATTATTTGCTCAGCATACAGATTGAATAGGTATGGTGGAAGGATACAACCCTGACACAGCCCATCCTGATTTCAAACCAAGCAGTATCCCCTTGTTCTGTTCAAACGACTGCCTCTTGGTCTATGTACAGGTTCTTCATGAGCACAATCAAGTGTTCTGGAATTCTCATTCTTTGGAATGGTATCCATAATTTGTTATGATCCACACAGTCGAATGCCTTTGTATAGTCAATAAAACACAGGTAAGCATCTTTCCGGTATTCTCTGCTTTGAGCCAGGATCCGTCTGACATCAGCAATGATATCCCTGGTTCCACGTCCTCTTCTGAATCTGGCTTGAATTTCTGGCAGTTTCCTGTTGATATACTGCTGCAACCACTTTTGAATGATATTCAGCAAAATTTTATTTGCATGTGGTATTAATGATATTTTCGATACTTTCCGCAATCTGTTGTATCACCTTTCTTGGGAATAGGCATAAATATGGATCTCTTCCAGTCAGTTGGCCAGGTAGCTGTCTTCCAAATTTCTTGGCATAGACGAGTGAGCACTTCCAGTGCTGCACCCGTTTATTGAAACATCTCAATCAATATTCCGTCACTTCCTGAAGCCTTGTTTTTCACCAATGCCTTCAGTGCAGCTTGAACTTCTTCCCTCAGTACCTTCGTTTCCTGATCATATGCTACCTCTTGAAATGGCTGAGCGTTGACCAGTTCTTTTTGGTATAATGACTCCGTGTATTCCTTCCATCTTCTTTTGATACTTCCTGTGTCATTTAATATTTTCCCCTATAGAATCCTTCACTATTGCAGCTTGAGGCTTGAATTTTTTCTTCAGTTCTTTCAGTTTGAGAAATGCCGAGTGTGTTCTTTCCTTTTGGTTTTCTATCTCCAGCTCTTTGCACTTCTTGAGCTGCCTTTTGAAATCTTCGTTCAGTTCTTTTACTTCATCATTTCTTCCTTTTGCTTTAGCTACTCAACATTCACGAGCAGGTTTGAGAGTCTCTCTTCTGACATCCATTTTGGTCTTTTCTTTCTTTTCTTTTATAATGACCTCTTGCTTTCTTCATGTATGATGTCGTTGATGTCATTCCACAAGTCGTCTGGTCTTTGGTCATTAGTGTTATAACGCATCAAACCCATTCTTGAGATGGTCTCTAAATTCAGGTGGGATATACTCAACGTCGTACTTTGGCTCTCGGGGACTTGTTCTAATTTTCTTCAGTTTCAGCTTGAACTTGCACATGAGCAATTGATGGTCTGTTCCATAGTCAGCCCCTGGCCTTAAGTTCTGAGTGATGATACTGAGCTTTTCCATCATCCCTTTCCACAGATGTAGTCGATTTGATTCCTGTGTATTCCATCCGGCGAGGTCCATGTGTATAGTCGCCATTTATGTTGGTGAAAAAAAGTATTTGCAACGAAGAAGTCGTTGGTCTTGCAAAATTCTATCATGCGATCTCCAGCATTCTTTCTATCACCAAGGCCATATTTTCCAACTACTGATCCTTCTTCTTTGTTTACAACTTTCGCATTCCACTCACCAGTAATTATCAATGCATCCTGATTGCATGTTCAATCAATTTCAGACTGCAGAAGCTGGTAAAAATCTTCAATTTCTTCATCTTTTGCCTTAGTGGTTGGCGCGTAAATTTGAATAACAGTTGTATTAACTGGTCTTCCTTGTGGGTGTATTGATATTATCCTATCACTGACAGCATTGTACTTCAGGATAGATCTTGGAATGTTCTTTTTGACGATGAATGCAATGCCATTCCTCTTCAAGTTGTCATTCCTAACATAGTAGACCATATGAGTATCCAATTCAAAATGGCCAATACACGTCCATTTCAGCTCACTAATGCCTAGGATATCAATGTTTATGTGTTCCAATTCATTTTTGATGATTTCCAATTTTCCTAAATTCATACTTCGTACATTCCATGTTCTGATTATTAGTGGATGTTTGCAGCTGTTCCTTCTCATTTTGAGTCGTGCCACATCAGCAACTGAAGGTCCCAAAAGCTTAACTCCATCCACATCATTAAGGTCGACTCTACTTTGAGGAGGCAGCTCTTTCCCAGTTGTCTTTTGAGTGCCTTCCAACCTGGGGGCTCATCTTCCAGCACTGTATCAGACAACGTTCTGCTGCTATTCTTAAAGTTTTCACTGGCTAACTCTTTTCAGAAGTAGATTGGTGGATTCTTGTTCGTAGTCTGTCTTAGTCTGGAAGCTCAGCTGAAACCTGTCTGCCATGGGTGACCCTGCTGGTATTCTGAATACCGGTGGGATAGCTTCAAGCATCACAGCAACATGCAAGCCCCCACAGTACAACAAACTAACAGACACATGGGGGCAAACCCTGTAGGGGCAAGATACTGAAAACCCTGCAAACCCTGTAGGGGCAAGACACTGAAGAAACAGATAGGTTAGCAATGGAGTGGCAGGCCTTCTCTTTCCCCATGATGTGCTGAGCACCTCCTCTGGGCCATTCAGAGACAAAGCAGGAGATGCACACTGAAATATGCTGGATAACAGTGGCATGTAACACTCATCTTTTTATACATTCCACAAATATTTACTAAGGTCCTACAATGTGTCAGGTGTTGTGCAAAATGCAGGATGCAATGGTGTAAAAGAAAGAACCATCCTGCACTCTGAGCTCAGGGTCTAGTGGATATGCAGAAAGCAGGTCATGACTAAACAGTGTGGTGAGTGCTTTGATAGGCATAGGCCAGAGCTACATCAGGCACTCATACTTTTTTCACTCTTTAGAGAACAGAAGATGAGAGTGGAGAGGCAACCATAAAATAAGGCAGTTGCAAATATTTTCATTAAGAGACTGGGATTATAAATCCTCACAGTTCAGTGGCTAAGTAATGGGCTGCAGCTAATTTGAAGTTGAGAGTAAGAAAAAGTTAATGCTATGGCCACAAAAATTACCTATCCCACCCCTGAATAAAATACAGATATTGATGGACGGATGCATGGATGGATAGATGGACGGAAATAATTATTGTGCTTTAAAACCTGAGGAGACCATGCTTCTTTGAACTGGCAAACTCAAAGCAGGAAGTTGTGGTGGCTCAGCTCTGGGAATTTTTGGCTGTTCCAAATGAATCCACATGATGGGGCACTCAGGCACTCTGCTACCTTGAGATCTTCACAAATTAGCTGCAGCACTGTACAGTACCCCCCACCCGGAGCTGGGCCCAGCCCTGCCGTGTAACAGTCTCTACATCAGCTGAAACACCTACTCCAACTGCTGGATTGTGTACAGATTGAAGGGAGGCCACGGTGAAGGCCAGGAGGCCAGTCAGGAGGCTACTGCAATAATCCAGGTTTGTACCAGGGTGGTAGAAACAGAAGAGGTGAGAAGTGCTCAGAGTCTGCATATATTCTGACAGAACTTGCTGAGGGACTGGCTGTGGGAGGTGAGAGAAAGAAGTCAAGGGTGATTCCAAACTCCAATATCTCTGGTCTTAGCGACTGGAAGAATAGAGTTGCCAGTAACAGAATCAGATAAAACTGCACGAGGAGCAGGCTTGCTGGAAGAGAGGGGCAGGGCAGGAGTTTGGGGCATATACATTTGAGATGTTGACTAATCATACATGCGTAGCTATGGAATCAGTGTGTGCTGCAGCCCTGGAGCCCTTTAATGCTGAAGAAGTCAGGGAGATGACGAGGAACCAGCAAAGATGACCAGGAAAGATCAGGTGGAAGGGACAACAGGGGAGGGAGGTATGCTGGAAGCCAGGTAAAGAAAGTGTTCTAAGGAGGAAGGCTTGATCTATGGTGTTAAATGCTACCGAGAGGTTAAGTAAGATGAGGAACAAGAAGGGACGGCTGGATTTAGCAACAGGAATGAAAGTCATTGCCATCCTTGACAAGAGCAGTTTGTTTCTTTTCTGTCCCCCTAACAGAATGCAAACTCCATGAGGGGAGGATTTTGTTTCCAGCTGGGTCCCCAGCACCTGGAACAGTGCTGGCACATGGTGGGCACTAGTTATGGATGGAATCGTGCTCCCCCAAAATATGTGTTGGAATCCTAACACCTATACCTGTGGATGGAATCCAATATGGAATAGGGTTTTCTTTGTAACGTTAATGAGGCAATGCCTGTGTAGGATGTGTCCTAAGTCTAATCACTCTGAGTTATAAAAAGAGCAGATGAGACACAGATGCAAGCACAAATAGCGGACGGCAGATGCCAAGTGAGGATTGCCAAGGAATCAAGGGACACCCAGGAGGAATCAAGGAATGCCTGGGAAGCAGTCGACATGGTTGTGACCCTGATTTGGATATTTCTGCCTCCAGAACTGTGAGAAAATAAATGTCGGTTCTTTAAAGCCTTTGACTTGTGGTATTTGTGCTACAGCAGCAGTAGAAAACTAAGACCAAAAAAAAAAAAAAAAAAAAAAAA
>NW_004443959.1:7696290-7723400 GCF_000243295.1 Trichechus manatus latirostris
AAAAAAAAAACAAAACAGTTGCCATTGAATCAATTCCAACTTATGGCGACCCTATAGGACAGAGCAGAACTTCCCCATAGGGTCTCCAAGGAACAGCTGGTGGATTCGAACTGCCAACCTTTTGGTTAGCAGCTGACTCTTAACCACTGCACCACCAGGGATCTCAATAAATACTTGTTGAATGAGTAAATCCTTAGTAATAATGCATTTTGGAAGATGCCATGATAAAGGCAAACACAGGATAACATGGGAGGAAAGAAGAGATTACTTGGACATGGGACAGTCATGGAGAAGGGAAAGGCAGAACGCCCATCTAGCAAATAGTCTCAGGTGGAGGAGATGAGCAAGGGCCCATGGCCAAGCCTGCGGTCAGATCCAAGGACGGGCCACACTGGGAGCTGGGTACAGATGACCCCAAGCAGGGAGACCTGTGAGGACAGAAGTTCTTGTGCCATCCAAGCGACCTGAGCTAGGGCAGAGGTGGAAGGAATGGACAGGAAGAAACGCATCTGAGAACTAGTCAGGATGCAAGGTCAGCACAAGCTGGTGGTCAGATGCAGCAGGGTCAGATGCAGGGACAAGGAGGCGTGGGATGGAGAGGGAGGGCCGGGAAATCTGCACACACAGACTTCAAGATGGCAGATGGACAGACCCTTGTCTGCTAGATCTTCTACCAGATTTGTCTTTCTGAAGAAAATGCCATCATTAAAATCACGAAGGAGCTTTAGTCTGGGCCATAACCGAGACGTGGACAGTTTTACCATATATGTTCAACTGGAGATGATCATATGTTTCTGTACAGTAGAGTCTAATGGATGATTGGGCTTGGAAAGGAGAATGGATGTGTAAACTGTTCTGGAGAACATTCTTAAGCACTTTAATCATATCTCTGTGAATAAATTATAAGTATGTGAATTATCAAATGATCTAACCATTAAAGCACAATTTAGGACTTCTGTGGAAACAATGTGTCAGTCTGAACTGGTACACGCATTTGAAAGCAAAAATCAGCTTATTTGTAAACATTGTATAACTGAGGGTTTTCACTAATTCAAACAGCACCCTCTCCCCCACAGGAATGTAAGGCTTTCCATGAGAACACTGACACCCAGGTGCTTTCTCCTGCCCTGTGGCTCGGGCCCTTGGAATCTGCCCGCCTTGTTTACCTCTAGCCCCGGTGCCTGACACAGCACCCACCATGGAGCAGGCCCACAATGAGTACTTGTTGAGTGAGTGCTTGAGGGAGTATGAAGGACAGACAGCGTGGAGCCTGGACTTCAGCCCCTGCCTGATAAAGAAATATATGGAAATTAAATAATATGAAAGAACAAACCACCGGTAAGCACACAGAAGAAACACAAGCAGGTGGAAGCCTTTGACCTTCGGGCCCGAGGCCTGACAAGCCTGTACCACAGCATCCCCAGAAGAGTTCCTTGGGGTGAAGGTTTGCTGCTACATGACACCCTCAGTCACACCCCCACACAGCCAGGACCACACCAGATCCAGACAGCCGAAAAGCAACTCAGAGAATCCAGTCCACTTTCCAAAAAAGGGTCACAGCCAAGAAGTTCTGAGTTTGGGTGTGGCAGGCAGTGACTTGTCACCGCCAGTTAATCCTCCTCCTCCTCCCTGTTGGATGGAAGGGTTCACTTTAGTCACCTTGGAGAGGAGAGCTGTGGTCAAACGCTTCCTGACCCACTATCAGAATCCAGTTCTCACACCGTGGAAATTTTTGGCCCTTGGCCAAGTAATTCCAAGGAGGGAGGGAAAAAAAGGTATTTTGGGAGCAAAGTCTAAAAATAATGAGTATGTGGCCAATAGGTAATCGTTAACCTACCAAGAAGCTTTTTAACTGATGCTCAGTTCTTCATTCTACAGCTGTGAACCACCTCTTCCATCTGGTTCTCTATGACTCCAAAAGAAGGAAGTAAAAAAACGTTGCCACCACTGAAATGAGAATAATGCCTTCTAATAGGAGTCCCTGAGTGGCACAAATGGTTTGGCACTTGGCTGCTAACAAAAAGGTTGGAGGTTCGAGCCCACCCAGTGGACCCTGGGGAAAAAAGGTCTGGTAACCTGCTTCTGAGAAACTAGCCACTGAAAACCCTATGGAGCACAGTTCTCCTGTGACACACATGGGGTCACCATGAGTCAGAATTGACTTGATGGCAATTGGTTTGTTTGTTTGTTTTTAAATGTCTTCTAGTATTTGGATAGCCCTGAGTTTCATCCCCATTATCCCTCAGTACCACTGAAGAATTTGCAGTTAAACCCTTGATCTCCAAAGTTCTTTCTAGGGCACGTGGATGAAGAGGAGGGAGAGGACAGACTGCTATTTCATACACTTTTCTTTCCAAGGGGAAGTACTTACCATGGCCAGATCTATGATCCACTTCTGCAGCGTGAGGATGAACCAAGAAGACAAAAATCTTATCATGTGTTAAGGGAGATCACAGTCCAGCTGCTGCCAGCCCCACCACCCTTCCGACCCCAAGCTCAAAGTCTTCCCATCTCATGGAGACAAACCAAGACCACAGAGACATGAACCAAATGTGTAACTGGGAAAGATTCTACTAGAACATGTCTTATTGGGAAAAGACAAAAACGTTGGTTTCAAGTGAACGTTTGCTTAAAGTTCAAAAGAACAGATTATTGAAGAAAAATACCAATAAATCTGTGTTCATGGATCATTCCCTAGTGTTGGGAATATCCCAAACTGCTTTAACTGCCCCCTTAATTCCTGACCATGCAGATATTTCCAATTTAATGTCAAAAGTTAAGCACTTCAAAGAGAGGTCCAACATTATGGAGCAGGAATGTTCTAAAAAATTGGTTAAACTGAAATTCTTTTACTGATTTCTCCCCTTCCCTACTAACTCCATTGTAAAAATGATACAGCTGGGGTGGGCAATGCTGGGAGATGGGAGGAACCATGTTGGATTTTCATTTTGGAATTTTCAACCTCTGAACTAATATCTTGACTACCCATTGCCGTCGAGTCAATTCTGGCTCATAGCGACCATATAGGACAGAGCAGAACTGCCCCACAGAGTTTCCAAGGAGCGCCCGGTGGAATCGAACTGCTGCCCCCTTGGTTAGCAGCTGTGACACTTAACCACTGTGCCACCAGGGTTTCCTGACTAGGAGCCTGATTTTCACTTTTGAACAAGCCACCATGAACCCAGACCCACTAACAAGTAGTAAGCCAGCTAGTTCACCAGGTGGGTTAGCGGCATTGTGTTAAATTGCCAGTTGTTAGATATTGCCATTATTATTACTTCAAATATTTTGGGGGAAGGAAAAAAATGTCACAAATAAACAAAGTTGGACATTGTCACTTTCAGCAGAGGGCGCTTCTATAGCTGAGCATGTTGAGCAGTGAGACGCTAAGTCTGCATTCACTTCCCCTGTTAGCAAATTCTAGCTCTGGTGAGGGAGGAGGCTGAAGACTCCAGGACCCCGCCCATCTCAGAAGGAAAGGCCCGTGCTTCCTGCCTTCCCAATTCCCACCTAGTCCAGCACCTTCCAGGGAGAGGAGCAACCTGGTCCCGGAGGGGAGGCTGCCAGGGAGGAATTGTACTGAGAGCATCTGTGGTCTGGATAGACACATTTTTGCTTACATAGTATCTTGCATTGGGGCTTCTTTTGTAGTTTAACCAAAAAATATACATCTAAAGGACGCTGCTTGGTAACGCCACTGTTCAATAACACACCCTAATCACATTTCTGATTCTCAGATCCTGAAAGGATACACAGCCATGTACGGAGCAGCCTGCTTCACATTGCCATTGAAATGGAAGACACAGAGTAGGAGGATGATATCTGCAAGAGCATGTCTCCGCGTGAGGGGGAGGAAGGGGAGACACGGGGGCAGGCGTGCTGGGCCCGAAGGGGTGATTACCTTGTGCTATGAGAATGGGGTACTCCAGGTAGGTCAGCAGCGGGTAACCATAGTAATGCTGGTACCTGAGGAACACCAGGAACCTGGGGAAGAGAAAGGCACACGTTAACACATACTGACCCAGTACACAGCAGTCAAGGCCCAGCCAGGCACCCAACGATACAGGTCTGTTTGCAAAATCCTAGAACGGGTGGTGGGAGTCTGGAAGTGTTAAGAAGAAAGTTTTAGATCAAAAAAGATAGAATATTAATTTAATAATCTCCATGAGCTTTTGAGCACCCAGCACCTGCTAGGCCTGTGCAAGGAATATAATATACATTATCACCAAATCACTAAGAAAGGACATCCTGTTTGGTAAAGTAGAGGACCAATGAAAATGAGGGAAACCCTGCATGAGACGGACTGACATAACAGCCCTGACGATGGGCTTAAACACACCAATGATCATGAAGATGACGCAGGACCGGGCAACGTTTCATTCTGTTATACGTGAGGTCACCATGAGTTGAAGCCAACTTGATGGCAACTAATGATAATATTGTCAGCTCTCTTAATATAACCATTTACAAATAATTTTTACAGAGGTCAAATCCCATGACCAGGATTACAAGTGACCATGGCTTTGGACCCTGATCTGTCTCCAAAGTTGGGGTCCTGCCCTGAGCCGCTGCCTCTCAGAAAGATGTACACACTCCCTGGTCACCCTGAGCAGCTGCAGAGGTCAAGAGAGATCCCAGGGGGGCCGAGAACCACCCTGAATAGCTCTGGTGAGATGTGGCGGTGTGGGAGGTGGAGGAGGGCCCTGCAGACTCCAGGACCCATGTGTCTCGGGAGAAAAGGCCCATGCTTCCTGCCTTCCCAACTACCATCCCAGCCAAGTCACCTCCCACAGACCCTGTGCCTACGTCCCCCTGCTGTGTCTCGGGGTGTCTGTCTCTGTCTGCCAGCTGTGTGGGTCCCTCACCCATGTGTTTGGGCAACAAGGGACAGGAAGGAAGGGGAGCCCCCAGCTCTGGGACTTCAACCCATGCTGGGTGGGTCCCTTGCTTATCCCGGGGTAATTCTGAGCCCTTCATCCATTATTTGGATTTAACCAGCTGTGACTTTCTCAGGGGAACGTTCAGTGGAAAACATGCTTTAACAAAGCAGGCAACAGGCTGGGTCAGATTGTGCCTCGTCAGATCGTGTTTCTGTCAAAGGTGTACCATTTTTGGTTTAGCTGGGGTGGAGCAGAAGGATCGGGTCACAGGCCAGGAGGCAGGAGCATGGAGTGGGGCTCTGCTCCCAGCAGTGCTGAGCAGCACAAGCTTCCCCCAGGCCTGGACTCACCCCCATTCCTTGGCCTCTCCAGGCCTCACCTGGTCAGCCCCGTTCCCAAGGAACCTCACCACTGCACCGTCAGCTGCAGAGAAATCCAACACTTTCCCCAAGGCCAGCTCTCTGGGGGCTGTGTAGTTGGCCATCTCCCCAGCTTCAGATGACAAGCAAGCGTTTCTCCCCAGCACCTGCTCTGCTGTAAAGCCTCTCTTCCTGCCCTGCCTCCTGAGCAGGACCTTTCTGTTCAGTTGCCAGTGAGTGCCCTGGGGGCTGGGGTGGGAGGGTAGGCATGGTGCATCCCACCCACTTCTGCTGAATAAGCAGAAAGAATGAGTGGGAGGACTTTGAGAGATGCAAATGTGACCTTATTTGGAAATTGGATCTTTGCAGATATAATTTATTAAGATGAGGTAATGCTGGATGAGGGTGGGGCCTGAATCCAGTAGCTGGTGTCCTTACAAGAAGAGAAGAGCGCATGGACACACAGGGAGACACCATGTGAAGACAGAGGCGGAGGAACGCCAAGGATTGCCGGGAGCCACAAGAAGCTAGGGGAGGGGCATGGAATAGATTCTCCCTCAGACCTCCAGAAGGAACCAACCTTGCTGACACCTTCATTCAAACTTCTGTCCTCCTGAACTATGAGAGAAGAAATTTCTGTTGTTTTACGCATACATCCCATGATATAGCCAGAGATCTTCAGGACAGGAATGAGTACCTCGGGAGTGTCAGAGCTGTGGTTACCTCCAGTCATCTGTGCTGGTCTTCACATTTTACAGGCCACATGGGGCCACTGAGGCCCAAAGAAGCCAAGGTTATATAAGAACTCAGGGACAAACCAAAGACCAGAGCATGGAGTTCCTAAAACCCAACCTGGGCACTTCCCATCACCCCTTCCAGAGGCTGTCTACTCCCAAGGGGGCTCTTTGGTGCACTTGCTATGCTTTTGGTGGAACCCAGACTTTCAAAAGTAACCATCCCTTGCTCCTGGGGAGTATGGGGATAGTAACTTTGTTTTTCTTTTTCTTTTTTTTTTTTTTTTGTTGTTGTTTCTTTAATCAAACCGTTGTACATTAAAATGCCTATTATAATAAAATCAGGACACAGTCATCTGACACCCAGCCCCACTAGCTCATTTATATCCCTTGCCTCCTCTGAGGAGTCATTTGAGTTTTCTACTTCAGCATATATGCCAGAAGTTTAAAACACACACACACACACACACACACACAGGCACAGAGAAGTTAAGTGGCCTGCACTAGTTGCCTACGCTGCTGTAACAAAGGACTACAAACTCAATGGCTTAAAACAACAGAAATGTATTCTCTCATAGTTCTGGAGGCTAGAAGTCCAAAGTCAAGGTGTCAGCAGGGCCATGCTCTCTCTGAAGGCTCTAGAGAAGATCCTTCCTAGCCTCTTGCAGCTTCTGGTGGTTCCTGGCCCTCCTTGACTTTAGGTACATCACTCCAATCTCTGCTCCACTGTCGTATGGCCATCTTCCCTCTCTGTCTCTTCTCTTCTTCTAAGGACACCACTCACACTGGATTAGGACCCAGTATGACCTCATGTTGGAGCCCTGGTGGGGCAGTGGTTAAGAGCTCGGCTGCTAACCCAAAGGCCTGCAGTTTGAATCCACCAGCCATTCCTTGGAAACCATATGGGGCAGTTCTACTCTGTCCTACAGAGTTGCTATGAGTCATAATTGACTCGATGGCAACAGGTTTGGTTTTGGGTTTTTTTTATGACCTCATGTTAACTGATAACATCTTCAGAGACCCTATTTCCAAACAAGTGGTTAGAACTTTAACATATCTTTTTAGGGGACACAAGTCAACCCATAACATAACCTGAGTGGAACTTGAACTGAAGACTTTTTCAAAGGAATCTCACCCAGAGGCCAATGGGCGTGCGATAGCCTAACAGTCAGCCTGCTCTGCTGGGGGTGGGAAGAGGGTCTGACCCACTCAGCCTGCCCCACAAATGTGCTGAGTTAAAGGCAGGACTGAAGGAGAGGTGACGGGGTGCAGGAAGGGGTAGCACACCTGCCACAGAATTCCCACCTCAACACCTCTCCCAATTCACAGCCCACTCTCGCCCACCCAGGAACCTGTCCAGGACACGTGGTAAAAGACCTGTGGGGTAAGCGTAAGAAATGATAGCAGCAACAGGTAGGGAGCACCAGCCACTGCCCTGCCTGGGGGCCTAACCACACAGCGGACACCTGCTTCCTGATGCCACATCCGGTCCCACCTCCTCCCATGCAGCATCACTTCCTGGGGCCTCCCCGGCCAATCCTTCCTCCACAACACAGCCTGCCCGAGTCACCTTCCTGAGACACGTGTTTGCTCCTGCCCTGGCAGGCACTAAGGCCTGCGGGGCTCTGTGATAAAGGCAGGCCTAGAGTGTGGCGCTCCTGAGTGTTGCACAGTGGTTAAGGACTCAGACTCTGGAGTTCGACTGCCTGGGTTCATAATCCTGCTCATCAGTTACTTAACTAACCTCTCAGTGCTTTGCTTTCCCCATCTGTAAAACGGGGAGAACAACAGTCCCTACCTCATGTGACTGTTGAGCCTGCACATGGTGGCTGATTTGAAAGAGTTAGCTACTATCATCTCTTTAGCTTCTTCTTTTTTTTTTTTTTTTTTTGGCTTGAACACAGTCCTCCAGTCATGCTGCTCCTAGTTTCAACCTCCAGGTTTTTGCTCGGGGAGCCCCTTCTGCCTGGAATATCCTTTTCTCCACATACTCACCTCCTATTCCTTAGTAAAGACTCAGCTAGGGGATCTCCCCTCCCTGGGTTCAGATCAGGGCCTCCCTGGACCCCTCTATCAGGGAACGTCTCCTCTTAGGTAAGTGTCTGTTCTCCCCACTGGGCCGGTGATTTTGAAGACAGGATGTGTCACCCCATGGATGCAAGAAAGAAGGAGTAAGGATGGGCCTTTTTATCATTGTGAGAACTTTCAAACATACACACAAAGCTGAGAAAATAGTGTAATAAACCCCACCCCCAGTTTTAACAACTAGCATTTTGTGACATCTTCTTCATTGATTCCCTTTCCTTTCCTTTGCTGAAATCTTTGAAAGTACACCCCGGACACATCACTTCACCTGCCCGCTCCACGATCCAGCCATAAAATGCCACTGTCACACGAAACCAAGTTAAAAATCATCCCCTGGGGTCTTTAAGACACAGTCCAAACTCACATTTACCCAGTTCTCTCAAAAGTGGGTTTTTAGAGTTAGTTTGCTCAAATCAGGATCCAAAGAAGGTCACGTACTACATGTGTCCTAGGTTACTCTGAGGAAATGGCAGGGCCCTCTGACAGGTCACTGTTGTTTGATGGTAAATACCCTCAGGGTTCCTTCTGCTCTAATTCTGGCTGCCCCGCCTGGCCTCTGATCAGGGGCCTGCAGGCACAGCCCACTAGGAACAGTCAGGCCTGCACTATGCCCACGCCTGGCCCCCATCCCCCCACAGCACCCAGTCCCAGCTGCCCATCACCTGGGAAGGTGGGAAGGGGAGTCAGGGAGGGGGCGGGTGCTGACCAGTCCTTTTTCTCTACCCACAATATTGTAGACGAGATCAGAAGACAGCAAGACCCAGTGATTGGGGAAGGGGCGGGGGGCGGGAATCAGAGTGGAGAAAACAAGGATCCCACTGAGCCCACAGCCCTGCTACTGCCGGTGAGCTTGGGCAAGGTACTTGGCCTCCCTGGGTGGGAGGATTAGAAAGATAATGCATATAATGCATGGTGTCTAACACAAAGAAAGTGCTCTAAAAAATTGCTGCCTGAGGTACAGATAAAATGCTGTTCAGTGGGAGGAGCCTCTGATCACTTCCAGCTGGGCTTCCTGGAGAGGCTGGCATTGGAGCTGGGCCTTGATACAGCCGAACCCATTTACAGAAGTCTGTCCCTGACCTTGGCACTCCTAGCCGACCCTGGAGCAAAGCCTGAGAGGCAGGCCCAGCCTAGCATACACCTGCTCTTCCCTGCAAGTGAGCAGCTGCAAGACCCTGAGACAGGCTCCCTGCAATGGCAATTACTTTGAAAGCTTCCCACCCACCAACCCACCCTCAGTCTTTCCGGGTCAGGGGAAATGCTTTTTTTTTGCTAAGGTTAGCTGTTAGATAGTGACAATGGATTTAAGATGAGCCCTCATTCCTTTGTCCCCTCTGGGTTTGCATTTTTTAAGTAATGGAGCAAAAATGGTGGGAATGGAGGCAGTGGAGCTGATAGGGGAGTTGGGATGGTACACCACAGCAGGTCCCTAGACTACAGGCATCTGCTGTTCTCCTGACGCTGCAGTCAGCCTCATCTTTCCCAGCTCAAGGACCTATCAACAACTGAGGCCACCCCCTCTCCCTGGATTTCCATACCCTCGGGGACACACCCCCAGCCGACTCTCATCCCCCACCCCCAGCAATCATTGGGTCTCCTCCAGCCAGTTTCCTTTGCCTCGCCCCCTAATCCCTCTCTCCCGCCCAACCTAAGGGCTGCCCCAATCTGAAATAAACTGCTGTTTCCCCCTCCCGGGACTAGCAGCCTCTTTCTACTCTCCCATCCCCGCCATGCTCCCGGGGCCCGCCAGCGTAGGGTCATTTACAAACCCGTGAGGATTAGTACCTTCTTGTCTGCCGGGCCTTTCCAGAAAGACTCAGCTCAAAGCCTCTCGGATGGACGCAGCCAGGGCGCGCCACGCAGGGCCGGGTGCGTGGCTCCAGCGCCTGGGCGCCGCCCCTCATCCTTCTGCCCATCCTACGGGACTCAGCCCAGGACCCTTCACCCCTTCCACACCCCAGGTCTCCTCTTTCTCCACCTTTCTTGGCTTCTTTCTCTCCCGGGATCCCTGGGTCAAGTCAACCGGGCTAACCCTTACGGGGAGAGCTTCGGTTGAGGACCAGCCCTCGGAGCCCCCTGGGGTGGTAACTGGCGGGCCTGGGCTGCCGAGGAGCAAAGGGAGGAGGACCAGGACTTGCCAGCGCAAGCGGCCAGAGTGCTGTATTTCATGTACTGTGTTATCCAACTAATTCGAGTCTTTCCAACCAAAAGTTAGGCCACCCACTCCGAGTTTCTGGTAACTCACTCCTTGAGCACTGTCAGCTCCCCGCTACCCGTCCAACCCCTGCCCACCTTTCAAGAGTCGATTCATGTCCCCCTCCTCGCCCTCCAAAGATCTCTCCATTCTCTGAATCCAAAGGAACATGTAACTGTTTAAAGCCAGAAGGTCCTTAGAGATCATAGTTCAAACTCATTGTACAGGTGAGAAGCAGAGGCCCGAGGGGATGATGGATATGGGAGATCCTGGAACTGCAAATACTAATTACCCGCTGGTGTTGTCACTGACGGGCCAGTGATGACTTCCCCAGATCTCCGAGCCGTCGATTGTAAAATGGGCATGCTCACTCAGTTAATACCATACAAGGCTTGGTGAGCTTCAAATCACGAGTGGGGAACTGTCCTGAGAAGTGCTACCTGCAGCCCCAAGGCGCGTTCCCGTCGCTTACCGAGTCAACCCTTAGTAGCTGCCCAGCTTCCAAGCAGGCGCTCAAGACTTTGCTCCCGGCCCCTTCCTTATCAGACCCCGAAGCTCTCCCGGCCTCCCAGCACCTTCCTGGCCGAGAGGCGAGGGAGGAAGGGCAGCTGCTCGGCCGCCCGGGCCTTACCCGGCCAGCTCCAGAAGTAGACTCGGGAGGCTGATGCCCCGCGCGCTGCGCGCCGCCAGCACGGCCGAGATCTGCGGCAGCTTGAGCGCGGCGCACACGCCCAGCGTGCTCCAGTTGCAGAACGACAGCAGCGCCGTCTCCATGGCGCCGGCGGGCTGCGGACACGCGGGGGGCTCGGCCGCTGGGGGCAGGGGAGCCGCGCCGCCCTGAGCCACAGGGCTCCACCGAGTCCTTCCGCCTTCCCCGGCCGCCCGCCCCTACCCGGCCCCGGTTCCGGCCCGGGCCCGCCCTACCCGGCCACCGCTTCCCGCTCAGCCCCGGCACCGGCCCGCCCCACCCCGGGCCCGCCTTCCCCGGCCGCCCGCCCCCGGCTCGCCCCGCCCGGGCGCAGCCCGCTGCTGATTCACTTTTCCCTGATCCATCGACCGGTGGCGTTAGGAGCCACCCAGTCTGTCCCGCGCACCTGGGGAGGGCAAACGGGCACCCTTCTGGAGGGATGGACTATTTTGTTGGGAGTTTCCGCTCCCGAAACGTGTAGGGGTTTTTCGTTCGTTTCTCTCAGCAAGTATTTCTTTCGTTACTATTGGACTAACGGTATACCAGCCACTTTTTATGCCTCTGCACCTCAGAGGTAAGGGTTATTCTGGTTTCAATGCATTGAGCGTCCAGTCGGGTTCCTTTTGAAATGCGTGAAGCTCAGCAGACCTGAGCTGGAGCCTCCTTGTTGTGTAGGTTGAGCATTCTATTAGGTGATGCTTCCTGGATGTGTTAGTTTTGTAAACCTTTACCTTTTTTCCCTTTACTTCTGTGAGATAAGGCTTGCAAGCATGTTTATGGCTTCCCTGTGTGATAGTTAGGGAGCCCTGATGGGTTTGTTTTGATTTTTCTGTGTCATATTTGGAAGACCAGAGGTGCCCCATGTAACCTAATGGAAAGGTGCCGGCAATAAATTATCACCAATCGGTGGCTCCACAGTGCCACTCACCTCACTGGTGGCTTGTATTACCAGATCATAGTTCTCAAAATCCATATTACCAACCCAAAATTTAAACACACTTGGTTGATAAGCATGCCCAGAACTACCCCGTTTCTGCCATGCCCAGAAAAGCCACCAACTCAGGAGGCTGCCACCACCCTGCTGAGTGCTCTCAAAGCTAGGGACTAACCTGACACCTGCGCCTTGGCTCCAGCTGCCATCTGCACCACTGTGCTTCCAAAAGGGCCCCAAGGTTGCCCATTCAAAACGCTGACTTCTACATTTGGAGTCCCCTTGGCAGGAGCTCGGTCATACAAGGAAGCCTGAGCTGCAAGCGAGTCTGTCACACCCAGCCTCCTTGTCAGCGGACTGTCCAGGCCTGCAGCTTCCCAGCAGCCAGGCCCTTAGCATGTGACACAGTGACCACAGGGCAGAGCCCCAGGATTTGGGGTGTTTTGGACAGAAGACAAAGGAGCCCTGGTGGTGCAGAGATTAAGAGCGTGGCTGCTAACCAAAAGATTGGTAGTTCGAATCTACCAGGCGCTCCTTGGAAACCCTATGGGGCAGTTCTACTCTGTTCTATAGGGTCGCTATGAGTCAGAAGTGACTCGATGGCAACTAGTTTCATTTTGGGTTTTTGGACAGAAGGCAACCGTTTCTGTTCGCTATTCTTTACTGGATGCTAAGGTGTGGCAGAAAACATGGAGGACAAATAAACTGTCGGAGCTCTGATAGGTGTAGTGTTAAAGCTGAAGGTCAGGACACCAATGCACAGCAGGGCCAGTGGGAGTTTTGTCTGAAGACCCTGCTGGCTCAGCTCTGGTTTCCCATCTCACTTCCCTCAGAGCTGCTAAGGGCTCTGTACTCAGATCTGACTCAGGGCTTCCCAGTGCTCAGGAGCCAGGTGGAAACAAAGATGCAGGGATGGAGAGGTTCAGGGACACCGGGATGGGCATGAGGGGCTGTCTGAGCTGCAGGGCTGAGGGCTGGCACTGAGGACCGAGGATGCAAGAAGTCTGGCCAAGGGCAGAGAGCTGGCAAACCTGCCAAGGAACAGCCAGCCAGCAGTGTGGCTGTCTCTGTGGGGCCACTACTCTGTCTCCTCTACCCCTGCCTCTTACCAACCCAAAAGGGGGATTTAAGGCTCTGTTGCTCTGAACACAGGGAATCCTGGGGCAGACTTGTGCTCTAAGCTCTTATTGTCATGGATCCATCAGTCCTGAGTTCTGGACTCTCTCCTGTGAGCAGCTGTGGAGGGGAGAGAGGAGAGAGCTGAGCACGCTGGCGTCGGGAAGGAGGAATGGCCAGTTCTGGTGGGGAAAGGTGCAGCAAGCGTGGTGGACGTTGGGGCATGAAGGGGGAGAGCTTCTACTCTCGCTGTGGTTTGGATTCAGTCTTAGGTACGCCACAAAAACCAAATGTGTTGCTGTTAAATCAGGTTCTGTGTGCAAAGGGAATCTCAGCAGTTGACTAAGTGTCTCTATGGCTCCAACAATCTCACTAACCCTCAGATACCGTGGTTTTGCTGGAAGCTGTCCCTGCTCTCATGCGTGCACTGGGAATCATGCTGGCCCCTGCCATGGGTAGTCTGGTGTGGAAATAAGTGGTCGATCACTGCTCTTAGGAAAAACACAACAGCAGGGAGCAAAAGAGCCGTATTACCAGTGTCAAAGGCTCATCAAGGGCTGCAGCATGACAGCTATAGTGCATCTAAGGGCTGCTGAGTGCCTCCTGTGCACGTGGCAGGCACTGTGATATGTCAGGGACTCACCGTTTGCAAAAGGAGGCTGTTTCCATCCCAAGGTTGTCTGGGTTGGAAGTTCCTGGTCCTGCCACAGGGCTGTGGCTTCTCTTCCAAGGGCTCCTCTCTCACCCTCCTCTGCCACTCCCTTGGGGTCTGTTTATTTTGGGGGGTGGTCAGTAACTGATGCCCTAGAATGATCCAGAGAGGAGACTGTGGCCCAGCCTCCCTACCGTGCTGAGACGCTCACTGCCTGGCCTGAGGGACCTTTGTGAGACCTCGCTGCTCCCCCAACCACCCAGGGAGCACCCCTGCTCTAGTGTGGATCAATCACTGACCTGGTCAGGAACAGAACTCTCTGCAGCCGCCTGCTTTGGGGGTCATCTAGGTGAGGCAGGGTTACAGGAGGAGGATTTCTACCTGGCTCCAAGCCCCACCGTGCACTGGCTGCTCTGCCTGAAGACCACAATGTGGGTGATGTGGGTGTGTGGGACTTCGATGTCTGGCGGATCTCAGCTATCCTTCCAGTATTGGCCCTTACAGGCTGCATGACTTGGGAAAACCGTTAACCTCCCTATGCCTCAGTTTTTTCATCTTTGAGATGGGGCTAATAACACCCACCTCATAAGGTTATTGCAAGGCACTCAATATGTGGTAGTTTCCTACCAGGTGCACACTAGCAAAACTTTCTTGGAATTTATGGGCTTTGGCTTGGCTCCTGAAGCAGTAGGGGTGGGTGGGTTTTGATAGGGGAGATCAGGAATGGGCCTTGCAGGAAGAGGTGCAGCTCCAGCCCCCTGCCCCAGCTGGGACACCCTCCAGCATGATCGCTCTTTCTGACCTGTTGGCTGCCTCCAAACAGCTGCTCTCCCAGGCTCCCCGGTGTCCTCAGTAGGGTGGGTGTGCCTGCATGCGGGGTTTCTACCGTGCACACCCACTGAGACGTCTCTCCAACCCAAAACGAGTGCTCCTATACTCGAGAACTCTGCCTCCTCCATCTATAGGGTTACACAGGACACAGCCTGGTACCTGAGGCTGACGCCACTCCTCCAGCCACAGCTGAATGCAGCAGAGCACTCTCTGATTGAGGCTGGGCCCAGGAATACCTTCCTGGGGAATCTGGAATTGATAACTAATGCTAATTTCATTCTGGTATTCTCTCCAACAGACAAGACATAAACTCAGCAGCTACTGGTGATAGCCATTCTCCCAATACCATTTTTTTTTTTAATTTTGAAAATTCCCAAGCCTACAGGAAAGTTGCAAGAACAGTACAACAAACACCCGTATACTCTTCACCTAAATTCATCAACTGCTAACATGTTTCCCATTTGTTTCATTGGTCCCTATCTACATACTGTACACATTTTTTCCGTTAAACTATTCACAAGTTAGCTACAGGCATCGTGACCCTGCACCCCTAAATACTGCAGCATGTACCTCCTAACAAGGGCACTCTTCTACATGACCCCACTGTAGTTGTCACACTCGGGAAATTTCACCTTGATACAATATTATCTACTATTTAGTCTATATTCATGTTTCTCCAATGGTCTCCAAAGTGTCCTTCATAGATGTTTTTCCTTTGACCCAGGGGCCAGTCAGGGACCATGCATTGCCTTGCCTTTCATCCGAAACACTTGCTTAACCCCCTTTGTCTTTTACAACATTGACGTTTTAGAAGAGTCCAGGGCAGCCATTTTGCAGAAGGCCCCCCGGTTGGGGTTTGTCATGTGTTTCTTCATGACTACGCTCAGGTCATGCATTTTTGGGGCAGGAACACCACATGGGTGATGCTATGTTATCAGCGCATCCCAGCAATTGGTATGTGATGTTAGTTTATCCTATTGCTGGTGGTGCTAAGTTTAATAACTTGGTTACGGTGGTGTATGCTAGATTTCACCCTTACTCTTCCCTAACAATCTTTAACCTCATGGTTTTACTGTGTGTCTTAGTTTCTTAGTGCTGCTGTAACAGGAATACCAGGAATGGGTGGCTTTAAAGAACACAAATGTATTTTCTCACAGTTTAGGAGCTGGAAGCCTGAATTCAGGGCACCAGCTCTAGGGGAAGGCTTTTTCTTTGTCAGCTCTAGCTTAAGATCCTAGTCTCTTTCAGCTTCTGTAGCCCCTGTGTTCCTCAGTTCCTTGGTGGTCTTCATGTGGCATCTATCACTCTTCATCTGTGCTCAATCCAGTATCTAATCTGCTCTTTTTGTAACTCAGAAGCGATTAGGCTTAGGACACATCCTACACTGATATGGCCTCATTAACATAACAAAGAAAACCTTGTTTCCAAATGGGATACATCCACAGGTTAGGATTTCAAGACACATTTTGGGAGGACATAGTTCAATCCATAACAGTGTCCTTCACTGAGTCGTGCTTAAATCAATTATTACTCTGATAGCTGTAAAATGGTCATTTTCTGTTTTTATCATTTCTTCTGTATTCTTTGATAGAGAAGAGCTTTTCCTTCCCCTACTTAAATTTTTTTTTTAATTGTCAGTATGAACTCACAAATTCCTTATTACTACAGTTATTATTCCATGGGGTGTGTGGGTACTGGTTTGCTCCTGAAGCTGGGGTAGGGAGGGGGTGAGGTGGTCATAGGTGCGGTCAGGTGCAGGCCTTTACTCTCATCCATTTTGATGCTCAAACTGTCCCGGATTTGGCCGGTGGGGCCCCTTTAAGTCGGTGCTTAAGTCCCTCTGACATCCCCCATCATGTTTTGAGCATTTCCTCACTTCCCAGCACAGTAAGACGTCTTAGGCTCACCTGTGCCTTCCCTGGTTGGTGGTCATTTTATCATGTGGGAGCAGAGAAGCTGCCTCTGCCACAGAGAGCAGACAGAGGTAGAAGTGCTCAGAGATGTCCCTGTGTCCTGATTTATACATCCCCTCTGTGTTGGGCTGGTGCTGAACCTGTGGGATTGGTGCCTGCTTGTCGGCAGCCAGGCCTGGGGGCCTCCTGGACCACCAGCCACCCTTGTTCTGGCCCAAACAAGGCATGGGGCTGGCAGCTGTTCTTTCAGTGCGGATGCCTCTCTGTCCCTATTTGCTTGGTTTCCAGTGGGTGAGGTGTGGTCAACATGGGAAGGTAAGAAGCAAGCATCCTCTCAAAGGGAGGCAGATGTGGCGGGAGGGGCTGGGGGGAAGGGGATTGGCTGGTTATGAGGAGGAGTCTCCTCAGGATGGCGCCACTCGCCACTCGCTAGGGAGCGTGCCAGACAGGCTGGTGGTCGGAGAGTGCAGACAGAGGGCCACCAAAGGGCTCTGTGCCAAGCGAGTATGCTGGCTGCTTCCTTTGAATGTTTCTTGGCTGAGTCTGCCCCACCCAGCCTTCCCCTACCCATCTCCTCTGCATTTTCCTCAAGGGTCGGCTGGTTGCCTCGGTCTGCCGGAGAACTTCCTTTTTCTGAATTCCACGGACACATCTGTCTGTGCCTAGTGAACTAGTCACAGCCAACCTTATTTTGTGACAAGGAGTTGGTGGGGTGTCTAACCAGGCTGAGAGCTCCTGAGAGGCAGGGACCCATTGGCCTGCTGTCTCTGAGCCCCCTGCCCCAGGGTAGGCTCAGGCACAAGCAAGTTCATGCTGGAGTCATAAAAAGAAGTAAGCGCCTGACTCTAGAAGGGCGTGTCAGAAGTCTGGACCAGATCAAGGCTGGAAACGCCTGTATTCCAAGGACTTGGTCTGCACACAGCTGTAGAGCCTGAGCTCTACCTGAGGCATTTGTTTCAAGCATTTGCACAGATAACGGCTGTCCAAAGCTGTTTGTGGAGTTGGTCAGAACCTCTCTCTGTATGATAGTTTGGATTATTGCTCAGCAAATATTTACCCTCCTACCACTTCCACTGTAGGTGAAATATATTTTCTTACCCAAGTGAGGTTAGGTTTGGCCATGTGAGTTGTTTTGGTGAACAAAATGTTAACATGTGTGATGCCTTCAGAAGCCTTCAATGTGCTGGCATGATTTCTTTGGCTCTTGTGTTTTGGTGATGTGCCAGGAGAAGAACATGCCCCAGGTAGATGTTGGTCCAGGAGAATGAGAGACATGTAGAGCAGAATTGGGCCCGACTTGAAGTCTGAGGCCAAGTTTAGCCAGGCCCAGCGAAGATCAGCCAACGCTTAGCTGACACGCAGGCCTGTGAGCAAGGAATGGGCTGGTTTATTATACTGCTTTATCCTAGCTGACTTGTGCGCTTTGTAAAAGAACTAAACAACCTGCAGTATTGACTATTCATTGAATACGACCTTGGAGGGGGTGATGGCCTAAGAACTCCTCTCCCCATTTTACAGCTGTGGAGACTGAGGCCTAGAGAGGGATATACGGCATGGTGAAGTCAGATGTGGTTCTGTCACTTACTAGCTGTGTGATCCTGACCAAACTGAATGAAGTCTTTAGCTTAGTTTCCAAATTTCTCAAATGGGAATGCTCATACTTACAAAAGAGACAATTTGTGTAACATGCCAAGCACAGGGTCTGTGGTTAATGCATCTGCCTTGTCTGTCAGTGGCAGTTCTCGTAGGAAGTGGTAGAGTTGGCACTAGTCCCTGGATCCTCCTACCCTCCCTCCAGGGGCAGGCAGAGAAGCCTCCAGTCTGCATAGACTCTACCACCTGCATCTGTATTTAACTTCATCTTCTCTTGACTCCTGGGAATTCCCAGAATACCTTTTTCTCCCACCATCTCCCTCAAGTGGAAGTAACTCTTTTTTTTTTTTCCAGAAAAGTGTAAAAACAATATAGGACACGTTCATGGCAAAAACACACATCAGCTCTTTAAGGAGCTGCCTTTGAACCCACCCATTCCAATGGGCGTGCACTTGACCTTCAAGTGATACTACCAGGATGGGCCTTTGATCTCTGACTGTACTGGCCACTGGCTCCCCAGACACATGATCTCAGGTTGGACAGGGAGCCCAGATTCCATCTCAGACTCCAGAAAAGAAGGTTGCCCCCTCCGGATCAAAATGCAAAGGGCCGTGTCCTGTTGTGTTTGCTTTTGCCCCTTCCCAGCTGTCACCAGAATCAGGCCTGGTTTGTCCAATCACACTCTCACACCAGGGCTGGGCGTGGCCAAGGACGTGGCTGTGAGGGAAGGCAGGGTTTGTGTTGTGTGGAAATACCATGTCCTGTGTAACTTCTGGGAACACTGATGAGCTTTTTCTTGGGGAAGGGGGATCCTGGAGATTGGGACATTCAGTTCCCACTTTTCCAAGGACCTGTAATGTGCTAAATATTTGCAACTCAGTTTACTGAGTATTAACCCAAAAATCTGTTGCCGTCGAGTTGATTCCGACTCATAGTGATGCTCTAGGACAGAGTAGAACTGCCCCATAGGGTTTCCAAGGAGCAGCTGGTGAATTCAAACTGCCGACCTTTTGGTTAGTAGTCTTAGCTCTTAACCACTGCATCACCAGGGCTCCACTGAGTATTAAGGGGGTCCCATATAGCATATAGCCTCTGGAGCCAAACTAGATTGCTGATTTTGAACCTGGCTCCACCATTTACCAGCTGTGTGGCATCGGGCAAGTTACTTAATCTCTCTGTGCCTTAGTTTCCTCGTCTGTAAGGCATGATAATACCTATCTCATAAGATTGCTTAGAGGATTAAGTGAGTTAATACACATAAATGACAGTGACATTTAATATTAGCTGGAAAGTCGAATGAAGCCCAAGGAAGTATAAAAGAGAAAGCGGCCATTTCAGCCCCTGCTCCATTTTCCCTCTCTCTTCAGGAGGCTGTGGCTGGTGTCGTGTGAAGGACACTGGCGTTAAAATCCAAAGGCCTGGGTTCAGTGCGTGGCTGGATTTCTTACTCGCCTGGAGAACTCTGGGATTTTATGTAAAACTCGAGCCTCAGTTTTGGCCTCTGTTAAATGAGTATGATGTCTCTGCTTGTTTGCTTCCTCAGGCTGTGGTGAGAAGCAAATGAGAGCCTACATTTCAAATGCTTCACACTACACGCGTGCATCACTGTGTTTGCTTTTTGCGTGTTGGCTTCCGTTTTTGGTTTTTGCCCCTAAGACGCATTTGCATCTCGCTTGTTTCCCTGCAGCCCAGGGTGGGGGTGGGGGAGCCCTGCTCCGTGTGCTCACTCAGGGATCCCGCCTTGTCCCTGATGCTCTCCACCCTCCCCACAGCCTCCAAGTCCCCGCCATCTTTGGGCTGCAGGAGAGAAGAGAACGAGACCCATGCACGGGCGGTCCACGGGCCAGGCCTGGAAGTGGCACACGCTGCCATAGCTCCCGTTCCATGGGCCACGACTCAGTCACATGGCCACGCCTCCACGGCAAGGGAGGCAGAAAATATAATCTAGCTGTGCGCCCAGGAGAGGAGGAGAACTGACTCACTTGTTTTGTAACCAGCCAAGAGGAAAGAGCCCTTGCTGCAACTTTTGATTGGACATAAGGGGCTGGACTATCCATTGTCAAGTTTATACTGGCTGCCAACGTGGCCTTTGGGAGGGGCAGGAAGCCCACACCTAGCGAGTGTGCCCTCCTCACCAGGCTCTCTGCCAGCCTTGCACAGCTCCCCTTCAGTCCTCTGGCTCCAGCCTACACCTAGGACCCGCCCTGTCTGCCCACGGCACAGCCAGTGCTCTCAGGGTATTAGAACGTGTGGACGGACGGAGGACATGACACGGACCCAGGTCACAGGTGCACAGGGGATGGTCTGCTTTGCCTCAGCTCAGCTGTCCTGCAGGGTGGGCTCCCCATGCCCAGCTCCTGGCCTACCGCTGACCACGGTGAGGATGGCAGTGAACAGGCAAGAAGACGAAGGAGACAGAAACACTAACCTTGAGGGCTGACCTTCTTAGCAGCCTCATCTAAGGACTCATGGCTTCCTCAGGTGATCACACCAGGAAAGAGCTCTCTCCCGAGAGAGAAGCCTCCTGTGCCAACACTGACATCCACACTGTGTCTCAGGTACTGGTCTAAGTACGTCTATCTATTAACTGAATTAATCTCATAGCAACCTTATAAACCTGGTACTATTACTGTCCCCATATATAGTAGGCAGAATAATGGCCCACCTAAGATGTCACGTCTTAATCACTGGGACCTGTGAATATGTTGCCTCCCATGGTAAAAGGGATTTTGCAGATATGACTAAGTTAAGGATTTTGAGATGGAGAAATTGTCCTGGATTATCAGGGTGAACCTGATGTAATCACGTGGGTCCTTAAAAGAGGACAAAGGAGGCAGGAGAAAGAGAGAGAGAGACTTGAAGAGGCTATGATGCTAGTTTTGAAGAAGGAGGAAGGGGCCAGAAGCCAAGGAATGCAGGCAGCCTTAGAAGCTGGCAAAGGCAAGGAAACAGATTCTCCACTAGAGCCTCCAGAAGTAATGCAGCCCTGCTGATGCCTGGATTTTAGCCCCTAAAACTCATTTTGGATTTCTAACCTCCATAACTATAAGATAATGAATTTAAGTTACTAAGTTTGTGGTAAATTTTTACAGAAGTAATAGGAAATGAATACATCATATCATAGATAGGAAAACAGAGGCACCAAGGGTTCAAACAATCTGCCCAAGGTTACACAGCAGGTAAGAGTCTGGAGCAGGGTTTGAACCCAGGCAGCTAGTGCCCCTAACCACAATGCCGGGCTCCCTCTCACAGGCTGCCCTAAGGGGTAGGGTTAAATCTCCACTATTACAGATTATATGGCCCTGGGCAAGTTGCTTGAGTCCTCTTAGTCTCGGTCTCCTCATGTGTAAAAATGAGCCAATGAAGCCTCCTGGAAGGCTGTTGTGGGGCTTAGAGATAATAAAAGTTCCAACTAATATTTGTGGACTGTTTTCGCTGGGCCAGACCATGAGCTAAGTCAACTCAGAGCCTCCCACTCTACTCCCACACCCACCTCAGGAAGACGTGGCCCAGCCCCTCTTTGGTCCTAGATGGGCTGCAGCTCTTCTTCAAGCTTCTTCTTCCGAACTCCTTCCACGAAGAAGAAGTCCATGTGTGTGAGCGTTTTCCCCAGAGGGGTGTCCATCCTGCTGCCAACAACCTGGTTTGTGGAGTTAGGGACTGTGTCTGAGAAGAGAGGCACGTGCTCCGGCAACGTCGGGTGCTCCTTCTTATTGCCCTGAGGAGGACAGTTTCCATCACACACGGCATGGAAAAGAGAAGAGCGCCTGTACACCACCTGTGGGCTCGTTAGGAGTGAGGAACACAAAGCAGAGTGTAGACTTCCTCTTTGTGTAACATGTTCTCCGACTGCTTCCAACCCAGTTTCGGTCTGTGACCCCCAGAAGAGTGACATGATTCCCAGGCCTTTGTCTGACTTTCCCCTTTACATCCCTGGGTCCCCCTCACTTCAGAACCTTCTCATACCCACTGACTTTTACCCTGTGATCTCCAATGATCTAGTTACTTGTTGGCCTCCCTCAGAGACCATGACCCCTGATGGACCACGTCTTATTCCTCCATCTATCCCCACGACCTAAGACACTGCTTCACATCTGGGCGGAGCTCTGTAAGGTTTTTTTTTTCTGTTAGTAAATTTTTACTTGAAGTCTGACATACATGGAGAAAAGTACACAAATCACGACTGTACATCACAATACATTTTCACAAAGTGAGCATGTTGTGTAACCATCACCTATATTGAGAAATATAATACGCTCAGCACCCTTGGAACCCTCTCTACCCCCAAGGCCACCTCATCTTGACTCCAACACCATGGGTTAGTTTTGCCTGTTTTTGAAGTTTCTATGAATGGAGTCACATCCTTTCTGCCTGGCTTCTTTCTCTCAGAAATACGTTTGTGAGACTCATCCAGTTGTTGTGTGGGGTTGCAGTTCACTCATTCTCATTGCTGTACGTTATGTGAATTGCGTGAATATTTCACTAGCTACTTATTCATTCTGCCAGTTTTTGGCGATTTGAGTAGCGCTGCTCTGAGCGTTCGTGTATATGCCTTTTGATGTGCGGCGAGTGAGTTTGGGTAACAACAATTATAACTGATAGATGAGTGAATGTGTATGCATTAAGAATAATCTCATCAGTGGGGAAAATTCTTCATCTGTCCCTGCCCCTATTTATGGTTAACTTTGTCTACGCTGTGTCATGTGGCATGACCATGGTCAGGTAATGAGATCCTGGCTTTCACCTGGGAAAATCCATGTTGAAGTAGCACTATTGTTTGGGTGGGATGCAGGTTTCAGTAGTCATATTGCTAGTGGGTAAGCCCTTGGCAGGGAGAGACTGCTTTAGGCTAGAAGCGGGGACCAGGAGCTCAGTGTAGGATTTCAGGCCCCAGGAACTGCATTTTCTGTCTCAGGTCAGACAGCAGCAAGCCTAGCAAGTCCATCAAGGCCGGCATTGAACCTCTTCCAAAGTTCACAAGTTTCGGGTCAGTGTGGCCACCTTCTTGGTTGACTTTCTACAAAGTTCATTTCCCGGGTTGGTTCTTTGATCATTCTTTTCACAGCTAGATTCACTCCCCATTCATTCGTTCATACAACACGAACAGAGTGCTAGATGTTGTATTGGGTGCTGAGGGTGGGGCACAGCGATGAATCCATCTTTGTTCTTTCTCTTAAGGACCTCACAGTCTAGTGGAATTGATCATTGCAATATTATATAAGTACATGCTACAATAAAAGAATAGATGAGATATGATGGTGGCTCAAAGAAAGGTGTGATCTGATCAAACCTGCTTGGGAAGGTGAGATTTCCTTGAATAGGGTCTTGAAGGATGAATAAGAGTTCATCAAGCTGACAAGGTAGGAAGGGCATTTCCAGCCGTGGAACAGCAGGCACAAAGGCATGGATAAAAGAAAGAGCACTGGTCAGTGTGAGGGAATGGTGAGCAAAGAGGCTAGAGAGGTAGGCAGGGTCAGATCACAGGAAGCATTGTAAGCCATGTTGAAAAATTCAGATTTTTATGTGAGGAGCTATTTATTGAAAGATTTTAATCAGAGGAGTGATATGGTCAGTTTTGCCGTTTAGGAAAATTACCCTGGTAGCAACGTGGAGGATGGATTGGAGTTGATGATATTAGCGGCAGGGAATTAGTTCACAAAGTATTGTTACCCAAACTCATCCTCCATTGTGGGCACACCACACACACACATCAGTATAACTAGCTGATACCCTTGTATGGGGGAACTATTTTCAACAGCAGATGCCTGTCATGTCATGTCTTAATAAAATCAAGAAGCACCGGGAAAAAATAACTTCTTAATGCTCTATATGAATATTTTCTTCTCCACTAGACCCTGAGTTTCTTGAAATGGGACTGTATTTTATTTATCTCTGTACATCCCAGCATCTAGCACAGAGTAGATCCTCAATAAATGTTACATGAATGACTGAAAGAATGAATAAATATTCAGAATGCAAGTATAGCTGCCTGGAACATGTTTTGCCTTACCATCGGATCATAGTCTTTCAGGAAACTCCAATTGTGAGCCCTGAAAAGGAAAAACACGTTGGTAGCGTGAGTTCTGTATGTGACATTTTTCTAAATGACGTTCACTGTGTCAGGTAAATAAGTTGATGCTGCTCACAGATTACATCATGTTTTTGTGGTTATTAGTTGCTATCAAATCGACTGCTACTCATGATGACCTCATATGTGCAGAGTAGAACTGCTCTGTAGGGTTTTCAAGGCTGTGACCTTTTGGAAGCAGATTGCCAAACCTATCTTCTGAAGAGCTTCTGGGTGGATTCGAACCGCCAACCTTTCAGCTAATAGTCAAGTGCTTAACTCTTTGTGCCACTCCTATTATATCACAGGGAAAGTGAAAGAATTTTTAAGTGAAACAGATGCCAAGTTTCAACCAGGTATTCATCACATGGTGTTCCCATAAAATAGACAAGGATTTCACTAATCCAGGACTTTTTCTGGAGCGGTAACTATGATGCTAGGCGGGTAGAGCAGACTGTGTAAGGAAGCCAGCAGGTACACCATCGCAATGGGCCTCTATGCATTTTAAGTAGCATCTTCAACTGTTTTGTGAAGAAGAACTAGTTGTCACTTCCCCAATCTTTAGAACCGCTCAGTGTGTGTGACAGAGGAAGTGGGGGGAGGGGGTAAGAAGAAAGGAAGGTGACTATGAGAACATTACCTGTATCGGTAGTTTAATTGTTATTCAAATAAATGTGTTTTAAGTCAAGCAATTCTACAAGGTTTATAAGGAACACAGTCATCGTTTGCTCCAAATCCTAAGAGCCTCCCAAGTCCCACATCTGAGAGTCCAATGATTTCCAGGCTTTTAGCTGTTTCTTCAGGTCTTTCATCTCTGTGTTTTGAAATAGTCTACCCGCGCTGCCATTTTTTGATTTTTTTAAATTTAAACTTACCTATTGACTTTCTATTATGGGACGTGATGAGTTAGCATTCTTACCCCTTCCCCTCTCCTCATTCTTTCAAAAGAATTGCATTATAGATTTTGGTTAAATCAATATTTTTTGTTTATATAAAATTATAACTATGTAAATACTGTTCACTGTAATATATGACCCCAGTTTATTTCTTATAAACTTCGTATTTTTTCCTAGAGTTGAGCATTACATTTCCCTCCAGTTTTCTTAGGTTTCTATGTATCAATCTTTGATTGCAAACTCTCCAAAAAAAGCGTAAAGCCCTGCCTTAGCTATCTAGTGCTGCTGTAATAGAAATACCACAAGTGGGTGGCTTTAACAAAGAAAAATTTATTCTCTCACAGTCTAGGAGGCTAGAAGTCCAAATTCAGGGTGCCAGGTCCAGGGAACACTCTGTCTGTTGGCTCTGGGGGAAAGCCCCTGTCATCAATATTCCCCGGTAGAGGAACTTCTCAGCGCAGAGACCCCTAGTCCAAAGGACACGCTCCCCACCCCTCCTCCGCGCTGGTTTTTCATTCTTGGTGGCATGAGGCCCCCTGTCTCTCTGCTTGCTTCTCTCTTTTATATCTCAAGAGAGATGGACTTGAGATCAACCTAATCTTGTAGTTTGAGTCCCGCCTCATTAACATAACTGCCTCTAATACTGCCTCATTAACATCATAGGGGCAGGATTTACAACACACAGGAAAATCACATCAGATGACAAATTGCTGAACAAGCATACAATACTGGGAATCATGGCCTAGCCAAATCGACAGATATTTTGGGGGGACACAATTCAGTCCATGATACTGATTAATCTGTTTCACCATATTAAATATACCACTGAAGAAGGTCTTAACAGGGACTGTTTTTCTTTGTTAGAATTCTCTTCCTTCTACCTTTTCTTCTCCAAAAGTTTTAAGCTAGATTTAACTATTTTCATTATAATTTTTGTTGTGGAATGACAGCAAGGACATTATACAAGAAGAAAGCAAAAGGTCATTAAAAAGAAAGAAAATACCAAAATGGATGTCAGAAGAGACTGATAATTGCTCTTGAACATAGAGTAGTTAAAGCGAAAGGGAGAAATGATGAAGTAAAAGAGCAGAACAGAAGATTCCAAAGGGTGGCTCAAGAAGACAAAGTAAAGTATTATAATGACATATGCAAAGACCTGGAGATAGAAAACCAAAAGGGAAGAAGAGTCTGGGCATTTCTCAAGCTGAAAGAACTGAAGAAAAAATTCAAGCCTCGAGTTGCAGTATTGAAGGATTCTACGACAAAGGAAGCATCAAAAGAAGATGGAAGGAATACACAGAGTCACTATACCAAGAAGAATTGGTTGACATTCAACCATTTCAGGTAGCATATGATCAGGAACTGATGGTACTGAAGGAAGAAGTTAAAGCTGCACTGAAGGCATTGGTGAAAAACAAGGCTCCAGGAATTGACAGAACACCAATTAAGATGTTTCAACAAACAGAGAGATGCAGCGCTGGAAGTGCTCACTCATCTCTGCTAAAAAATTTGGAAGAGAGCTACCTGACCAACTGACTGGAAGAGATCCATATTTATGCCTATTCCCAAGAAAGGTGATCCAGCAGATTGCGGAAAGTATCAAACAATATCATTAATATTACACGCAAGTAAAAGTTTGCTGACAATCCTTCGAAAACAGTTGCAGCAGTACATTGACAGGGAACTGCCAGAAATTCAAGCCAGATTCAGAAGAGGACCTAGAGCCAGGGATATTATTGCTGATTTCAGACGGATCCTGGCTGAAAGCAGAGAATACCAGAAAGATGTTTACCTGTGTTTTATTGACTGTGCAAAGGCATTCGACTGTGTGGATCATAATGAATTATGGATACCACGTTGCAGAATGGGAATCCTGGAACACTTAATTCTGCTCATGAGGAGCCTGTACATAGATCAAGAGGCAGTCGTTCAAACAGAACAAGGGGCTACTGCTTGGTTTAAAATCAGGAAAGGTGTGTGTCAGGGTTGTATCCTTTCACCATACCTATTTCGTCTGTATCCTGAGCAAATAATCTGAGAAGCTGGACTATAAGAAGAATGGGGCATCAGAATTGGAGGAAGACTCATTAACAACCTGTGATATGCAGATGACACAACCATGCTTGCTGAAAGTGAAGAGGACTTGAAGCACTTACTGATGAAGATCAAAG
>NW_004443959.1:7723500-7786086 GCF_000243295.1 Trichechus manatus latirostris
GCTGCAAAAGACCTCTTTAAAGTGTTACAAAGCAAAGATGTCACCTTGAAGACTAATGTGCACCTGACCCAAGCCATGGTGTTTTCAATCGCCTCATATGCATGGGAAAGCTGGCCTATGAATAAGGAAGAAGAATTGATGCCTTTGAGTTGTGGTGTTGGTGAAGAATTATTGACTATGCCATGGACTGCCAAAAGAACAAACAAATCTGTCTTGGAAGAAGTACAACCAGAATTCTCCTTAGAAGCGAGGATGGTGAGACTTTGCCTCATGTACTTTAGACATGTTATCAGCTGGGATCAGCTTCTGGAGAAGGACATCATGCTTGGTAAAGTAGAGGGTCAGTGAAAAAGAGAAAGACCTTCAACGAGATGGATTGACAGGGGCTGCAACAATGGGATCAAGCATAACAAGGATTGTGAGGATGGTACAGGACAGGGCAGTGTTTCATTCTGTTGTACATAGGGTCACTATGAGTTGGAACTGACTCAGTGACACCTAACAACAATTAGGAAGTTTAAAATTACATAGGTGGTTTGTGTTATATTTCTATTGGGCAGTGCTGCTGTAGATAGTCCTTTAAGGGGTTACTTGTCCTTCAAAAAGTCTTTTTTCTTGGCTTTCGTGACTCCCTACTCTCCTGGTTTTCTTCTCAGTGTCCTGGCTGGCTGGCCTTCTCTTCCTCAGCTCATCTATTAAACAGTGCCACTCTGTCCTAAGTCCTCATGTCTTCTTGGCCATCATGCTCTTCCAGGGAAAGCTCATTCATGTCTCTGGTGTCAATGCCCAACTCTTTTTTTTTTTTAAATTGAGATATGATTCACATACCGTGAAATTCACCCTTCTAAAGTGTACAATTTAGTGGTTTTTAGTATATTCACAAGGTTGTGCACCCATGTGAGATATACATAATTTGACCTTTGTCCTTGGTACCTGAGAGACAACCCTTGGAATCTAAGTGTCTTCGATAAAGACTCCAGACTACACCTAGCTAACAGGTTAGATGTGGTGATGAAGTGACTCTGGAGTAGGGGCTGGCCAGGCCAGAAAGATCACCTCATGGTCAGCAGACCTCAGGGGAGGGGGACTGGAGGTTGTATTACATAATGAGACCCCCCAGTAAAATCTCTGGACACTGACGTTCCATGGGTTTCCTGGTTGGTGCAAGGCATCCATGCACGTGAGAAGGTAGCAGGTCTCTTCGGGACAAGGAAGCTTCATGTTGGCAACCCTCCGAGACCCCACCCTATATGTCTTTTCTTTATACTGATTTTGATTTTGATCTTTACAATAAAACTGTAAGTACAGTATAGCACTTTCTATGAGTTCTGTGAATCATTCTAGTGCGTTACCCGAAGGAGTTGTAGGAGCCAGCAAGTCAGAAGTTAGGAAGCCCAGGGGGGACTCCCAAACTTGCTGCTGGAAACTGCCTGTTTAGCAGTGTGAAGGACAGAGTCCTTTTATTTGTGAAATCTGACCTAGCTCTGGATGGCCAGGGTCAGAGAAAGAAGTGCCACAATGGTGGCTGGGTCAGCAAAATGAAAAAGTGGGGATTTGGATTTATGCTGATTATTATCCTCATAAACCACCAGTACTATCAAATTCCAGAATACTTTTCTCACCCCTCAAAAAACCCCAGACTCACTAGCCATTCCCCTCTTCCCCAGCCTCTGAAAACCGTTAATCTACTTCCTGTTTTGTGGATTTTTCAGTGTGTAGCTCTTGACTCATAAATCCACCTGCCTCCTGGGAAACTCCATTTGGATGTGCCTTGGGTATTTTAAACGTAAGCAAAACTCAGCATCTTTATCCTATATCTCTTCTCCACAATTATCCAAGCTGCAAATCTCTGACATCCTTAACTCCTTTCTGACCTTCCCTCACACATCTAGTCAGCCGTCTACTAAGTTTCACAACCTCCTACTTCTCTCTCATAAATATCTCGATTCCGTTCATTGACACCAGACGCTGTCATGGTAAATGCCTTCTGCCCCCAACACACACACACACACACACACACACACACACACACACACACACACACACACACACACACACACACTCCAATCCATCAGCAATTCTCTTAATTCTACCATCAAAATATATCTTAAATACTTCCACATATCTTTGTCTCCACTTCCACCACCTGAGTCCAGGCCACTCACCTAGGCCATTGCCACAGCATCTAAAAAGTCTCTGCTTCTCCCTCTCCCCTAACATTCCAATTCATTCTAAACACAAGGGCCAGATGGTCATTTAAAAATATAACTAGATCATGTCATGCTCTGCTTAAAACCCTTGATGACATCAGTATTAGTTCCCCATGGCTGCCGTAACAAATTACCACAAACTTGATGGCTTAACACAAGAGGTCTGAAACCAAGGCGTGTCAGGGCCATAAAAAACTCGTTGCTCTTGAGTCGTTTCCAACTCATAGCGCCCCAATAGGACAGAGTAGAACTGCCCCATAGCGTTTCCAAGGAATGGTTAGTGGATTTGAACTGCTGACCTATTCGTTAGCAGCCCAGCTCTTAACCACTGCACCACCAGGGCTCCCCGCTCCATCCAAAAGCTCTAGAGAAGATCCTTCCTTGCCTCCTCCTATCTTCTGGAAGCCCTGGATGTTCCTCAGCTTGTGGTAGTATAACTCCAGTCTCCTCTGTCTTCACATGGCGGTCTTCCCTGTGTCTCTGGGTACTCTTCTTTGAAAGGACACCAGTCATAGGATTTAGGGCCCACCCTAAGTCCAGGATGATTTCATCTTAAGATCCTTAGCTACTTACATCTTCAAAGACCCTATCTCCAAATAAGGTTACATTCTGAAGTTCTCGGTGGACATGAATTTTGGGGGGACACTATTCAACTCACCACAGCATCCCACTACATTTGAAAAAAGAAAATCCAGTTTTTCCAGGTGTGTAAGAAGCTTCTCCTGCTTCTCCACCTCATTGCATGGCCCTCTTCCCATCACTGACTGTGTGTCAGCCACATGGACATTCTATGTTTAATGTGCCAAGTTCTTTCTTGGTCCCTTCTTACTTGTTTCAGGTTTCGGCTTAAATGTCACCTCCTCAGAGAAGACTTTCTGAGCATTCTACATAAAGAAGGTGCCCATTCTCCCCCATTTGTTTCCTTCATAACAATCACAAAATAAAACCTATTTTGCTTCTTTGCTGGCTTTTTCGTCAGCCCCATCCTGAGATTGGAGGCTCTGTTTTGTCCCCCACTGGAGCTTTACAGAGAGGCTCAGGTACATATTTTTTTCATTGAATGAATGCATGAAGGAGTGTCCTTTCCCTAAGTCACACTGGCACTCTCTCTCACCCAGACTACTTCACCTGCTTCCTCACAGGCCTCTCCCTCCTGTCTATCTCACACTTCAGCGTAGGGATTGTTCTATAGGGGGTATGGCATCCCCTCCCTTCCCTCCTCTCAGTTAAAAACCCTCCACCAGCTTCCTCTCGAACTTACAACAAAGTCCTCCTGCCTGGCTGGCAGGCTGCACTGCCTGCCTCTTCCCACCTCCTCTCAACGCTCAGGTCTGCAACCCTGTCCTAGTTCTTGTCTCAGGCTGGGCCCTCTCTCACCCACCTCGCTTACTCCGTCCCATCCTTGGCTCTCTCTTTCCTCAGAAGCTTCCCAGACCCTAAATCAGGGCAGGGGTCTGGGTCTGGCCTCAGCGCCCCCCACTGTAAACTCTGGTTTCCAAGTCCGTCTTCCCCACTAGTCTGGGAGAAGGGAGGACAGGGACCGAGCAGGTTTTGCCCTGAGCCCTGCGGAGAGGAAGGGACGGGACGGGACGGCACCGGAGGGCAGGGACTCACCAGCGCTGCTGGCTCCGCCGCTCGGCTTCCAGCAGCTCCCTCCACAGCTGGTCCTGCTGCACGCCTTCCGCTCCCAGGGCCCCCCGCTCCGCCTTCGGGGCCTGGAACTCCTGGCGGCCGCCAGCAGGACCCCTGCGCGTCGCAGCGCCACTCCGAGCAGCTGGGGAGACTGGGGCCCGAAGCTTGGTTGGGGGCAATCGGTATCCCGCCGATGTGGTTCTCTGGAGCCCAGAGATGGGGCGACTCCCCATGGGTGCGTGAGTGTGTGTGTGTGTGTGTGTGTGTGTGTGTGTGTGCGCGTGCGCCCGCGTGCACGCGCTTGCCTGCCTGCCCCTGTGTGGATGGGTGTGTGAGTGCGGCTCCTCCTCCCCCCAACCCTCTCCTCAGCCACCAGAGCTGGTGCAAGGATCCTCCTCGCTGCCCCCGCTGGGCCCCCAGCTAAGAGTGGCCAACCGGCTGGGCCCTCCAAGCCCTGCAGAGCTTTTGAGCCCAGCTGTGCTTTGAAGTCCTGCCCATGTTGACTGTCACCCTGGGAACAGGCAGCTCCCAGTGTCCCCAGGATGGGCGGGTCCCTTGAGGGCCTGGTGTGTGTGCAGCTCGTCTGAGCCCAGGGGTGAGGGTGTAGAAGTTTCTGGGTCTGTGCCATGCCAACTCAGTAGCCCTTGGCCCCTCTTCCAACACCCCAGAGGGAGGCCACCACACAGTATTGGGGGTGGGGTGGGGAGGTAAGGAGCCAAAATCCTGACTCCTGGCAGTAAGAAAAGTCCCCAGCTGGCCGAGGGACATGCTCATCATCACCATCCATCCTTGGACAGCCCCCGCCCCTCTGGAGGACTCAGTTTCCTCTGGTGGGTGCTGGGAGGCTCAGAGGAGATGACGGATGTGAGGGTGCTTTGTGAATTATAGAGCAGATCTTTCCTGCTTCTATCTGGGAATGATGGAAGAGATAGTGAGTATATGCCAGGTGGCTGCATAGTGAAGAAGCATCAGTAACAATGCATGGTTACCGTCTATTCTCTCTGTGTAAACCTGGAGAATGTGCAAAGTACAATCCTTTATCTTGCTGAACACTCCCAGCCATCCAAGGCAGGTATTTCTAGCCTCATTTTATAAGTGAATAAACTAAGGCCCAGCAAGATTAAGCGACTGCCCAACATCACACAGGTGCTAAGTGAGGAGCTTAGCTTTGAGTTTAGAACCTCTGAAGGAAGCAGTGAGAATCTGAGGGTGGGGATCTTGTGTTCTGCACCTTTAGCCCATGTTTCTGCTCTACTTCAGTGCAGCCCGAGCTTGCTCTGCAGCACCCCAGGCCTCTTGTGGTCTGGCTTCAGCTGACCTCCGCAGGCACTCTGTCATCGTTTCCGCCCCAGGCACTCTGTACTTCCGGTTCTCTCCGCTTTTTGCTATCCCCTTTAGAACAGACTCACAGTTCTTCCTATAAAACTATTCTCTGGGTCCATTCTGCTGGGCGTAATGCTCCCTACTCTTTGCAGAGCTGGAGAAACAGGGACAAGAGCAACTTATTTCAGACAAGGCCTTGCAAAATGGAGGTGTAAGCAAGGTGCCCAGGTGTGCAGGGTACCAGAGACCAATTCAGCCAACAAGCTCACAGTCTCTTCCTATGTGCCAGGCCCTGGGCACTGATGCTGGATTCTGATTTCTTGAGAGAAGTGGCAAGGTGGAGAAGTTGGGGAGAGTGCAAAAGCTTGGATGCAGGAGAGTCTGCCAGCTTCCATCTTTCAGCCCTTGCACAGCATGAGAAAAGGGCTAAGTGCATGTGACATTCTAGGGCCGAAAAAACCCACACTGCCACATAGTCTGCTCGGACTCCTAGGGCCATGTGTTACAGAGTGGAACTGTCCCATAGGGTTTTCTTGGCTGTAATACTTAACAGAAGCAGATCACCAGGTCTTCCTTCTGTGGCGCCACTGAGTGGGTTCAAACCACCAACCTTTAGGTTAGTAGTCAAGGGCAAACCATTTGCTCCATCCAGGGACACATCAGTCTAAAATCAGAGGCCGCTAGGCTGGGACTCTTTGTTTCTCCTGTCACCTCTGTTCTTTCTTCCAGAATTGGGATGCTGGAATTTAGTGACTTGGAAATTTTCCTGATAGCGATGCACTGAGCCGAGGAGTTGGGAGAAGAGCAGAGATGGGGAAAGGCTGCTGCCACGGCTGGGGCCCAGGCCCAGGCTTTCCTGGTGTTGTCCTCTTTTAGGTGTCTGTGCGTCTAGCATGGTGGACAGGTCCCTGCCAGGCCCCAGGAGCAGCTGCTCTGAACCTCTGAAAGGGGTCCCGGGAGTGTGTTTAGAAAGAGCAGTGCCTGCTGCCCTGGACAAGGAGACTAGGAGGCCACTTTTACACTGTCCAGGTTCCTCATGTGAATAAAAAGCAAACAAATAAAAAACACCAACCCGTTGCCATTGAGTCAGTTCTGACTCATAGCGACCCTATAGGACAGAGTAGAACCGCCCCCATAGGATTTCCAAGGAGCAGCTGGTGGATTTGAACTGCCAACCTTTTGGTTAACAGCTGAGCTCTTAACCACTGCACCACCAGAGCTCCTCTGATGCGTCTAGAGGCTGAATATTTCCATGGGGGTTGGCTTTTTAACATTAAAATTTAATTTAATGGAAAAGGCATTGAAGACTGATAGATGATAGAGAGATGGAGAGATGGAGAGATAGACAACAAATAAAGCAAATATAACAAAATATTAATTGTGGAATCTAGGTGGTGGGTGTAGAGGTGTTCACTGACCCATTCTTCCAACTTTTTTGTATGTTTGAACAATTTCAAAATAAAATGTTTGGAGGGGGTTCACCTGCCAGTCCAGATTGAACACATTCTCTTTCTGCATGTCCATGTCCCAGGAAAAGCTTCACAACATGCCCTTTGAACAGTCCAGCCTGAAGGAGGCCCCCTCTACTTCTGCGGGGGGCTTTACCTAGAAATAAGGTCACTCGAGTTCCAATCCCTGCTTGGACAGTGATTTGCTGTGTGGTGTCCCTGGGCAAGTTATTTCCTCTTATATACCCATTTTGTGATCTAACTTTATAAAAGACTTTCCAGGAGAGGACAAGAATTCCTGGGTTTGGGGAAGGAGGTTCCTTGGCCTTGCATTTTAACTAGTTTTTCTCAACCACAAGAGGGCGCTGCGAGTTTACGGCCTTAAAGTAGGTGCTGGCAGAGTGGTCCCAGCCTGGCTTGTGCAGATATGCAGCGAGAGGCGTGGTCGCTTTAGGTTTAGGTTCGAGTGGAACCCGTCCGCAGAGGGGTGAGGCTCCACCCGAGGGTCAGGTGTGGGTGGGGCTGGCTCTCCTCTATCCATTCACAGTTTCAAAACCACGTCCACATTTTAGGTATCTGTTAGAGCAGCCCCCCACTCTCGGTACCACATTCTGTCTTAGTTATCTAGTGCTGCCACAACAGAAATATCACAAGTGGATGGCTCCAACAAAAAGAAATCCGTTTCCTCACAGTCTAGCAGGCTAGAAGCCCAAATTCAGGTTGTCAGCTCCAGGGAAAGGCTTTTTCTCTCTGTTGGCTCTGGAGGAAGTTCCTTCTCATCAATCTTCCCCTGGACTAGGAACTTCTCGGTGCAGGAACGCTAAGTCCAAAGGACATGCTCTGCTCCCAGCACTGCTTTCTTGTGGTACAATGTCTCTCCATCTCCCTGCTTGCTTCTCTTTTCCACATCCCAAAAGAAACTTGCTCAAGACACAACCCAACCCTGCAGATTGAGTCTTGACACATCAATACAACCGCTGCCCATACCCCCTCACAACATCGTAGAGGCAGGACCCACATCAGATGACAAAATGGTAGACGGTCACACAACACCAGGAATCATGGCCCAGCCAAACTGACACACACACTTTTGGGGGACACAATTCAATCCGTGACAGATGGTGAGACTTTGTCTCAAGTTCTTTGGACACATTATCAGGAGGGACCAGTTCCTGGAGAAGGCTATCACGCTTGGTAAAGTACAGGGTGAGTAAAAAAGGGGAAGATCCTCGATGAGATGGATTGACACAGTGGCTGCAACAATGGGCTCAAACATAACAATGATTGTGAGGATGGTGTTTTGTTCTGCTGCACATGGGGTCACTATGAGTCGGAACTGACTCGACAGCACCTAACAACAGTAACAGTTTTAATATGGCTCTAGTCTCCAGAAGATAAATTTTAAAAATTTAGGGTGACTGTTTACATCAAAAATAGCAGTTATATAGCACTTAAGGTTTAAAAGTGGGTTCACTGGCATTAATCATTTAAGTAGCATATGAGGTGATCTGATCATATCTGAATTATAGGTGTGGGAAGACCGTGACCCGCCCCGGATCACACAGGCAAGAAATGTGCAGCCAGGACTAGAACCTCTTCTGAGCGCAGTTTCTGCTCTCTTCTAAGGTATTTTTGGCAGAGGAAAAGCCTTCCACAGAAATGGTTTTACTTGGGCTGTCCAAAATATAAACTCAATAGTTCATATTCCAATTTTGGATTCCTGGGAGTTGGGGAAATTTTAAGCACTAGAAAAAAAGTTGGGAGGCATGACCTTCACTTTTCTTCATTCTGTAACTTTTCATTCATGAGCACCTGGGTGCACTTCAGGAGAAAGCATTTGTCATGGGTAATATTTCTGAAAACAGGCGCTGGGTTGGATAGAAGCGTAGTTGGAGATGATTGCAAAACATGGCTGGGGCAGCAGGGGGCAGCCTGGAGCTTTGCATCCTCCAGCAGGCCTAAAGAGTCACCAATTAACCTCTTGTTTAGTCCTTCCAAGGCCCCGGAAAGAAAGACAGGCATCTTTGTTTTTAAGGTTTGAGGCACCATAATTTGCTATGACCATTTCCAATCAAAGATAAAAAACAAGTGTGGAGCCGAAGAATGTGTTAGTGAAGGAACTCAGCAGTGGGCTTGGTGGGGAAAAGAGGCTCAACAAAGACCCCTTAGTTAACAGAGGATGGGGTGGGGGTGGGGGGACGGTATTCCAAACATTTAAAAACAGGTGGGGCCCAGGTGCCAGCCAATCAGAAGGATGCTGGAGGCCTGCTGCTGTGCAGGTGTGGGGAGTCCTGGGCAGTAGGTATTTACCAATTGGTACGGAGGTATATATTTTAACAGCTGCACCAGTAATTCGCCCTGGGTGAGGGTCATGGGGCCTGACGTAAATGCTCTCAAGATTCCTTCCTGCTTAAAATGTGTGGTTTTAAGTGGTTCGTGGAATTAATAATGATTAAAAACATGAGCCTTACCCAGTAAGTCGCTAAACCAGACCCAACCCACTGCCGTAGATAGCAACGCTATAGGACAGAGCAGAACTGCCCCATAGGGTTTCCAAGGCTGTAAATCTCTATGGAGGCAAACTGCGGCATCTTTCTCCCATGGAGCGGCTAGCGAGTTCAAACTGCTTACCCACTGCGCCACCAGGGCTCCTTCCAACAAGTCAAGGGGATACAATATACTGTAATAGCACATGAGGCTGCCTTGCCTTTGGGCTTCTAAGCCCCATCTGAGCCCCCTGACGGACACCTACACTTGGCCGATCCATGCAGGTTGGTGCCCCAGGAGCTGGCCTTGCGCCCAGCCTGCTGCGGTCAGTCCTCATCCCTGCTCCTGCTTTGCCCTGAGCTCCCAGTTTAGTGCCCACCCTCCACCCCAGTCAGGCTCCCTCAGCTTGGTTTTGGTTCGTGGTGGTCTCCCCTGTGGTCTCTGATTTGGGCCGTGCTGCCTCAGGCAAAAGTGTTCCTCCCTTTGGTCCCCAGGCCCCGGCACTCGAGTGGTGGGCACAGTCAGGCAGAATCAGCCTCTGCTTGGCAGCTTCGGTGTCAGGCTAGGGTGACCGAGGGCAGAGCCCGGGAGTGGAGTAACCGGGGGAGAGGAGGCCCGGTGCCCGCCTCTGGGGTACAGCCAGCAGAGGGAGGCTCAGGTGTCCACTTCCTTCAAGGCCTAAGGCAGACGCCACCTCTCTGACCATCTGGGGAGGCTGGTCACTCTTTCTTCTGGTTCCAGAGCTCTCGGTGTACACGTCTAAGGTGGCCTCCTTGTTGTTGTTAGGTGCCGTCGAGATGATTCCTCCTCATAGTGACCCTATAGGACAGAGTAGAACTGCCCCCAGGGTTTCCTAACCTGTAATCTTTATGGGAGCAGAGGGCCAGGTCTTTTCTCCCACAGAGCTGCTGGTGGGTTTGAACTGACAACCTTTTGGTTAGCAGTTGAGCACTTAACCATTGTGCCACCTTAAGGTGACCTAATTCTGTAGGATTGTAACTCTATGCTGTCTTCCCGCTCCGGGAACAGGTGCCTGGCTCAGGGACCTGAGACCAAGGCATCAAAGCCTGCTTTGACAAGTGATGGGACACAACCCTTCTGGACCTACGAGTTGACACTGTGCTCGGTAACGTCACGTTATTGTCCATTTTGTCTTCAGTGCAGCCTGGCGCACATTGTTTGACCTGAATTTATAGATGAAGAAAGAGGCTTGGAGATCTTAAGTGATTTACCTTAAGTGATCTCAGGTAAATCACTTAAGATCTCAAGGCTCGAAAGTTGTGCAGCTTGTACTCAACCCCACACCGAAAGAATTTGCGAGTCCCTGTTCTTTCTACCACTGTTTACTCCCTTCCCAAGCTGGTATCTCCAGTTATTTTCTCAGCAAGGGAGATGGGGGAAGCCTTGTTGATGGAACATATTGGACAGGGATTTTGAGGAGACAGTAACATTTGAAGCAAACGATGGGAGATGTGAGAGTGAGTTTTGGGGGCTGCAAAACCCAACTGGGTGTAGTAGAAAATATTTTGATACTGATGAAATGTTCACAATTTCCTGCTTATTATTTTGCCAAAATTAGCCTTGTTTTGATTACCGCCAGGGCCAGCAACTGCCTTCCAAGACACGTTGCTTCTACAAACTGGTGGCGAAATTGTAACTGAGGAGCCGTCCTCAGGAGACTTCCCAAACTCAGCCCACCCCGGGGAGAGCAAGATAGGGCACTCGAAGGGAGATGTTTGCTCCCACATCATCAGCTCTAATCATGTGTTTGAATCACGGGCCCCTGCACTCCTTCCGGTGATTAGAGCCTATTGGGAATGATCATGTGTTTGCATTTGCATAGCTTGTGGTACATTCTCCTCGGAACAAGTGTGCTAGAATGGGACGCCATCTGCATTTTGCATCAGGACTGACATTCCCTTAGTAACGTCCTACACGGAAAGGAGGTAAATATAGTGACTAAAAGCAAGCACTCTGAAGTCAACTAGACCTGAGTGGGAATGCTAGCTTTTCCCCTTAAACCAAAAACCAAACCCATTGCTGTCGAGTCGGTTCCAACTTATGGTGACCCCGTGTGTTACAGAGTAGAACTGCTCCGTAGGGTTTTCTTGGCTGTAATCTTTATGGAAACACATCACCAGAGCTTTCTTCCCTGGTATTGCTGGGTGGATTCGAACCTCCAACCTTTAGGTTAGCGGACGATTGCAAACCACTTGTGCCACCCAGGGTCCTTGTTGTTGTCATTAGGTGCTGTCGAGCCGATTTTCAGCTCAGAGTGACCCCATGTAACAGAGTAGAAGTGCCCCATAGGGTCTTCTTGGCTGAAATCTTTATTTAAGGAGCCCTGTGGTGCAATGGTTAAGCACTTGGCTGCTAACTGAAAGGTCAGCAGTTTGAACCCACCATCCACTCCGTGGGAGAAAGATGTGGCAGTCTGCTCCCATAAAGATTTACAGTCTTGGAAACTCTATGTGACAGGTCTACTCTGTCTTTCAGGGTCACTATGAGTTGGAATCAACTTGATGGCAACGGGTTTTGTTTTATTTTTTAATCTTTATTTACTAACAGTCAACAGGTCTGGTTCAAACCACCAGCCTTTCAGTTAGCAGTCTAGTGCTTAACCTTTGCAACCCCAGGGCTCCTGACTAGTATTCAAAATACTGAAAGTAGGTTGGTTTGCTTGCTGAGGGCACTAGTTTGCAGATGGCTGAGGAGCCCTGGTGGTGCAGTGGTTAAGAGCTACAGCTGCTAACCAAAAGGTCAGCAGTTCGAATCCACCAGCTGCTCCTTGGAAATTCTGTGGGGCAGTTGTACTCTGTCCTGTAGGGTCGCTATGAGTCGGAACCAACTCAGTGGCAACTAGTCTTGGTGGAGTGCAGCACAGGCAAGCAGCAGTTGTCAGGACCCAGGTTCCTGTGCCTGGCAGCCTCGGTCTGAATCCCTGTTCCACTTTATAGCTTTTTCTAAGTCTCTGTCCCATGTAAGAAGGTGTAATAATAGTAATAATAGTATTTACTTCATAAGGTTGTCGCGAAAATGAAATGCCCTAAATTTTTGTGTAGCTGACTGCCTGCCATCTAGGAAGACTGATACAGGTGATATTATTATGATTATGTCAAAGCCCACCTGACAGAGAAACCCCCAGGAACCCACAGCTGTAGTCCAGTGTTGGGTTTACTTCGCTTGCAACAAGGAAGAACAGGTGCTGAGAAACCAGAGGCCATCTTGGAAATGAGCCTCTTCAGGGCTGGGTTTGTGCTGTGTGATACTAAGTTGCTGAGTGTTAGTCACATTTGCAGCTGCAGTATGGTCTTGCCAAGGCTTCTTTGTTTCTTTGTTCTGTTGGCTTCATCTGGGTCCTGCTGGAAATGTTGTTTATCTCAATTTGCCTGCCAGCAGGGCTAATTTTCACTTTCTTGATTATACAGATCTTTGTGATCAAAGCATTTGGTTTCTTTTAAGCCAACACATAATCACTCTTTCCCCACAGAAATGGAAACCGAATGTTCTCATAACCTCATGATTGAATCTGTCTTTTACCTGTGTTCCAGCTTCACAGGCTTTTCACCACCTTACATTTTTGTGCTTTTTATTCCCTGGAACTCTCTGGTCTGTGGTTGGCTCATACTTGTCATTCAAGTGTCAGGTCAAAAGATGTCCCTTTTAATGACCTCCTAATAAAAGTTCTTTTCTAATCCTGTCTCGATTTGCAATACCCTAATCTCCACTTTCGAAGTTCCGGGGTGGTACAAATGGTTAATACACTTAGCTGCTAACCGAAAGGCTAGAGGTTCGAGTCCAACTCAGAGATGACTCAAAGGAATAGCCTGGTGATCTACTTCTGAAAAATTAGTCACTGAAAATGCTGTGGAGCACAACTCTACTCTGACACACATGAGGTCACCAGGAGTCAGAATCGACTCCACGGCAACTGGTTTAATATAAATTAGTTCCCCATCCAACTCTCTGACGTTCTCTGACTCATCACTGTATTTTCTTCCTAGCATTGATCACACTCTGAAATTGTTTTATTGCCCGTTTCCCTCACTAGAATGTAAAACAATGTAGACGTGTGTCCAGCTAGAATAGTGCCTAGCATGTAGTAGGTGCTCAGTAAACAGTTGTAGGAGGCAGAGGCGTAGCAAGAGTAATGAGCTCCCAAGGGCAACCTCTAAGTTTGCACGCCCCCCTCCTTGACAGTGGATAGGAGGTGATTCGCCAGCCAACCTTGTTGACCTGGGGAGGGGGGTGGTGATTCGCTGGCCTGCCTCATCTGGCGCCCCTGTGGACTTTTGCCCAGTGACAATTGGCCCTTCTAACTCCGTTGCTGTACCTGTTGCTGTCGGGTCAATTCCGACCCATAGCAACCCTAGAGGACAGGGTAGAACTGCTCCATAGGGTTTCCAAGGAGTGTCTGGTGGATTTGAACTGCCAACCTTTTGCCTAGCAGCCATATCACTTAACCACTGTGCCACCAGGGCTCCACTCCCTCTCTATAGGGTCGCTATGAGTTGCAATCGACTCAATGGCAGACAGATTTGGTTATGGAACTCCCTTTGCTACCCCTCTGGTGGGAGGAAGGAAGGTGAAAAGGCAGGTGGGAGGAAGGAAAGAAGGAAGGAAGGAGAAAGGAACGGCCCCAAACATTATCCCTCCTTGATCCAGAGGATATTAAGGGGTTGGAAGGGACACTTGCAGTAATGAGATCCAGCATTCCTCCAGAGGCAGCAATCCTTTCCGCAGCATCCCTCACACTGTCTCTGCGGGACTGTTTCCATCCACAGGGAGCTTTGTACTTTACAACACTCCCAGGTGCTCTGCAGTTAGAAATGCCTTTCTTAGATGGGGGCAAACCCACTTTGCTGTGCTTCACTCACTGGCCACAAATCTGCTCCCTAGAACTGCTGAGAACAAGGCCCCTCACTCATGGTAGCCCTCCAAGTAACTGAAGATGTCTCTTAGACTTCCAGCAAATCAGCTTTTCTCCAGGAGAAGCCCCCATCTTTTTAACCATTCCTCCTATAACATGGTTTCTAGGCACTTCATCTTCACCCTATAGCCCTGACAGGAGCCCTGGTGGCACAGTGGTTAAGAGCTCAGCTGCTAACAAAAAGGTCAGCAGTTTGAATCCACCAGCCGCTCATTGGACACCCTATGGGGCAGTTCTGCTCTGTCCTATAGGGTTGCTATGAGTCAGTATCAACTTGACGGCAATGGGTTTGACTTTTTTTTTTCTTTGGATGGACCTTGACAAGGATCCGTGGTAGCAGTGGCTGCAATGGCTAAGAGCTTGGCTGCTAACTGAAAGGCTGGTGGTTTGAACCCACCCAGTGGCTCCTTGAGAGAAAGAGCTGGTGATCTGCTCCCGTACAGATTACAGCCAAGAAAACCCTATGATCTATTGCCCCACACAGGGTTGCTATGAGTCAGAATCGACTTGATGGCACCCAGCAACAATAACAACAACCTGGGCCTTGAAGAATTTCAGGGGTACCTTTCAGGGGGTCTGTGAAATCCCTGATACTGTTTGTAAGGTTCTCTGCAGGTGTGCAGTTTTGGAGTGGGGAAAGGATGTGTGGGTTTCATCATCTTCTCAGAGAACCCTGGATCTCAGAGTGGCTCAGAAGTGCTGCTCTAGATGGTCTTCCAGGTGAGGTTGGCTTCCCACAGCACTGGTAGGTGATTTCTCCTTGATAATGACCACCCGCTCTAGGTAGCACATTCCATTTTAATGACTCGCATTCACGATTCACTGAATCTTCCCAACACTGTTTGCTCAGTGTTTTCATCCTCCTTCTGTGAACGAGAAAACAGGGTCCTGAAGGGTAGGTTTTATCTATTTTGAGGCTATATTGTCAGAGGCATCAGGTTCACGACCTTCCCCGGGTGCCTGTTATCATTTGGCAGTAAATTTGTGTTTTACATAATAGACGGTCTATTTTTTGTTGTTGTTGTTATTTTGCCATTAATACAGCTACACTGGTTTTCTTTTGGTAAATATTTTCCTGCTACACCTACTCCTCACTTATCGACTATCTTGTTATCCATCATTTCACATTTATGACAGTAGGAAAAAGTCTACCATCTGACTCTTTTGCATATTAATGACATACATCTGGCAGTAACGAACGTGAGAGTAACAGGCTGTGATGGTTAAGGTTATGTGTCAACTTGGCTGGGCCATGATTCTCAGTGGCTTGGCAATTACATAATGATGCAATTTGACAGTTATGTAATGATGTAATTTGACAGTTACTTGATATAGTCATCCTCCATTTTGTGGTCTGATGTGGTCATCCTCCATTTTCGCGTAATGCTGATTTTCACATAACACCCTGGTCTTTGGAACCTAACCATGTCCATAAGTGAAGAGTGGGTGTACTTCTTTCCTCATCCATTTATTTTAAATCTGAGCCCTTATGTTTTAGGCATGTCTCTTGTAAACAGCATAAGGCTGCTTTTTTTGTTTTATTTTTGAATCTAGTCTGACAACTTTTGTCTTTTAACAACCAAGATTAGTTCATTTATATTTATTAGAATTATTAATATTTTGAATTTTTTCTACAATCTTATTTTGTATTTTCTGTTTACCCTGCTTTTTGAAAATTCCGTTTGCTCTTTCTATCTGTTATTTTGAAAGTTATAAACTCTATTTCTCTTCCTTAGCTCTTTGAATGTTGGCTATTTTTTTTTAGTGGCTGTCCTTAAAATTCTAACATACGTATTTAACTTAATTTCAAAAGTTCAACAGTTTTTCTATCCCTCCTCAAACAATACGCAAATTTTAGAATGCTTTAACTACAATCTCCTTATTTAAGTTTGCATGTTATTTTTACCTGCTATTTTAGTTTAACCTTGTTTTTATTACCCTTAAAATTAATTATAATTATTTTATTGAGTCAATACTTAGCATTACCTGAGGTTTTACTAATTTCTTTGCTCACCAACACTATCTATATCTCAATCCTTCCTTCTGGGATGAATTTTCTTCTTCTTGAATTTAGAATTTACTTTACTGAAGATCTCTTGGTAAATTCTTTCAGTTTCTATCTGTCTTTACATACCTTAATTTTTCTCCATAATTTTGGAGTGATGGTTTCACTAGGTATACAATTCTAGCTTGACAATTAATTTTTCTTTACATTTTGAACATGATATTCCATTGTATTCTGTTTTACATTGCTGCTGTGAGAAGTCTGCTATCAGCCTAGTAATCATTGCTCTGAAGGAAAACTGCCCTTTCTCTCTTGCTGCTTTTGAAACCCTCTCTTTGTTTTCTATGTTTCACAGTTTTGCTGTGGTGTATCTTCGTGTACAGTTCTGCTTGAGATTGTGTTCCCGAATCTGAGGATCATTTCACTAGCCCTTAGCATGTCGGCTGTGCTGTACTTTCTCTATTTTTCTCCTTTCAGAACTCTATTAGATGTATGTATGTTGGTCCTTCTCATTCTATTCTTTATATTTCTTAACTTCTCTTTCCTAATTTCCCAACTTTTTATCTCTCTGTGCCTCATCCTGGCTAGTTTCTTTAGAGGCATATTTTCTAGTTCACTAATTCTTGTTTTTTTCACACCTATCCAACTTTTACTTTAACTTATCCATTAACCCTGGTGGCGTAGCAGTTAACAGCTCAGCTGCTAACCAAACGTCGACAGTTCAAGTCCACCAGCTGCTCCTTGGAAACGCTATAGGGCAGTTCTACTCTGTCCTGTAGGGTCACTATGAGTTGGAATTGACTCGATGGCAATGGGTTTGGGTTTTTTAAATTGAGTTTTCATTTTTAGTCATTGCACTTTTTATTTCTAAAAATTCTGTTTCTTTTCCTATTTACTTTTTTTCCTTCTTTTTGTTTGTTTTCTATTTGTTTGCACTTTGAAGAATGTCTTTAAATATTAAAAAAAATTCTTATTTGTTTCCTGTACACAGTAATCCCACTAACCGAAAACTCTATGGGCTGATTCCTGTTAACCTGTACTCATGATGGATTCCTCCCAGGAATGTCAGATTGAGAGACGGCTGAGTGCAGGGATTTAGAGAGCTGACTGCGGACCAGATTTCCTGGGTTTGGATCTCAGTTCTTCTACTTATTTGCTGTTTGTTCTCAAGCAAGTTACCTATTCTCTCACCTCTGGAATAGGAATGCTAACAATAACAATAATAAGAAGAAGAACAATACTACTACTACCCCTTGCCATCTAGTTGATTCCAATTTGTAGTGACCTCGTAGGATAGAGTAGAACTGGTCCACAGGGTTTCCAAGGCTGTAAATCTTTACGGGAGCAGACTGCCACATCTTTTTCCTGTGGAGTGGCTGGTGGGTTTGAACTGCCCACGTTTCAGTTAGCAACCAAGCACTTAACCGCTGCACCACCAGGGCTCCTCTAGAAGGATATTGTGAGGGTTATGTGAGATAATATATGTAAAGGATATTCAGTGGTGACTGACACGTGGTAAGTGCTCAGAAAAGGTTAACTCTTACCATAATATAAGGCTAGGTTGCTATAAGTCAGAATCAACTCAATGGCAACGGGTTTGGTTTTTGGTTTTGGGGCTTTATCTTGGAAATTCTATGCACCTTGGGTTGAGGGTGTGTTGCTCTAGAGAGAATTTGCATTTGTTTCTGCCAAACACCTGGGCGACTATCAACCCAGAGCCACTCTTAGTTGATTTCTTGACTTTGATTTCTCAGACCAGATAATGTAAATTAAACCCTAACCCCAACTTAGAGCCTAGAGGTTGAGATACAGGTTTCCCTGTCATCTCTTTATATTTATTTATTTATTTATTTTTTTTAGATCATGCTATCACTGAAAGTATGGCCTTCAAGGGTCCTTGTTTTCTAGGGAGTCTTATTTCCAGGTCCTTACCGCGTGTGGGCCAAGGTTTTGTGTCTGGTTCCCGCGTGGCGGTGGAAACTGAGCATCCTTGTTCCTGAGCTTGGCAAATGTACCCAAATGGCAGTAGCTGGAGTTCTCAGCTTCCTCTTTGTTTTTGGCCCCTGGGGCTGTCCCTGGATTGCAAGCTCAGCTGTGCATTTAAGAGGATGTTTGTTGTATATTATCCAGGATTTCTAGATGTTTTGTGGAAACAAGATTTTCAGATTATTTACATTTCCATGTGACTGGAAACAAAATTATCCAGAGATATTATAACTTACTGAAGCCCACACATCTGAACCGAGCTGGTCTCCATCCCTTCTGTATTGCACCATGCTGAGGTGATACATTAGCTGGTCGTGGATAGAAGTATGATTTCCATTAGGCTGTTTGAAATACCTCATATAGGTCACAGACCCATTAGCACCTCCATGGACCTGTACGTGTCTGGGGCTTTAGGCTGGGAGTGTGGTTTGGAGATCTTTTTCCAGGGTGACATCAGCCTCCTCTGTTGTCTGCCGAGGGAGTCAGTTGCCGTCTGTCATTATTCAGGTCTAGATGGTTCTGCTGCTTCTTCTTATGTTTTCTTCAAAGAATTGTGGGAAACGTGGACAATGTTGTTGCTAAAATAAAGATGATTCAGCTCTGTGCCTTCCCCAGGGCTGCAAACCTTGTGACCTTATCAAAGTGAAATGAGCTTGGTCCTCACTGACGGCACACCAGCTCGCAGCAATCAGCTCTTCTATTTCAAACTGCTCACTAATCATTTAAAAAATCACTCCATACTAGAGTTTTGCTCAAAACTGGTGTCAGCATTGCTCGTTTCTAGACTTCACCATTTCCCATTCTTGAAAACTGGGATGCTTTTTCCTGTCTCCTGTCTCTTGACTTCTTTCCTACTCTCTTGATTTCTTATTGTTCCTGCATTTGATCTATGATGAGGCCTGCAAGTTCTTCACTTTCGTGAGCTATGACATGTCTACTACTGAAAATAAAGTTAGTTAAGGTGACCAGGAACGTCTTTTTCTCCCCTATCTGGAGATTGCGGTTTCTTTGATCTGAGAAGTCCAGTAGTGAAATTCACAGATCAAGGTCCGAGCAATATCAGTAGACCAGTCAGCATGTCTAATGACGATCAAGAACTGATCTAACTAAAAAAATAAGGGCTGTTCCCTCCCGCACTCTTGTGGAATAAATAGGGTTCAGGTGAAACCCCAGGACCAGGAAAGGGAATGGAGAGGGTAATAGTGATTTAACTCCTCCCCATCCCAGACCACATGCTAGATTCTTTCATAAATCCGACAGCCATCAAAAGTATTGAACATTGTAGCATGGCCTAAGTAGGACTGGGCAGAGCTGCCTGCCACTAGCTTTGTGACCTTGGGATATTTACTTACTCAATGATATATACGTTCATCAATCTCTTAAAAATATTTCACTTTTAGTTCTTGCTGTATGCAAAGTCCCTGTCCCTTCTGGTTTAATTTGCTCATCTATAAAATGCGGAGAAGAGTTGGACTAAATGGTGTCTCAGGACCTTCTAACACTGAGTGACTATCATTCCAGCTGCAGAAAAGTGGAACAATTAAGGCCAGACAAAAAGGGGGCTGAGGGCAGTAAGAGATTTGACTTCTGTCCTCACTTGGGGAGTTCTCAGTGGAGGCAGGGGCAGGCGCTGTTGGTGGTTTTCCCCACTGTTACCTCAGTGCTGGGACTTCTCACACCCACTTTTATTTTTTTACCTGTGAAGGTGATTTTAAGATGAGAGAGTGGTGAGAACAGGAAGCAGCCACAGACTCATAGCTCCATCTTGGCTGCTGATTTGTAACTTAGTAACTACCCTGATAGTTCCTTAACCTCATCCTCTGGGCTGATTGCTTAGCCTTCCAAGGAGCCCAGCAAAGTGTTGTAAATGTACAGCAAGATTCTGGCAAAGGAGAGATTACAATTCTGTAACACAAAAATATTTCTTTTAATATTTTAGTTGAGAATGCAGACAGCTGTTAGAGGCTCTGCTGCTGAATTCCAAAACTAAGGCAGAGTAACTGACAATCTGCAGCACATTTTTGATAAAATTTCCCTTTTGGTGGGATATAAAATATTCACAGACTGACAGTTGTTTTGGTATAAAACCATGTGATGCATCAGAGTGTATGCATTCAAGCAATGTTGTCCTTCCAAGGTGTCACCTTGGGGGCTGTTTTCTCAATCCGATGATGCTTCATCGTGAGGGATGTAGATGACTATATCTTTGGGACCATCTTCAGAGCCTGGGCAGAGCCCTGGTGGCGCAGTGGTTAAGAGCACGGCTGCTAACCAAAAGGTTGACAGTTCAAATCTACTGGCTGCTCCTTGGAAACTCTATGGGGCAATTCAACTCTGTTGTATAGGGTGGCCATGAGTTGGAATCAACTTGATGGCAATGGGTTTGTTTTTTTGGTCATAGCCTGGGCCAGTTTTTGGTGGTACATCTTCCTGTGAGGTGAGAGTGTTGCTGTCTTGGTCCAGGACCTCATTACTGACTGCCCCGGTCTCTTCCTTCCCATTCGAGTCCCTTTGTTCCATCCTGCACACATCTGCCCCAGTGAGCTTCCAAAACACAAGTCCCAGCACATCACAGGTAATGCCCTCTATGGACACCCCATTGCCTATGGGCTCAGTAAACTCCTTGGCTTTGACCACATGCCCCCCACAGTTCGGTACCTGCCCTTCTTTTTTGCCTCTTTTTCTACTTCTCCACCTCATCCTCACATTGCTTCAGCCATATCAAACTACTTGTAATTTCCAACTGCACCAGGCTGTTCCAACCTCCCTGAGTGACTGCAGTGGCATCTTCCCAGGACAACCCTCAGAGACTTACTACTGCCTCTGGGGAGACTTCCTGGCTCCCTCTGTCTGGGTTTGATTCTATATTCTTTGGACTCCCAGAGAAACTTGTGAGTTCCTCTCGCATATCTACATTACTCCATATTATAGGCGTTTGCTTGTCTTTCTCCCCAACTGAATTTGAGCTCCTCAACGGCAGGGAACTGTGATCTTTAGTTTCTGCATATTGTTGGCACGTAGCACAAGCCTAGCACATAGTAGGGACCCAATACGTATCTCTCTGATGAAGAAATGAGTAAATAATTGAAAATAGCTAAAAGTAGACCAGACCAAGGCCTATAGGCTGGGGGGATCACGAAACTGAATGGGCTATGACAGTAGGTGAAGTTCCCATGTGTTATGGATTGAATTTTGTTCCCCTTATACCTATAGATGTAATCCCATTTGGGAATAGGGTTTTCTTTGCTATGTTAGTAAGGTCACATCAGTATAATTACTTTGAGATATAAAAAAAGCAGAGTAGGCGCAGAGACACACAAGCACAAATGGAGGAAAGATAGATGCCACCCTGAGATGGCCAAGGAACTGAGGAGCACTGAGAACACTAGAGAAGCTGAGACAGGATTTTCCCCCAGAGGGGACAGACAGAGAGCCTTCCCCTAGAGCTGGTGCCCCGACTTCAGACTTCTAGTCAACAAAGCCATGAGAAAATAAATTTCTGTTCATTAAAGCTACCCACTTGTGGTATTTGTGTTACAGCAGCGCTAGATAACCATGTCTACTCATGAACTTGGAGCAAGCTTGTGCTTTCACTAAGTGACTGGGCTCTCAGAGGGGATTCTCATCTGTATGCCTAATGTTACACTTTCATTATGTTATCAGTCACAAGTCACATGGTCCTGTCTCCCACACATAGGGTGAGTCCTGTTGCAGAGTGGGTTACCCAGGAAGCATACTCTGAGACAGAGAGCGGTGCTCAGGAGGTTATTGTGGGGACTGTACTTGGGACCCACATCTGTGTGAGTAGACAGGGAAGCCCAGTTGGACAGAGGGAGGAGATGGACAGTGATGTGGTGACAGCGAAGGTCTCAGCCAATTCCAAGGGAAGCTCTGGAGCTACAACAGCCTTTCAGAGTTATCTCCAGTTGGAGCAAGGACGTCAGAACTTTATACCCTCCTCTGACCATCATTGGATGCAGGTTGCCCCCAGAAAGGACTGTGACCTTGGATGAGGTGGCTCCCTTCCAAAGGCAATTCCCAAAGAGGGCTGACACTCCCAGCAGCTGAGGGAGGAAAGTCCTTCAGTCTTGTAGGGAGTCTGGGTGGTGCATTACAGCATCCGTAATAGTCCAGCTCTTGCATCACTTGGATCCACTTCATATAAAGTCTGGAAGCAGCTCCTCTGGGATTCTGGTGAGAACTTTTCTTGGGGAAATTTATAAGAGGAAGGTTAGTGGGACAAGCTACAGCCTCTGCCACTGCAGCTGTTTTGGAGGGTCACAAGTGATATTTAACGTCTCCTTTCTCTACCATCCATTTTAGATTTCTCTCACTCTTGGCTAGCACCTCTGCTTACCCAGGTGACTTACTTGATAGGGTGACCCAGATGCTCATCCCTGAATAGATGACCAACACTTCTCAGGCTGTGGCTGTTGCACTTGTCCATTTACTGGCAAAGCTGGGCGAGGGCAACGGCATATCAAGAGGCACCCAAGTGGACTATCTGGGTGCCAAAGAGATCCTTCCTGTCCCCATTGTGGATCAGCAGCCCTACTTCCACTTGTTGACCAGTGTTATGGATTGAATTGTGTTCCCCCAAAATGTGTGTCAACTTGGCTAGGTCATGATTCCCAGTATTGTGTGGATGTCCACTATTTTATGATCTGATGTGATTATCCTATGTGTTGTAAATCCTAACCTCTATGATGTTAATGAGGCAGGATTAGAGGCAGTTATGTTAATGGGCATGACTTAATCTACAGGAGGCCTGAGGGACTGAGGGGCCAAGAGGCCAAGGAACCAGGAAGCAGAAGACAAAGAGACGAGGAGCACAGGAAGCAGAGCTGCCTTGGTCTCAAAGGGTAGGGCCATGGCCTCCTAGGTTTCAAAGAGTCAGATCTTCACCAACCCGGTTCTGGAGTGTAGGGCTGCCTTTCATGAGTGCCAGAGGAATGGAGCTGGATCCGCTGCCCAAAGCTGAGGGGGCCGGGCTGCCATGCCCAAGGGGCAGAAGAACGGGAGCTGCTGGGGCTGAGAGGGTAGGGTCATCATGCAGATGGGCTAAGACAATGGCGCCACCCAAAGCCAAGGGAGCAGAGTTGCCATTCCAGTGGGCCTGGAAGGTAGAGTTGAATCCAAGCGCAGAGGGGCCTCTGCATGTGGAGTACACTGACCCTCAACCCAAACCCAAACACCCCACCATTCTCCCCTCCACCTGGCTGAGCACAGGCCTTGTAGCCCAGGAGGAGAAAGAAGCTGCCTGGCTGCCCACTTGGGGCCCCCAGCCCCTTTGAACAGGACTCTTCCTACGGTGCCTCCTCCTAGCCGACGGCCTCCTTCAGAGTGAGGACCTCAGACGTGTCCCAGTCTTTGCTTCTGAGGGAGGAACTAAGCTTTCCTTCTGAAAGGTCCTTAAAGAGAATGTTTTCTGATCTGTTTCTTCCTACTGCAGACTCACCAGTGTCTGCCTTTCCTCCAGAGGTAGGGTAAGAACCTCAAGATGATTCGACTGTCTAATTTTAGTCAGGAGAGTGGAGTAGAGGGACACAGGGGTGGAGGGCCCATGCAATTACTAGCCTATGGGCCTAATAACATGATTTTTAAGACCCAGCTGAACTTCCGCCTATAGTGAGGTCACCGCGTTGCACACTGCACCCAGATGGTCAAAAAGAACGTTGTTAGGTGTGATTTGAGGTGTAAGAGGTCACCTGAGTTGATCCAGAGTGTGCTTGCACTGATATCTTCAAAGTAGCACCAATGTGAATACACAAACTTACACATCCCCATAGAAAACTCCAGATACCCTCAGTGAAGGCATCTCTGGACTCCAGGGGAGTTGTGGGAGAAGGACTGAATCACTGTTCTAGACTTTGTTGTAAAGTTTCAAATGACATTAATTTCATCCAATCTTGTTATTTAGATGATTTTGACGAACAAGATGATTTGGTTGTAAAAAATGGCACTCTCAATAGGAGATCAAATTTGGGAATCAATCCAGAAATGCTCTTCACGAAAGGAAGCATTACTTTTCTTGCAGCACATTAACTTCAGGGCCAATGAAAGGCAGCCTTTGTAGAATCCTGTGTGTGTCTGGTTTAGCGAAGAGGAAAGGAGATGGAAGGTGGATGGCTGTTCTCTGGTCATCAGACCTGGTCCTCATGCCCACTCATTTTTCCAGAATGATGTGGCAGAGTCATCAGTCTCCCTGCCACTCGGGCTACTATTGCACCCTAACCCTCAGTGGCACTGGCCTGGGGAATCTTGACCTCAGTATTTCCTGTGCAGAGAAACGAGCAGCGCCATTCCTATAGGCAGGGTCAAACAATAAAAATAGAGGAATTCATTGACTGGTGAAGACCAACATTCTCTAGAGGAAAGAGGTCATCGTAAAGATCCATAGGCTTAGGAGCTTTCTGCAGAAATGGATACTTTATCCCTTGGAAAGTTGAAGTACATGCTAGAGCCAGAAGAATTTCTCCTGAGTTTCAGATGAGAGTCTTTTCAGATTCTTACTTGAAACCCTACTTGGAGAGAGTAAATGTGCCACTGAGGAGGTGAGGGGTTAGGGGAGAGAAGTACAGAACATAAGGCTGTGGTTGTTGAGCAATGGGCAAACAACAGAGCCACTGTTTCTGGCTGGGCATGGCCAGGGGACAATGGGCGTTTGTAAGGAAGAAACAAGGGCATTTTGGTATGACACTGACCATGGACCCTCACTGCTCTGAAACAGCAGAATGGATCAGTCAAGGCTCCTTGTTGCCCTCCAATAGCTTTGGGATGACTCAGCAGCCAATTAGATGGATAAAGGATGGGAAGGGCCAGATAAATCAAGAGAATCATCATCTGTAGAGCGCCTACCGAGACCGTATGCTTGATATACAGTAAACCAAAATCCAGTTACCATCGAGTTGACTCCAACTCATGGTGATCCCATGTATGTCAGAATAGAACTGTGCTCCATAGGCTTTTCAAAGCTTGCAGAAGCAGATTGCCAGGCCTTTTTTCTGAGGCACCTCTGGGTGGATTCAAATTGCCAACCTTTCCATTGGCAGTCTCATGCTTAACTGATTGTACCACCCAGGCTCCTTGAAATACATTACCTCATTTAAGTCTCACAACAGCTACGTGAAGTAAATATTATTACATACCATTTGACAGGTAGGCAAACTGAGGCTCAAGGAGATTTAGCAATTTGTCTAAGGTCCTGCAGCTTGACTATAGACAATCCTGTGGTTCCCTAACTGGGATATTATCACTGTGAGGTGGTGTAAGAGACATGCTGTCAGAAATAAAAATTCAGAAGTGGGGCTGATTCTTGTTCATTAATTAAGTCATTTGTTCACACACTTCATTCATATGACAAATGTTTGTTGTGCACTTGGTATTTACCAAACTGGGAGAACAGACAGAGGCTCACGGAGAAGATGTCATGAGTCCCTCCGCTAGGTGCTAAATGGCTTCCCTGGGTCCCCAGCCATTTAGGGCGGGGCAAGGACCAGAAATGGGGACTCCCCCCTCCTGCCCCTTCGTGCTTTCAGGATACTACGTGCCTCCTTGGGGAAACCTGCTTGCTTTTCGCGTGGGATCTAGACAAGCAGGCTGCATTCTCTGTGTATATGCATCGTCCTGGCCACATACGTTAAGTGTAATATGATGACATAATTATAGAAACGGGTAACACCCCAAGGCTCCCTAACCACCCTGCTCTAATCATACGTAGTCTCAGAACAGATTGTAATAATTTGTCACCCATTCCCAAGGTAGAATACACTAACTCTTAATTACAAGCCTAGGCTAGAGATGAGCAAATAAATATGCATGTCAGTCTGAACACTATAATTAGAACTACCATTTGGCTAAAGAAAAGTAGAGACATTTTAATTCCAGGCCTCCGCTCAAATGCGCAGTTGCTGCTAGGGAACAACCCGTGTGTGTTAACGCATTAGGTTCTGGGGAAGAGCAGCATGTTAAAAGGATGGTTTTGTAACTGGGGCTGGGATGTACTCTGTATGCCAATAGATATTTCAATTCTATGTTTATTTCCCAGAGCCTAGCTAACATGATAACTAGTATTTTTTCAGACATTTCTGACAGCTACTCAGGGTGCTGATTTTTGTGTAACTATTTCTAACTTCATCTGTATAACAGGTTGGCATCATTCATTGGCACCAGTGGGTTGGGTGATGATGTGATGGACACATATAGTTGATTCCTTCATTTATCTACCTTTTTTGAGCACCCACTCTATGCCAGACACTGTTCTAGGCAATGAGTAAAACAAACGACTTGCTTTCATGTAGCTTACCTTTTAGTGGACTGAGACGAACAGGACAAACAATAAATAAATGCGCATAACAAACATAAAATATCATTTGGTGATCAGCACTACAAAGAGATATAAGCCAGGTAAGGGGATGGAGGGGATGAAGGAGGGTGCTGTTCTAGATAGGGTGTTTGGGAAAGCTCTCTGATGACGTGACTTTCCAGCAGACCTGCATGAAGTGACGAGCAATGGGGATACGTTGAAGAAGAGTGTTACAGGCAGAGGGAACAACAAGTGCAAAGGCCCTGAGGCAGGAGTCTGCCTGGAGTGATCAAAGATCAGCAAGAAGGCCAGTGTAACCGGAGAAGAATGAAGCAGGGGGAAGTGTTTACTAAAAGAGATCAGAGAGGAAGCGAGAGCCAGATCATACAGAGCCTTATGGGCCACGGTTAAGAGCATCGATTTTACACTAAGGGAAATGGGAGCCATCGCAGAGTTTTGAGCAGAGAAGTGGCACAATTCAACTTACATTTCAAAAGGATCATTGTTGCCTTGTGGGGAGAAAAGACGTAAAGAGTGTGTTAGTTTCCTGTTGCTGCTGTATCAAATCAACCACAAATTTAGCAGCTTAAAACAACACAGATTTATTCTTTTATAGTTCTGGAAGTCCGAAGTCCAAATGCGTCTTAATGGGCTAAAGTCAAGGTGTTAGCAGGGCTGATTCCTTTTGGAGACTCCAGGGAGAATCTGTTCCTTGACTCTTCCACTTCTAGGGGCCGCCAGCATTCCTTGGATCCTGGACATACGACCCTCTGTGGTCACATGGCCTCCTCCTCCACTGGGGTAAAATCTCCCTCTGCCTCCCTCTTATAAGGACTCTTGTGATTACATTTAGGGCCCACCTGGATAATTCAGGATAATCTTCCCATCTCAACATCCTTACTTTTGTCACATCTGCAAAGTTCTTTTTGCCATGGGCGGTAATATTTTCATACGTTCTTGGGATTAGGACAAACATGGACATTTTGGGGGCCATTATTCAGCAAGGGGAGCAAGAGCCTGTTATAGGTGGCTGTTACATCGGGCAGTGTAGCATGGTGGCTAACATGCATGCTTGGGAGCTAGGCCCCTGGGTACGCATTGTAGCTCTGCCACTTAATGGTTCTTAATCTCTTTGGGCCCCATTTTACTTACTTGAAAAAGAGGGGATAATAATATTATCTTCCTCAGTGGTTCTCAACAGGTGGTCCTTGGATAAGCAGCATCATCTCCTGGGAACTTATTAGAAATGCAAATTCTCGGGCCCCACCCCAGACCTACTCTTTCAGAAACCTTGGTATAGGGTTGCCAGACAGAATACAGGACACCCAGCTAAATCTGAATTTCAGAGAGACAATGAATACTATCTGCGCGACATGCAAATTTCATATTTTATTATATTAATAATACTAAAAAATTATAATGAAGTTTTCCTTGTTTATCTGAAATTCAAATTTAACGGGGGTGTCCTGTATGTTTGTTTGCTAAATCTGGCAACCATACCTGGGATGGGACGCAGCAATCCATATTCTCAGAAGCCCTCCAAGTGATTCTGATGGACTTCAAGTTTGAGAACTGCTGACTTCCCTCAAAGAAGCCCCGGTGACGCAGTGGTTAAAGTGCTCAGCTGCTAACCAGCCTCTGCAGCTGTGGCAGTCTGCTTCCGTAAAGATTTACAGCCTTGGAAACCCTGTGGGGCAGTTCTACTCTGTCCTACAGGTTCACTGTAAGTCAGAATTGACTTGGTGGCAGTGGGTTTTTTTTGGCTGGACTCCCTCATCGGTGGGTTTGGAGATTTAGCAAGCTTAGAACAGTGCCGTCAGGTGACTGGTGCTTGTAATGGCTGCTTCACTACCGAGGGCCAGGAGGGGGCCAGGTGCTTCCCACGCCTTGTCTCAATTCATGTTCCCAGCCAGCCTGTGTGGAGTTATCGGATGCATTTTACGCATGACGACCTTGAGGAGCTCTGCGAGGAAGTGACTTGGCAAGGACACAGAGTGGGCGCAGTCTCTTCTCAATGAGGGTTTTCTTCTGCATGAGCTTGGGTGATGGAACGGGCCTCGATGTTCTAAACTCACTCATCCGGTGGCTAGAAATCACTGCACACCCTCCCTTTGCTGAGTTAATGCTGGGCTAGGAACGGAGTGGATATCTCCCCCTTTGCTCAGGAATTTGGAACTGTGTGGGCTATCTTCATTCAGCAATTGCCATTTGTCTAATTCAGTAACCAAGAAGGTATAAAATCCATAAGGCAGCTTAGTAACGACACTGTTAGAGACAGTGGGTTTCTGTTTCCAGATTGTTTGGGTCAATATTGTCCAGCATTCAGACTGAGGAGGTGGTTTGTGGGGATCTGCAGGAATTACGCTTGTAAATGTTAACTAGTGGTTCAGAAAATAAGGTTTAAGTTTATTAGTGATGACCGTAAGAAAAATGCACTTCTGGGCCTCCTTGGAAATAACAGACACATATGTCCTATTATGTTCTGGCCACAGAGTGCAGTTAATACCTAACATTGGAATATGTAATTGATAAATTCCAATTGGTGGTTTGTTTTTTTAAAAATATATTTCAATTATGAAGGATACTCACCTGTTAGTTTAATTGAATTTTCTTTTCTTCTGCCTCCTCAATTGCTACGTGTGCCATTAGACCCAGGAAGTTGTCAGTGTTTGCTCGCAGCTCTCAAGCATCTGGAAAGCCAGGATAATAACAGTGACCCGTGCAGAGGGTTTTTATGAGGATTAAGTAAGGCAATGTCCCAGCACAGGGCCTGGCACTAGATGTTCAATAAATGTTAACTTTAACAAACCATTTATCTTGACAGCAGCTGTAAAAGCAATTCACTTGAGAGCTGCTTTTCACTGTAGTGGACAGTAATTTATGTTAGGTTTTTATCTGTGAAGACTATCTCTCTCTCTGTGTGTGTGCCTTTCACAGAAGCATAAATTATGGTATTATAACCATATGCATTCCATTAAGCTGGATTGTCTTTGAGGCCAGAACTAGTACAGACCGTTTTCACCATGGGAAGCTAAAGATTTAGGCCAGTGCTTCTCAAACTTTAATGTCCATAGGAATCACCTGAGGATCTTGTTAAAATGCAGATTCTGATTCAGGAGCTCTGGGCTGGGGCCTGAGATTCTGCATTTCTAACAAGCTCCCAGGTGATGCTGATCTTGCTGGAGTGGGGGCTACACTTTGAGAAGTCAGAGCTTAGCCCAGTGTTTCTCAAACTTCAGTCAGAATCTCATGAAGGGCCTCTGAAAACATAGGTTGCTGAGCCCCACCGCAGAATTCCAGATTCAGTAGGTCAGGGTGAGGCCTGAACATTTGTGTTTTTAACAAGCTTCTAGGTGTTGCTGATGCGGCTGGTCTGGGGATCACACCATGAGAACCACTGGTCTGGGTCAATTACAGAAATGCTTTCGGACAATGGCGGGTGTCCCAATCTGAGCAAAGGGCAAGTTTGCAGGGGACGTTTACCCAGGAACACTCCTCTTACTTTGGGGAGAAAGAGTCATAGGAAGAGGTGATCTTGGCCTCTCCCATAGAACTTGCCTTGTGGATGTGAAGTCTGGTCCTGCTGCAGTCATTGTGTCTCTAACCCAGGGACCCAACTGACCCAGAGAGGGTGCAGAGGCAAGAGAACCACAGGAGAGTGGAGCTCAGCTAACTAGCCGAGGCACCCTGAAAGCCTGCCCTACCTCTGGGCCTCCAGTGATGTCAGGCAACACATTTCCTCATTGTTTAAGTCAATTTGAGTTGGATTGTATGTTCTGTGCATCTCAAGTCATGTATGCTCATGGACATAATCTTCTAAAAGAAAATGACCAGACCTGCTCCCGAAGACCTTCTCTCCCGTCTCATGTGCTTCTTTCAGTATAAATTCTACTTATTCTTCAAAGCCCAGCCTATGTACCACCTTCCTGAGACTCCCCTGTTATCATAGCTGGAGGTGGTCTCCAGCTCCAACAGCTATTAGTATCTGAACCACTCTATGTGCTCAGGCTTGCAATAAAGGACTTTGAGAGCCCATACTCTGGACCAGGTACAAGTGAGGCTACAGAGATTCTAAGTTAATAAGACACTGTCTGCCCTTGAAAGGTTCAATCTAATGTGGGAGACAGATGGGTAACCAGAAAATTACCAAACAGTGTGGTAGAATGCAGTACTGAAGTATCTGGTTGAGCATAACTCTGATTCATCCCATCTCAGCTTAGACAACTGCTCACACTTACAACTTCATAGAAGTTAGTAGAATCTCATGGAAAGCGTTCCATCTTTGCCACACAACAGAAATCACATACTTAGATTATTCTAGAACATCTTGTGCAGGAGGTAGTACACCTGGAATATACTGGGACTTACCACCCAACAATCAGCCACATCTCTTTGTGGCCAGACGAACCCCCTTTCTCTCACAGAGGCTGAACATTCTAGAGACTGTACTCATGCTCTTAGCTTCCTTTGTAGTTTGAGCCAGGGCATGGAGCCCACGTACCCCATGGGATGTAAGGGGAAGTCTGCCGGAGACTTCTAGGAAAGGTTTTCCTCCCTAGTTAAAGGAGAAGTTCTGGAGGAAATGCTCCTTCTTTAAGTGGATGTTGTTACATCTACAAGTGGTGCCCAGAAACGCAGACGCCATATTGGAACCATGAGGTTACAGGCTGAAGAACCAGGTCAGTACGCTGAAGGTAGCAGAGTGAAAGGATTAAAAATTTTGACCGTTGAACCCAGAGCCAACCTTCACACCTCCCACTTCTGAACCTGTGTGAGGTAATGAAATGTTCTTATTTAAAAAAATTGCTTTCACTGAGCTTCCTGTTGTTTGAGGCTGAAAGCATAGTGGTTGGAAAAAGTGCTGTTCGTCTGGTCTAGGTTGCTGACGCTGCTAGTCTGGGGACCACACTTTGTGTGGGAAGTGGCACACCTCAAATATACTGGGGTTGACCACCCACTTGTGGCTGTCAGAAGAAGCTTTCTGCAAGGATGCCTGTGGAGCTCCTCCAGGTGGGAGGAAGATGGCAAAAGACTGAGAATGACTAATCTGTACTTGTCAAGAAATCAAACAGCGTATTACGTTGGGCAAATCTACTGCAAAAGAGCTCTTTAAAGTGTTAAAAAGCTAGGATGTCACTTTGAGGACTAAGGCGCACCTGATCCAAGCCATGGTGTTTTCAATTGCCCCATATGCATGTGAAAGCTGAACAATGAATAAGGAAGACCGACAAAGAATTGATGCCTTTGAATTATGATGTTGACAAAATATAGAATATACCATAGACTGCCAGAAGAACGAACAAATCTGTCTTGGAAGAAGTACAGCCAGAATGCTACTTAGAAGTGAGAATTGCGAGACTTTGTCTCACTTACTTTGGACATGTTATCAGGAGGGACCAGTCCCTGGAGAAGGACATCATGCTTGGTAAAGCAGAGGGTCGGCAAAAAAGAGGAAGACCCCCAATAAGATGGATTGACATAGTGGCTGCAAGAATGGGCTCAAAAGTAGCAACGATTGTTACGACGAGCAGGACTGGGCTGTGTTTTGTTCTGTTGTACATAGGGTCACTATGAGTTGGAGCCAATGGCACGTAACAACAACAACACAATCTGTACTTTGAAAAAGTGTCATACTTACTTTGCTGTAGCCCCAGCTTAATATAATTGCATCCCACAACCACATATGCTCTCTGGAGTAGACTGCTACACGTGACCAACTCTTTCTCACTAAGCAACCAGTGAGAACTCATAGCCAGATGTGGATTACTAAGACAATGAACTTCATCTCCTGTTGTCTAGGTATTTCTTCCTCATATGACTTCTGGATTCTGCACCTCCTCTTCTCGTTCAACCTTGTAGAGAACACCCAGTGCCTTTCTGTTCTTTCCCCTCTGGATGCCTTTTATTTATCTTTGTTGCCTAATTGCCCTGGCTGGAACCTTCAGCACAATGTTAAATAAGTCATGAGAATGGACATCTGTATCTTGCTAATGATCTTAGGTGGAAACAGCTGCTTTTATTTAAGAGAAATGTTTCTGCTTTCTCCTTGTCACAGTCAGCTCTGTGCTTCTTTGGCTATTCAATCACCGGCAAGAGGATAGTCTCCATTTTAGATATTTGGGCAGGTGTTCTGCTCGTGGGAAAGATGTATAAATGAAATGAAGGGGAGAAGGGAAACAAAGCTCTACTGAGCTCCACCACTGCCTGACATTGCGCTAGTGACTTCCTGTAGTTTATGTAGTTCTGCTAATGTGGGCTAGGTATTACCATTCCCAGTTTACAGATAAGAAGTGTACTTGGTCTCAGGGAAAATAAGAAACATACCCAAAGCCATGGAGTGAAGCAGAGATTTGAACCTAGGAGTCTATGTTATACCAAAGTGTATGCATTAAGAATCTGAAAAAAATCAAACAAACAACAACAAGAAACCAAACAAAAAATAAATCCAAAGCAAAGTTGGTAAGATCACTGCTCCAGCTCCTTATATGGGGCAAGTTGCTACTTAAACCGTCCATACAGAGAAAAATCTCTCTTAATTTCCAAGTCCTTTCATAATCTGAGGGACGGTACTGCCATGAAAATAGCTCTGAGGTTGACTTGAAACCTATCTTGATGAAATTTAAAGCTACTGAAATTTAAAGCTACTCATTTTGAAATAGCAGAACTGGATTTAGAGATTTAGAAACTTAGGTTCTCAGCTTCTTTTGCCAGTGCTTTCAAATCTTGATGGCATACTCCCCAAGGTTATCTCAAGGTTCTGGGACCCACCTAAAAATGTACCCCCAAATTTTCATCTTAATTCACTTTAAAAATGGTATACAGGTGTTCTGTATGTTTCTATAATGATCTCAAATCTCATAAGGTATAAGATACTATTATGCTTTCATATGTATAAGCACTCAGGCTGTGAACTGAGAAACAGAAATATGTCTACCTTTGTGAGGCCCTCTAACATTAACTGTAAGTCATTAGAAACCTGTAAGTCATAAGAAAGTTATTTAGAAAATTTCTGAACTTAGACATGGAAACATAGAAGCACATCAAGTATGCAAAGAATGTAAACAACCTTAAACTTCACTTTGACCTGGCATGTTGTGACACAAGAAAACCTAACATAAATCTAAACAACCTCCCTAATCTCTAACCTTGAAGAAAAGATGCATCATTTGGCTACTCTCTAACCCTAGAGAAAAGACAGAACATTACAGGGTTGCAGAGCCATGGTGACAAATTCACATCCCAAAAAACCCCAAACCTGTTGCTGTTGAGTCGATTCCAACTCATAGTGACCCTGCAGGACAGAGTAGAATTGCCCCATAGGGCTTCCAAGGAGCAGCTGGTGGATTAGAACTGCCAAACTTTTGGTTAGCAGCCAAGCGCTTAACCAATGGCACGACCAGGGCTCCTAAACTCACATATAAACCCTAAATTTCTACTCACTCACTGAGAGAAGGCAGAGATGGAACTGAGATTCTGTCCACTGCCATTGATGTTGGACCCCATCTACGAGGAACCTCTGCTGAGTTAGAGTCGTAGTTAAGCCTTCCTCCCGAGAGATCTCGTTAAAGGTAAAAGCCTGAAATCTAAGAACTGGACTCTAACCATTGACCTAACATTGTAATTGTTAATTCTGATTCTCCTTTTCTAAATCAATGTTGTCAGGTCTTACTTGCATGCCTTGCCACGACTAACCTGCAATAAACTAAACGAGTTTAGGCATGCCCAACCTGAGTATCTCTCTGTTAATTTCTGAGATAAAATTCTCCAAAACAACAGGGGAAAAAAATGAGAATAAAAGTCCTTCAAACTGCTAGAAGGCAAGGAGAAAAAAAGAAGCAAAGAAATGGAAAAATCATATTAAATAGGAAGCACAAAATAAACCTAAGTCCAAATAGATCAATAATTAAAATAAAAGTAAACAATTAACATTTCTAGCTGACTCAGAATGACTCAGATTGGATATGAAAATAAATCCAGCTTTGTGCTGTCACACGGCAAACATAATAAGGCAGAAATGTCAAAAAAAAGGGAAATATATGACAGATAACTAAAAATGCCAAAGGATAGTCAAACAGAAGTGTTAGCTATATTAATATTAGATAAAATAGAGTTGAGTTAAAGCATAGCGACTCTGTGTACATCAGAAGGAAGCACCATGCGGTCCTGCACCACCCTCACAATCGTTCCTATGTTTGGGCCCATCTTTGCAGCCACTGTGCCAACCCATATACTCCTTGGGGAGTATGCCATCAGGATTTGAAAGCACTGGCAAAAGAAGCTGAGAATGTAAGTTTCTACATCTCTAAATCCAGTTTCGCTAGTTCAAAATAAAGAGATTTGAGGGTTTTCTTCTTTTGTCTGACCCTATACCTTACCAAGCATGATGTCCTTCTCCAGAGACTGGTCCCTCCTGATAACACGTTCTAAGTATGTGAGACGAAGCTTTGCCATCCTCACTACCAAGGAGTACTCTGGCTGTACTTCCTCCAAGACAGACTTGGATTAAACCTGGTGCCATTGAGTTGATTCTGACTCACAGTGGCCCTATAGGACAAAGTAGAACTGCCCCATAGGTCTTCCAAGTAGCAGCTGGTGGACTGGAATTGCCAACCTTAGCTCTTAACCACAGCGCCACCAGGGCTCCAAAGGGTCATTAAATATGGTAAAAGAAAACTTCAGGAGAAAGAGGTTAAAAATCCTGAACATGTATGTACCTAAAACATATCCTCAAAACACATAAAGCAAAATTTGGCAGTCTTTTCAGGAGAAGTTGACAAATTCCTAATCAGTGAGAGATTTTAATACTGAGCTCCTGGGAACTGATCATTTAAACAGAAAAACAATACTAGAAGAGTTGATCAACACACTAACAGACTTGATCTAATAACTGTGGAGAACCTGTGTCCAACAATTAGGAAACTTGCATTTTAATTTCCAAACATCATGTAAAACATTTATAAAAAATTAACTATGTACCAGGGCACAAAGCAAATATGAACAAACATAAAACAAATGAGTAGCACGTGTTGTTGTTAGTTGCTGTCAAGTCAGTTCTGACTCATAGCGACCCTACGTACAACAGAACGAAACCCTGCCCGGTCCTGCTTCATCCTCACAGTCTTGCTATGTTTGAGCCTATCATTGCAGCCATGGTGTCAATCCATGTCATTGGGCGTCTTTCTCTTGGTTGCTGGCCCTCTACTTTACCAAGCATGATGTCCTTCTCCAGGGACTTGTCTCTCCTGATAACATGTCTAAAGTACGTGAGGCAGTCTCTCCATCCTCGCTTCTAAGGAGCATTCTGGCTGTACTTCTTCCAAAACAGATTTGCTCTTCTGGCAGTCCATGGTGTATTCAATATTCTTCATCAACACCATAATTGAAAGGCATCAGTTCTTTGGTTTTCCTTATTCATTGTCCATCTTCCACGTGCATATGAGGCAATTGAAAATACCATGGCTTGGGCCAGGCACATCTTAGTTCTCAAAGCGACATCTTTGCTTTTTAACAGTTTAAAGATGTCTTTTGTAGCAGATTTGCCCAATGCAATATATCATTTGATTTCTTGACTGCTGCTTCCATGAGTGTTGATTGTGGATCCAAGTAAGAAGAAATCCTTGATCACTTCAGTCTTTTCTCCATTTATCATGATGTTGCTTATTCAGCCAGTTGTGAGGGTTTTTGCTTTCTTTATGTTGAGGTGTAATCCATACTGAAGGCTGTGGTCTTTGATCTTCATCAGTAAGTGCCTCAAATCCTCTTCACTTTCAGCAAACAAAGTTGTGTCATCTGCATATCACAGGTTGTTAATGAATCTTCCTCCAATCCCATTCTTCTTCATATAGTCCAACTTCTCAGATTATTTTTCAGCATAGAGGTTTAATAAGTATGGTGAAAGGATACAACCTTGACGCACACCTTTCCTGACTTTAAACCATGCAGTATCCCCTTTTTCTGTTCAAACGACTGCCTCTTGGTCTAAATACAAGTTCCTTATGAGAACAATTAAGTGTTCTGGAACTCCCATTCTTCACAATGTTATCCATAATATGTTACGATCCGCATAGTTAGATGCCTTTACATAGTCAATAAAACACAGGTAAACATCTTTCTGATATTCTCTGCTTTCAGCCATGATCCATCTGACATCAGTGATGATATCCAGTAGCATATAGGCCTTTCAATGGTTCAAAATTAAAATTTCAAAAGACTCGTAAAAAATATCATAGAATTTAGAGTCCATAGGGTCGCTATGAGTTGGAATCAACTCGATGGCAGTGGATATTTTGGTAATTTTAGGGGCAAGAATGTTTAAGTGTTTGACTGCAGCTGTTCGACTCTTCCTAAAAGCACCTTGGAAGAAATGTCCTGTGATCTACTTCTGAAAAATTAGGTGTTGAAAACCCTGTGGAGCACATTTCTAGTCTGACACAGGTAAGGTCACCATGAGTCGGAACTGACTCAATGACAACTTGTTTTAAGGCAGAGTTTCCACCAGTCGAACAAGAAAAGGACATGGCAACATTGAAATAGTTGGAACTTGCAGTTTTACTTATTTCATTTTATCGGAGCCCAAACTATAGACAACAGGTGGTTTAGGGGAGGAGGAAACAGAGGCGTGGTTAACGCTTGCTCTCTGGGTAATTTCTGCTCTGAAAATATAAATGAGTCTGTAGAGCTTATTGAAGCTATGGTGGTGCAGCGGGTAAGAGCTCGACTTTGAACCAAAAGGCCGGCAGTTCGAATCCACCAGCCATCCCTTAGAAACCCTATGAGATAGTTCTACTCTGTCCTGAGTGTCACTATAGTCAGAATTGATTCGATGGCAACAAGTTTGTTTTTATTTTGTAGAGTTATTAGTTATGAAAGCAATTTTGTAACATTTTTCTAAGTGAAAGGTTCACACTATTGTTACATGGGGAAAAATGTGCTTTACAATTCGTGATTACTAAACCTTTGAAATTTTATCTTGCCCCCTCAGAAGCCAGCATTTTATTAGCTCCAGCACGTCCAGGGCTTCTGCACCAGTGATTCCTATGCCACTTGAGGCAGCGCTGTTTGTTGTCTTTTTCATGAGCGTACAGCCCCAAAGAATGTGCTAGTGAAGTGGGTTTATTTCTCTGGTAATTGTGGACGTCATACCCCGGGGATGATAAATTTACTACAGGGCTGCCTTACACGTTAAGGGATCTGAAAAACATTATTGAAAAAACATAAGTTTGTGATTTTCTGAATTATCCATCTGAGAGGTTCTTCTGTGTCTGGAAAGTTTGGGAAAGAAAAAAAATAGTGCTAGGATAGTGGTGGGAGAAGCCAAGTGAGCTTTTTGAGGTAAGTTTTAATGGCGCAGAGGAGAGGTGACAACTAAAAACCCAGTCCTGTTGCCATTGTGTTGATTCTGACTCATGGCGACCGCGTGTGTGACACAGCAGAACTACTCCATAGGGTTTTCTTGGCTGTAATCTTTACAAAAGTAGATCGCCAGGCCTTTCTTCTGCAGTGCTGCTGGGTAGATTTGAACTGCCAACTTTTAGGTTAGAAGTCAAATTTGAACCATTTGTGCCACCCGGGAAGCTAGAGGTGACAAAGGAGAAGTAAATGACTATGGCAGAAAAATCATTCTAATAGCTAATATCCACTGAACCCATCTTTGGGGCCCGTTGTATAATAAGATATGTTTTTAAAATTGTGGACTCTGTAAATTCCTACAGAGCAATGGAAGAAGAAGGCAACCAGAGAGGAATCTTTGGGGTTTGGCAATACCAAAATGCCTCTCCATTTATCGTACATTTCAAGAGAGCTGTACAGAAAAAGGCAATCCAGTTTGCTATTGGTACATTTTTTCTTAAACATTGAGCATTATCTCTTGTACAAAGTTCTGGATTTTAAGCAGGCTAACTGAAATCAGTGTTAACATTTTGCAACTTCATTACTGAGTTTTGAAAAGGGTCTTGAGGAAATTAATGGAAATTGCAGCTGACAAATTTAGACAATGCTCTTTGCCTAGGGATGACATGATGGATCTCGATACTATGGAGTAATTTTTAGGGATTAAAAGAAGGTCCAATTAAGTCATTAGAGTAAGCACTTAGCAAAAAGGATTCAAAAGCCCAGTGACATTTATCAGTGTAAAAGGGTAGACACACATAAGCAGCAAATCTGAGGCAATGTTGGTTTGTAAAGCACTGTGCATGCAGGTAGAGAAAATTGCCTCTTGTCACAGTTACTGGCAAGTTACTGAGTCAGGTGGAAGGGTAATTTAACCCAAAAGCCACTTGTACTTTTCCCATCCGCAAAATGGAATGTCTTGAGAGCCCCAGGGAATCGCTAGTGAATTTTGAATAAGTAATATAATGTTTTCGTTTTATTTTGGATGCTGATATATACTTCCGTAAAATTTCTATCTGTCTTTTGAAAGACGGACAGGGTCAGAGAACATCCCATGAGGATGATGGGACATTTTGAAGTGATGGCAGCGAGTGGTGGTGTTGAACAACCCTGGCTCTACAATTCCATAAACCCATGTTTAAAGCTACCGCTTATTACCTGCCTGATTGTAGACAATTACAGACTTTCTGACGCTGTTTCCTTATCAGTCAAAAATAAAACAAAAATCCTTGCTTATTAGTGTTTCTGTAAGAATTCAATGAGATGAGGAATGTAATTAGCAACATGCCTGGAACATAGAAGATGCTCAATAAATATCAATTTCCCATCTTGCTTAGCAGAATCGTGGTAGTTGTGGTACTTTAACAACTGCCCAAATTGAAGTCTGACATAAAAAGGCTATTGACACATGGATATGAAATAATGCTGCTGCTGCTGCTGATAATAATAATCTCTTGCATTTGCCCAACATGCTTTGCACAATTTACTGGGAAACCCGCCTGAATCTGAGACGTGTTTAAGACAGCCTGATCTCTGAGTGTGAAAATGCACAGAGGACCACAGGTGTATAAAAGCATTCGGAACGTTAGGATGTCCCTGAGGTCTTTGTTCTCTTCCTCCCCTCCCATCAAAATCATGGACTTGATACTTTGTACTTTTGTTCTGCCCCTGCAGCTACTGTTTTCTCGGGGCAGGCTGGATTCACTTTGCTGCAGAACCACAGCCCAGAGGTTCATGTTACGGGTGTCATCTTCTCTGTAATCATGAAGGGAGCCAAGGGGACATGGTGAGCAGCGCAGAGCAGAGAAAAGCGATGGAGAGAACTGGGTTCCCAGTGTCTTAGTCGAATTGCAGAATGAGTCCATTCTGGAGCCACCATATTTTGTATTTATTATTATGTTAGGTAATAAATCTTCCTTATTATTTAAGCCAGTTAGTCAGGGTTTTCCTTTACTTGTAATAAGAAACTTCCTAACGTATGTTTTAAAGAGGGTATAATAATGACTCTCATACAGATATAAAATAAATACATGTCATAATCTTCAACTCCATTAATTAATGAGGGAGCCAGTGAGATGTTACAATCAGTTTAGAGGAAAAGTAAGAGTCAAACAATAGGCTAATAGGGAATGCTAAAAAGGAATTTATAAATAGGTCCAAAATTAGCTTTTCCATGGGAAGGGAGGAAGGAAATGAATTGTCCTTCTACCTCATAGAATTTATTTGTTTGCTTATGGACAAGAATCATTTGCATTGCTAGCTTTAACTACCATTTACAGAGTTGTCAATCAGCTTAAGTAAAATGAGAGGCGTAAACCTAATAGAAAGAGAAAATCCAGAATTAGGCAATTCCTTCATTTCCAGTGAAGACACCCAGTAATCATTTTATTCTATTGCAAAGTTTTTCACACATGAGTCGTCAAATCTGTCAAATCTAAAAGATACGTTGCCCTGTTACTCCAGTCTCTTTTCTTATTCTGAATGCCAAGCTGATTTTGGTCCCTTCCCAGTCTGGTTTTTATTTTTTGTACTTTTTAATGGCTCTCTTAATTTCCCAGAAAGCAAGACTACTGTCAATTCCTCTTTGCTTTGGTGTCTAAATTTCACAAGCAGGGACTGAAGCTGGTAAATCAGTCATGCGGAACAATTCTTTCCTTGCTCCTTGAGGGGGAAGATGTTTTGGAATTAAATTAGATTTCTGCTTAGCTTCCATGTTCATGACTGTGATATTTTTTGGGTAATAGATCAATCATTTGTCTTTCTATTATTTTTAAGTAATTAACCATGCCAGTGATTTCCAAACTTTTGCTTAATATAATGTTGAATCATAATTTTTTTTTTTGCAAAAGCATCCAGCCTTATGCACACTACTTTTAATAAAAGTTCTGAATTACATATATCTTATATATGTATTACGGTGCTCTAGATGAAGGTTTACATAACAAACTAGCTTCTCATTAAACAGTACACATACTGTTTTATGACATTGGTTATCAACTCCACGACATGTCAACACTCTCCCTTCTCGACCTTGGGTTCCTTATTACCAGCTTTCCTGTCCCCTCCTGCCTTCTAGTCCTTGCCCCTGGGCTGGTGTGCCCCTTTAGTTTCGTTTTGTTTTACGGGCCAGTCTAATCTTTGGCTGAAGGGTGAACCTCAGGAGTGACTTCATTACTGAGCTAAAACGGTGTCCAGGGCCCATACTCATGGAGTTTCTCCAGTCTCTGTCAGGCCACTAAGTCTGGTCTTTTTTTGTGAGTTAGAATTTTGTTCTACATTTTTCTCCAGCTCTGTCTGGGGCCTTTGGGCACCATCTAGTTGCACTGGACTCAGTCTGGTGGAGGCCGTTGTAGTTGTGGTCCATTAGTCCTTTGGACTAATCTTTCCCTGTGTCTTTAGTTTTAGTCTTCATTCTCCCTTGCTCCCAATGGGGCGAGACCAGTGGGGTATCTTAAACAGCCACTCACAGGCTTTTAAGACCCCAGATGCTACTCACCAAAGTAGAATGTAGAACATTTTCTTTATAAACTATGTTACGCCAGTTGAGCTAGATATTCCCCCAGACCATGGTCGTCACAGCCCTCAGCTTAGTAGTTCGGTCTCTCAGGGAGTTTGGATGTGTCTATCGAGCTTCCATGGCCTTGCCTTGTACAAGTTGTGCTGGCTTTCCCAGTATTGTGTACTGTCTTACCCTTCACCAAAGTTACCACTTATCTATTGACTATTTAGTGTTTTTCCATCCCTACTGAATTACATATATCTTCAAAAAAATTGCGGTTGAATTGACATCGAGTTAACTCGCTGACTCATGGTGAGCCTGTGTGTCAGAGTAGAACTGTGCCCCATAGGGTTTTCAATGGCTGGTTTTCCAGAAGTAGACCTCCAAGCCTTTCTTCCAAGGGCCTCTGGGTAGACTCTAATCTTCAACCTTTTAATGAGCAGCTGAGCGTTTGTACCACCCAGGGACTCCACCTATATCTTTAAAGCAGCTTAAAATTTGTTTTTCAAATTTAGCCTCTTTCCAAATATTCCTAAAAGTAATTTTGACCCCTTCAAAGAGCCACCAAGTGCAGGAATCACCTGCACAGGCAGGGACTGTTTACTTAATAAACAAGGTATGCACAGACTTACTTGTGTTTACTTACCAATTTGTGGTGCACAATTTCACATGGGGATATGTGCACTACAGACTAGTAAGTAAATACAGTTAAGCCCGTGCGTACCTTGCTTACTGTAAGCCAGCGTGTACTGTGTGTACTGGTTAATCTGCCCCTGGCACAGAGGATTGAACAGTTTTGCTCAAGCTCCCAGATGGTATTTATTTTTTCTTGGCCTTTGACTCAGTCGTCCAGGTGCAACTACTTCCATTGCTAGGTTTTCCCAGTCAGGTTTTTAAATATTCAGGAAGCACCTACTACGGGTCAGGCCAACCCTAGGCATTTATTCACCATGGCGACCGAGAGAAGCATGGTTCTTGTGAAACAAGTTTTATTATAAAAAACATTAAACAAACAGGCAGCTCAGTAGGATTTGGTGTCTGAAGAACGGACAGAAATTTCTTTTGGAGCACAGGGAATGTGTGGGAGGGTTGATGGGGGTTTTGGCGAGTGGAGAAGAGGACTGGGATAGATCATTCAGGAAAGCAGACAAGTCAGGAAGCTGCTGCAGTAACAGAGGCAGGAGGTGAGGACAGGACCCTGCCTGGGGAAGACACACCAGAGGAGGATTGAAGGGGTATTTAGGAAGTAGAATCGATAGGTTTTCTTATAGCCTTTTTCTAAGAAATTTTATAATTTACGTTTAGTAAGTAGGAGCCCAGACCCCTGGCGGCACAGTGGTTAAGAGCTCAGCTGCTAACCGAAAAGTCAGCAGCTCGAATCCACCAGCTGCTCCTTGAAAATCCTAAGGGGCAGTTCTACTCTGTCCTATAGGGTCACTATGAGTCGGAATAGACTCAAAGGCAACTTTTTTTTTTAAAGGAGGAGCTCTGGCGGCACAGTGGTTAAAGTGCTCAGCTGCTAAATGAAAGATTGCTGGTTCGAACCCACCAGCTGCTCCACAGGAGAAAAATTAGCAGTCTGCGTTAGTAAAGATTTACAGCCTTGGAAACCCCATGGGGCAGTTCTACTCTGTCCTATAGGGTTGCTATGAGCTGGAATCGACTTGACGGCAGTGGGTTTGGTTTGGTTTTTGCTAACTGTCATGTATTTGTTGGTCTGTTAAGGATTACACGGGCCTGGAGGAAAATATGGAAGAGTACATGCTAAATTGTTAACTTGGGCTTTGTGGGTTCAGAGGAGAGGGAGGATACAGGGAAACAAACAACAGTATGTTTGATATGGTTTTCTTTATGCATTTAACGTAAAATGTGAATATATGTAAAAAAAGCAAATTAAAAAAGAAAAACAGAATTAAGAGATCGTCGGGACCAGTTGTCCCATCTTGACAAATGGGCAAATGCCTGATGAAGACTAGTAATGGCTAACTGCAAGTCTAGGATGAGTACCTGAATCTCTACTAGTAGAAGTTCAAGAGTGCTAGCAACATCTCCCTTTCTATATTAGTTTTCCTGCATCTGCTCACTTAGCCTGAGATTTCCTTAACAAGTTTCTCTCTGACTGGAGAGAAGATGTAACATGCAAATTATCACTTGGACAAATCACACAGGGACTTAAATTCACACTAAAGTGTAGTTGAATAATATCAAACCTGTGCACTGACTTTGGGCAGAGGAATAAAAGGAGTACTGAGTCTGAAGGGTTTAGAAGAGAGCCTGTCTCTCAGCGGGTTAAAGGGTCAAGAGGAGAAGCTGTGGAAAAGCTCTGCTGGCTTTGGTGGTTCTGTGAAGGTAGGCAGCTGTAAAGCGAGCGTTCGAGTCTCAACTGTGTCACCTATAGGCTGAGTAATCATGGGCAGGTGACAACCTCTCTGGGGGTAGACATCTACCTCACATGACTGTTACAGAGATCAGATGAGATGACACGTGTATGCCAAGCACATAGTAGGTGTTTGATTGATGTAATGTAGTTTTTTTTTTTTTTTTTCTGTTCCTTCCCTTCCCAGGATGCTCAGAGTCAGCAACAGTTTTTCCTCCCATTTTCCTTTCTAGATGTACCCACAGTCAGAGGAGGCGTTCACTAGCACATCTTATGGTTTACCGACTTTACTTTCTTCATCCAACAGGAGCCCAGCAGGAACAGGCTTGGTGCTATTTCAGCCTCACTAACCGGCGCAGTGGTTAAGAGCAATGGCTGCTAAGCAAAATATCGGCAGTTCAAATCCACCAGGTGCTCCTCAGAAACCATAAGGAGCAGTTCTACTCTGTCCTATGCGGTCAGTAGGAGTTGGAAACGACTCGATGGCAATGGGTTGGGTTGGTTTGAGTTGGGTTAACCTACGACCAGCTGTGAGAGAGTCAATGGAGCTGAGTATCGAAGTGTGTGTGTGTGTTATGGGTTGAATTGTGTCTCCCCCAAAATATATTGAAGTTCTAATCCCTGGACTTGTGAATGTGACTCTGTTTGGAAACAGAATCTTTGAAGATATTATCAGGTTAACATGAGGTCCCAATGAAATTGGGTGACCCTAATCCTATATGACTAGTGTCCTTATAAAAGTCAAGATACACCGAGACAGGGAGACAGAGGGACACATGTGATGCTACAGCTGCAAGTCAAGGAATGCCTGGCACTGCCAGACGCTGGGAGAGAGACATGGGGCAGATTCTCCTTCAGAGCCTCAGAGGAAATCAACACGGCTGACACCTTGATCTTGGACTCCCAATCTCTAAAACCTTAACAGAATAAATGTTTGTTCTTAGAAGCCACCCAGTTTGTAGTATTTTGTTATGGCAACGTGTGTGTGTCAGAGAGAGAGACACAGAATGCTTGTGAAGCCTTAGTCCAGTATTAGCGCACATAGTACGTGCTCAGTAAATGCTAACTTAAATAATGACAACGACGATGAGAATAATTACTCCTTTGAAGGTCATACAGGTACCAAGGTGCCTGTGTGAGAGGAAGTGAACTGTAGATCACCTATTACTTTTAATTGACCACTAATCTGGAGAGGTGTTCAGCAGGCTTCACCGAACAGCCAAGTCCAGTCCTAACACCTCTGTAGTTTAAAGACCCCCGTGTAATCCTGCCCACCTTCTCTCTGCAACCCGACCTTCCAACAGCATCTCTGCTCTCCTTGGCGAGTCTCCTCCCTGTCCCGGAACCATGTGATAGCTTCTCTTTGCTTCTTTCATTGTTTCCCTTGTCTGGAATGTCCTTCCATCTCCCACCACTGCCTCCCCAAGTCCTGTCTGGCTTCCCTAGCTGCACCAGCACCATTGTGCCCTCCTCTTATCAGAAGTTCCCCAGATTCACAGTGGTTAAGAACAATAGTGAGCTATGGCTGCCAAACAAAAGGTCAGCAGTTCAAATCCACCAGCCACTCCTTGGAAACCCTATGGGGCAGTTCTACTCTGTCCTATAAGGTTGCTATGAGCCAGAATGGATTTGATGACAACGGGTTTGGTTTTTTATTTTTTTCTCCACACAAACCACACCTAGCTCTGTCTTGCTTTCCACATATTACCCTCTTTTGAATTGGTTTCATGGCAAGTTCTCTGAACATTACAATCCTGCGCCCAATGAAGACCTCTGTGTGCCGCCAAACAGGGAGAAAACGGTTCTGTTTTCGATGAGGCTGATTGCTGAGGACCAAAGAAAGGTGCCTCCATGTTTTTACAATAAAGAACTGACAATTTGGTGTTAAAATCACCAAGTATTGTGTATCTGTGTATTGGAGATCATGGTGGTGGCAGATGCAACATGAACACGTGGTTTTATCTAATTGTCCAGGAGGAAGGAAGGGTTGGATCAGGTGGATGGCCCAGCTGCTGTTATTCCCTTTGCCTCACTTCAGTTAGCTGCTGTGGGGTTAGAGCTGTGCTTGCACACATTGGTTTGTTTGCTGTTTTCAATACTTATTGCCTGATGAAATGACAAATTGCATCAATGCAGCTGTCTTGTCAATGAGGAAGCAAAGTAATTAAGTGTTCAAATTATATTGCTTCAATCCCCCAAGCTGTGCTGGCCTCATGTAAGTTGAATGACTCTAAGAGGTCCCAGGGCTGGCTTTGTAAATGGCCTGTCACCTCCTGTAGGAAGGGAATTCCATGCTTGACAGCGCCTTCCGTCCTTTTAATATCAAAATGACAAATGGACCAAGATTTCCTCCCTAATAATGATCATTTGTCACCCGCTGGTGGCACAGGAACAGGCTGGGGCTTCTCATTTGCCTAATCTGAGGACCCGTGGAGAGCTGTGCTGGGGAGAAGCAGGCACCTGCAGACCACATGTGATAAACAGTTAAGTCCTGGTGTATGGCTTCTGGTGGTTCCAGGTCTCCTCAAAACCCTGGGCTGTGCCAGGTTTCTTTGCCCTACTGTGTGATAGGAGTCTCTGGGTGATGCAAATAGTCAATGTGCTCGTTGAAAGGTTGGTGGTTCTAGTCTACCCAGAAGTACCTTGGAAGAAAGGCCTGAAGATCCACTTCCAAAAAATCAGTCATTGAAAACCCTATGGAGCACAGTTCTACTCTGACACACATGGAATCACCGTGGGGAGAATCGACTCAACAGCAACTGGTTGGTACTGTGTGATAAGTCCAGACTGGCCCTTCCCCCAGCAAACTGCTTTCTCTCCCCATCCCTCTCTTCATCTCTGGTGCAAAGACCAAGTGGAATCATTCCTGGCCCAGTAGGCTAGATTTTGGAAAGGGGCTAGGAAGTCCACTGCTCAACTGCAGCCTCAGACCTAGGATGAAGCCATTGTCTGTGGTTCCCAAGTCCAGGGCTCTCTCACCCTGGGGAAATGGAATGACTTCTTCACCATCTGTCCACTTGGATTCTGCTCACAAGCCACATTGTGCTCTGAGGAAGTCCCTGGGAAAATCAAGGGCAAAGGATCTTAAAAATATGGGAAAAACCAAGAATGAGTTATTTCCTGGACTTTTGAAACACTGATAAGATGCTAACAAGCATTGACTACAAAATCTACTTGCTATTAAACAACTAGTCTAGCAAAGTAATCATCTGTGTCTGTTGCTATGGAGATAATAGAAAGGTATTTGCTCAGTCAATCTCAAGATCTGGCTAGTGACCCTATGGGGCTGAGAATTGCTGACCTGTGCTGGTTTGTTAGGTTGGAGGTGGGGAGAGGAGATGGGGGAGGGAATTTTGTATTGCTCCATTGGGCCATCCCCTCACTCTGAACTCTCCCTTCCAATTCACAATAGACTTGGAGCCTAACCTTGAGCGAAAATGTGATTTGAATCATGGTAAGTATGTTACCATTATCTGATAATAAAGTCACAGAATATTTAATCACACACATATGTTGGTGACTTGAAGTGGATCTGAGTCTAGGGCAGTTGTGATTTGGTCAGCTGTCCACCCTGTGCTGAGGGCTGCTGCTCATTTGGTGCCAGTGGTGACTTTGGTGGAGCCATTGATGGAAAAGGTCATTGCCAGTCATTCCTGGACTAATCCTGGTCTAGGTTATCCAGTCGACTTTTTTTCCTTTGGTAAAAATCCAACAAGAATAGTAATTCTTGTCACTTAAGTTTCAGTTTATGCTGTTCATAGCTGTTTCTGACCCAACATGGTTTTATTTGGTTGGGTCACCTAGAAGCGGAGTCTGAGACACCGATTCTTCAAAGAGTGCTCTCAGCTGAGACCCGTAGGGGAGTGAGGGAAGCAAATCCAGTCAGAGGAAGAGGCTAGACAGGGGAAGAAGCAAGGCAAAGATGTGGATTCACTTCCAGTCTAACCTCAGTCTGATCGCTTGAGGAGCTCTGGAGGGTGAGAGGCACCACAGAGCTGTTCCACCCTGAGGCAAGGGGGTCAGCATTTGCTACACCATATGGGTCAGTGATAGGCTGTCCTTGGAGGAGGGGAACTAGTGGTAACCTCTAGGCATTTCTGGGTGAGGTGACTTTCGTTGGCCAAAAGCAAGTCTCAGGAGATGGTCCAGCTGTGTGTTGAGAGCAGCCATACTCACAGCAGTAGAATAAGGCGGATTGACATGGTAAAGGGGCTCTAGGCAGGGCACCAATGGCCTCAACCTCAATAAGTTAATTGTTTTGCCTTTTATAACAGATGACCCATGCAGACAGCTCCTGGGCACTCCAGCCCATCTTATTGGTCTTTCTCTTGCTCCTCACTTCCTGACCTACTCCGGCTTTCCCTTAAATTCTGTTCTGTTTCTGTCTTCCACTTTTGGCTGGGGACTTTTCCTGCCCCCCACCCTGTTCTGCTAAAACAGTTCCTCCTCAGATACTATCTCTCACCAACCTTCAGGCTCTTTCCATTCTGGCTGCTCTACCCCATCCTGCCCACTCCATCTCAGCTCAGAACCTTGCACAGTGCCAGTCCGTGGAGAAAGGAGATTGAACCTTAATAGACGTTATCCTAAGTCATCTTCGTAGCAACCTTGTGAGCCTGGCTTGTGTCATTATCTTCATGTTACAGATGAGGATTCAGAGGCCCTGAGAAGGTAAGTGACCTCATAGGGCTATAGAGCAGTATAAGACAGTGCTGGGACCAGGAACATGTTCTCTTGCCCACCACACCACTGCTCTTAGATATAGAACATCTGGAATTCTTTCCACTACTCTACGTTGCTATCTTCAAAACTGTGCTGTGAGAGCACCATCACCCATTATTTGTGTCATTTTAAATTGTACACTGGGTCAGAGTGAGACAAATGGAAAGGAAAACAGCTAGGATGTTTATTAGAAAGGAGAGTGTACCAGCCACAGACAATAGCAGTGAGTGATGAGCGCCTCTTGAATGAAAACAAGCTGCAACACACATTTCCTTTGGCAAAAAGACCACAGCAGGTAACATAATCACACCTGTATGCATTTGACTGAGCTCTTTTTCTGCACTGATTTTGTCCCTGTTTTTCCTTTATGGGGTTAAGCACAGCTGAATTTCAATAGCATGAGCCCTCAATGCCTAGATTCAGTTCTAATATTCCATCAATGTATAATTTAGGCATTCATTCTCAAGTCCAACTTGAATCTTTTTTTCTACAGTTGAAAAAAATTGCCTGGCTTTTCCCTTTGGTATTTGAGGACAGCTATTTATTGACATAAACCCTATGGAGGCAGGTCTACTCTGTCCTATAGGGTCGCTGTGAGTTGGAATCGAACGACAATGGGGTTTTTTTATTTTTATTTTTTGGTTATTTATTGACATATAAGCTTCAAAAACCTTATAACCACATATGATTCAAAAGCCTCAAGCAATTCTTTCACAATGATATAAAAAATTTAAAAAATTTTCTTTATAGGGCCCATTTTCCAGTTTGAGTTCCTTTGGGTTTTCTTAACTCTTTTCCTTTCTCTTTTTTTAAATGTTCAGTGATGTTTATTGTGGCATTGTTTATGGTGAAAAGCTAGAACCCTCTGAATTCCCTTCCATATGAGAATATTGGAACAAATAATGACACATCAATACTAACTTAGATTTGGATGTATTGACTTAGATGGTCGGCCTCCAGGATATTGTGAAGTGAAAAAAAGCTAGTTTAGACCAGATTATGTGGTATTACCCATTTTTTTTAAACAAACAAGCAGAGTTTATACTTACATATGTGTATGAATTTGTATGAACATAGAGAGTGAAAGCACAGACCCCTTAATGTCATCTTAGCTACTTTAGAAGGGGATTGAGGGTAGTAGTGGGAATGGAGGAGTTAGGGGGTATCATTACTTTTTATCTATATATTATTTGATCACTTATAATAACAAAATATCAATTCTAAATTAATTAATCAAATAAATTGCTTTAAAACTTTAAGGGCAAGGATCCTTCCAGTTCTGCATGGTCTTCAGCTGATGATTGCAGTAACCATTGAATCTTTTTAGAGTGGAAGCTGCTGACTACTGTTGTACTTTCTGCGTCCCAGCCCTGGAATCAGCTATTTCTCCAAGAAATCCTGGTTCCTTTCTGTGGAAAATGAAATTTAAAGGCCAGATCTGAGCACTAGGTGTGTTCATTGCTTCTGGAATGTTACTGTTCCCAAGCTGTTTCAATGGACAGAGCTAGGGAACATATGTAGGAAGACCAAAGAAGAACTGATGCCTTTGAATTATGGTGTTGGTGAAGAATATTGAATATACCATGGACTGTCAGAAGAATAAACAAACCTGTCTTGGAAGAAGTACAGCCAGAATGCTCCTTAGAAGTGAGGATTGCGAGACTTCATCTTTGGATATGTTATTAAGAGGGACCAGTCCCTGGAGAAGGACATCATGCTTGGTAAAGTAGAGGGTCAGCGAGAGAAACGAAGACCCTAAACGAGATGGATTGACACAGTGGCTACAACGTGGGCTCAAGCACAGCAATGATTTTGAGGATAGTGCAGGACTGGGCGGTGTTTTGTTCTGTTGTTCATAGGTTCACTATGAGTTGGAAATGACTTGACAGCGCCTAATAACAACAATCTCTCTCTCTATCTACCTATCTATCTATGTATCTATCTATCTCTCTATCTACCTAACCACCTATCTATTTATCTATCTTGAAATCTTGAGTTCACATGGACACTTTCCATTCCAATACAACTCTGTTGAGTTCATTCTTGTTTTCCTCTGAGCTATAATGAATTGCTTAATATGGCCCTTGTAGCCATGGTCTTTGTGACTTACACACAACGATTGAGTGGGACTATGCAAATAATGTATATGGAACCTGTGATAGTTGGGGTTATGTGTCAACTTGGTTAGGTCATGATTCCCAGTATTGTATGGTTGTCCTCCATTTTATGTGTTGTGGATCCTGACCTCTACATGTAGATGAAGCAGGATTGGTGGGGGGGTGCATCTTGGGTTGCAGCCTTGCAGGAGGGTGTGACTCAAGTCCCACCCTTACTCAAGTTACACCCTTCCCTTGGGTGTGGCTTGCATCTAAGATATATGTGTGGATGACCTGGCAGTGCTCTGTCTCTCTGCTTCTGAATCCTGCATCCAGTCTGTGATCAATTGACCTCCTGTTCTTGGGACTTGGGCCAGAGGCCTGCTGTCTGACCTGCTGATTCTGGGATTCGCTGGCCTTCACAGCCCTGTGGGCTAGCAGCTTGTCCTCCGACCTGTTTCACCAGCTTCCGCAGCCTTGTGAGCCAGCAGCGTGTGGTCTCAACTGCTGGTTTGAATTTGTCAGCCCCTGCAGCCATGTGGGTTGAGAGAAACTTATGTCTGACTCACGGATTTGGGACTTGTCAGCCTTCACAACCGCATGACCCATTTTTTTTTATACAGTTCATGAGTTCTGTGAGACAGTGCAGTGAATTGCTGTTGATACGCTTGAGCCCGTTGTTGCAGTCACTGTGTCAGTCCATCTTGTTGAGAGTCTTCCTCTTTTTCACTGACACTGTACTTTACCGAGCATGATGTCCTTCTCCAGGGACTGATCCCTCCTGATAACGTGTTGAAAGTATGTGAGACAGAGTCTTGCCATCCTCGATTCTAAGGAATATTCTTATTGTACTTCTTCCAAGACAGATTTGTTCATTCTTTTGGCAGTCCAGGGTATATTCAGTATTCTTCACCAACACAATTCCAAGGCATCAGTTCTTCTTCAGTCTTTCTTATTCATTGTCCAGCTTTCGCATGCATATGAGGCGACTGAAAACATCATGGCTTGGGTCAGACGCACCTTAGTCTTCAAGGTGACATCTTTGCTTTTCAACACTTTAAAGAGGTCTTTTGCTGCAGATTTACCCAATTCAATGTGTCTTTTGATTTTTTGACTGCTGCTTCCATGGGCATTGATTGTAGATCCAAGTAAAATGAAATCCTTGACAACATTAATATTTTCTCTATTCATCAGGATGTTGCTTACTGGTCCAGTTGTGGGGACTTTTGTTTCCTTTATGTTGAGGTGTAATCTATACTGAAGGCTGTGGTCTTTAATCTTCATCACTAAGTGCTTCAAGTGCTCTTCACTTTCAGCAAGCAAGGTTGTATCATCTGCATATTGTAGGTGGTTAATGAGTCTTCCTCCAATCCTGATGCCTCGTTCTTCTTCATATAGTCCAGCTTCTTGGTTTATTTGCTCAGCATACAGATTGAATAGGTATGGTGAAAAGATACAACCCTGATGCACACCTTTCCTGACTTTAAACCACACAGTATCCCCTTGTTCTATTTGAATGACTGCCTCTTGATCTATGTACAGGTTCCTCATGAACACAATTAAGTGTTCTGGAATTCCTATTCTTCGCAATCTTATCCATAATTTGTTATGATTTACACAGTCGAATACCTTTGCATAGTCAATAAAACACAGGGAAACATCTTTCGGTATTCTCTGCTTTCAGCCAGGATCCATCTGACATCAGCAATGATATCCCTTGTTCCACGTCCTTGTCTGAATCAGCTTAAATTTCTGGCAGTTCCTTGTTGATATACTGTTGTAGCCGCTTTTGAATGATCTTCAGCAAAATTTTACTTGCGAGTGGTATTGTTTGATAATTTCCACATTCGGTTGAATCACCTTTCTTGGCAGCTCTTCCCCAGTGGTCTTTTGAGTGCTTTCCAACCTGGGGGGCTCATCTTCAGGCACTATATCAGACAATGTTCTGCTGCTATTCGTATGGTTTTCACTGGCTAATTCTTTTCAGAAGTAGACCGCCAGCTCCTTCTTCCTAGTCTCTCTTAGTCTGGAAGCTCAGCTGAAACCTGTCCGCCAGGGGTGACCCTGCTGGTGTTTGAATACCAGTGGCATAGTTTCCAGCATCACAGCAGCATGCAAGCCCCCACAGTACGACAAACTGACAGATGCATAGGGGTGCAGTGAATTAGGGAAACCAAAGATGGGAGGGAGAGTACTCAGGGGAGAGGGAGCAGTTGATATTAGAGATGATGGAGTGCTACAGCAGTTTGGAAAAGTTGGACACTTGGGACATCTTTAACCTCTGCCTCATAGGAACCAGCTTTGTGCTGATCCTTATAAAAGAAAGTATTCATTTACCCTCTTTCCATGTTTGTAACTCACTTTTTTGGCATTGAGAAACCGGGCTCCCATTTTCCTTATATAGTTACTTATTTGACCAATATCCCTGTATATAACCAGTCTTTCCTCACTGGCACTGCCCCTGCCCATGCAGATGCCCTACTCCCCCACCCTGTGCTGGGCTGCCCCACCTGGTGGAAGCTCTCCTCATCTTGCTGTACACTCTACCCCAGGCTGTCCCCTGCTCACCTTGTTGTGGGTCCCCCATGCTGTGCTGAGCTGCATCCTGTGGATGCTTTCCTTACCTCTCTGAGGCTTTGACAGCCCATGCCACCACCACACATAGTCCCTTCCTCTCCCCTTATTTTGCTTTGGTTCCACCAGCTGGGTCAGTTCGCCTCCTCATGTGGATGCCTTCCTCACCCCTCTTGGGCTCTGACACCCCATGCTGGGTTCTGAACCCCCACTCCCATCTGCAAGGAGACCCTTCTCACCCTGATTGGACTCTGACATTCTTCTCTGGGCCGGCAGTGCCTCCCTTGGCCCCTCCACGGACGCCTACCTTTACAGCACCACCTATTGACTTTGCACTGAATTGTTCAGGAAAGGAAGAGGAAAAGCTCCAGGCAATTCTTTACCTAACATGTTCTTAGCCATTTTCTATTCCTATTCTATGCCAGGCCATCATCATATCACGTCCAAACAGCTGTGATAGTTCCTGGCATAGCTCCTGCTGTTTCAAGCCCCTTGTCCCAAACCCTTCCATCCCATAGAGGCTTGGCACTGTCTTCATCACTCCAAATGAATTTTTTTCCTTTTTTTTTTTTTTAATTGTTGTGCTTTAATAGAAAGTTTACAATTCAAGTTAGTCTCTCATACAAAAATCTGTACATACATTGTTACGTGACCCTAGCTGGTCTCCCTATACTGTGACAGCACAATCCTCCTTTCCACTCAGATTTCCTGTGTCCATTCAACTAGCTCCTGACCCACTCTGCCTTCTCATCTCACCTCTAGATAGGAGCTGCCCATTTAGTCTCATGTATCCACTTGAGCTAAGAAGCACACTCTTCGCGAGTACCATTTTATGTCCCATAGTCCAGTCTAATCTTTGTCTGAAGAGTTGGCCTCGGGAATGGTTTTAGTTTTGGGCTAACAGAGAGTCTGTGGGCCATGTCTTCTGGTGTCCCTCCAGTCTCAATCAAACCATTAAGTCTGGTCTTTTTACTAGAATTTGAGTTCTGCACCCCTCTTTTCTCCTGCTCTGTCAGGGACTCTCTGTTGTGTTCCCTGTCAGGGCAGTCATTGGTGGTAGCCAGGCACCATCTAGTTCTTCTGGTCTCAGGTTGATGAAGTCTCTGGTTTATGTGGCCCTTTCTGTCTCTTGGGCTGATACTTTCCTGTGTCTTTGGTGTTCTTCATTCTCCTTTGCTCCAGGTTGAGTTGGGACCAATTGATGCATCTTAGATGGCTGCTCGCTAGCTTTTATGACTGTGGATGCCACTCACCAAAGTGGGATGCAGAACACCAAATGACTTTTAAGTAATCTACATTGTGTCCCTTGTTAAAAGGCGGAAAGCAGAATTGAGATAAGTAACCACTAACAAAGGGGAGATAACATGATCTACTTATGGATGGATGCACATAAAAACCTCAAGATAACTGATCGAATACAGAAAAAAAGCACACAGAACAATAGCTTTCTTACGCACCAACGGAAGCTATCTAGAGAATAAAAGGAAAAAAAAGATTTCTTTCACTAAGACCCAGTCCTTGGGGTTCCAGGGGCGTTGGTTCCCAGAATACAGCTGTGGGAGGCCCCATTCTGGGAAGGATCAGGGCCTGGGTGCCCTTCACAGGCCTACAGCACCCAGCACTTGGCATTCAGGTCATGATTTCTTTTTCTTTTTCTTGTGGGAAACAAATGGGACTACCATATGGTGACTACTGTCTGGTGTCATTAAGTATGTTACCATAAGATTCCTGTGTCCTCTTTCTAGAAGATAAATTATACATTTACAAGAGCTGGAACGTGGACTACTTACATAATTCCTCTGAGAAATCTTTCTCTGCCCAGAATTTGTCTGAATGCTTTTAGATTCTTCTTAAAGAACAGAAAGTGTACTACTCACTGAACCTGCTTCAAGTGAGGAAATTCCTGCTTAAGAAGTGTAATAAAGTGTGTCAGGTCCCTCCCTCTTGGAGGCCAAGTCCCTGTATTGCCCACAGAGACTCTCTGTGGTTATGGGCAAATCCCTCCAGCTAGCACCCGGAAAGGGGATCCTGAATGGCCCAGAAATTTGGAAACAAGAAAATAGCACTGGTCTGGGGTTTAAGAACAATGTGGGCGATCTCTAAATGTGGTTTGGCATTTCCTTGGGTGGAGAAAATCAGGTAAGGACAAAGTAGTCACTCTTTGCAGATGAATGGCTGTGCACATAAATCTTGAGACAACTAGATATTATGTTGAATAACGAGTTGACTTATCACGTGCTTCTGCCTCACTGCTTATTAAAGAGAGTAAAGCAAGTCTGACCCTGAGAAGAGAGGCATCTCTGGTTTGGGGAAAGTCCTAAAACAGGAGCCACAGAGCCCCAGGTTCTACAGGGTGCAGAGTCTCTATTGGCTTAGTGTCACTCTTGGGGTGGAGGAGACAGGCTTAGATGGCCCAGAAGACCATCAGTTGATGGCTTGGGTGACCAGGTGGATAGTGTAGTACTCAGCCAGGAATCCAGGAGCAGCAGGTTTTGAGAGGAGATGATCATGGTAATTTTGGGTACCTGAGGGAAATTCAGTTGAGCATCTATTCCAACTGCTGAGTGCGTCAATTTCAATTATACACTCTGTGTCTTAGTCATTTCAATTATACACTCTGTGTCTTAGTCATCTAGTGCTGCTATAACAGAAATACCACAAGTGGATGGCTTTAACAAAGAGAAATTTATTCTCTCACAGTCCAGTAGGCTACAAGTCCAAATTCAGGGCATCAGCTCCAGGAGAAAGCTTTATCTCTCTGTCGGCTCTGGAGGAAGGTCTGTGTCATCAATCTTCCTTTGGTCTGGGAGGTTCTCTGTGCAGGAACCTTAGGTCCAAAGGATGCGCTCTGCTCCTGGCACTGCTTTCTTGGTGGTATGAGGTTCCCATGTGTCTCCACTCGCTTCTCTCTTTTATATCTCAAGAGAGATTGGCTTAAGACACTATCCAATCTTGTATACCTCATCAGTATAACTGCCGCTAATCCATCTTATTACATCATAGTGATTGAATTTACAACACATAAGGAAATCACATCAGATTACAAAATGGTACGCAATTATACAATACTGGGAATCATGACCCAGCCAAGTCGACAGATATTTTTGGGGAACACAATTCAATCCATGACACTCTGCGACTGGGGAAATGACTGCAGTTTGGGAGCACTGTGAACTGGACTTTAGTCAGGACTCCATTTGTTACCTGGTCCTCCTAGATCCCCACTCTGACAGGGGGTGGTGATGATGCTTTGGGTCTTTTGGCATCAATGTCAACTCAGAGCCTGTGTCCAGCAGTCCTCAAAATGTCTGATGATTCCTCCTTTACCATTGAATAAACCCAATGTCGTTGAGTTGATTCTGACTCCTAGCAACCATATAGGACAGAATAGAACTGACCCATAGGGTTTCCAAGGCTGTAAATCTTTACAGAAGCAGACTGCCACATTTTTCTCTTGCAGAGCAGCTGGTGGGTTCGAACTGCCAAACTTTTGGTTAGCAGCTGAGTGCTTTAACCACTGTACCACCTGAATAAATGGCTGTAGGTCTTTCTGGAGAAGGACTAGGGGTAATTGTCATGGTAAATATTTGTCACAGTGTTTTAGGGTCTGTCTTCCTAGGGACCTGGCTACTTCTTCAGTCATTAGGTTCTGAATCTGGTTATCAGGGTTACGTTTGCTTCACAGAATGAGTTTGGGAGTAATCCTTCCTTCTCTGTCTTTTGGGAAGAGTTTAATCAGTATTGGTGTCAATTCTCTAAATGTTTGGTAGAATTCCGCAGTGAAGCCATCCGGTCCAGGACTTTTTGTTGTTGTTGGGAGGTTTTTGATTTATTGATTCGATCTCTTCATTTGTTATGAGTCTGTTGAGACTATTTCCCCTTAAGTCAGTTTGGGTAGGTTGTATGCTTCATCTAGATTATCCAGTTTGTTGCTGTTGTTCACCTTATTCTGTCATAATTCTCTTTATTTCTATTGGGTCAGTTGTAATGTCTCCTCTTTCATTTCTTATTTTATTTATTTGCACCTTTTCTCTTCTTTGTCAGTCTAGCTAAAGGTTTGTCGATTTTATTGATCTTTTTCAAAGAATCAACTTCTGGTTTTACTGATTCTCTCTACTGGTTTTCTGGTTTGGATGTTATTTATTTATGCTCTGATCTTTGTTATTTCCTTTCTTCTGGTAGGTTTAGGCCGAGTTTGCTCCTCTCTTTCTAGTTCCTGGAGATACCGAGTTAGGCTGTTGATTGAGATCTTTCTTCTTTTTTCATGTAGGCATTTATTGCTATAAGTTTCCCTCTGAGTACTGCCTTTGTTGCATCCCGTAAGTTTTGATATGTAGTGCTTTCATTTTCATTTGACTCTAGGAAATTTGTGATTTCTTCTTTGATTTCTTCTGTGACCCATTGGTAGTTTAATAGTGTATTGTTCAAACTCTATATGTTTGTGTACTTTTCAGGTTTGTTTGTTTGTTCTTCTGTTATTGATTTCTAGCTTCACGCCATTGTGGTCCAAGAAAATACTTTGTATCATTTCAGTCTTTTAAAATTTACCAAGACTCGCTTTGTGACCTAACAAGTAGTCTACCCTGAAGAATGATCCATGTACACTGGAGTAGAATGTATGTTGAAAGTTGTTGGGAAGAAGGTTTTGAATCTGGAAATTGGTTCAGGTCTGGGAATGGAGTAAGAGATCATGGCTTTTTATTAGGGTGACCACCCTCAGCCTCTGACTCTTCCATTCTTGCTTTTTATTGATTATAAATGTTAAGCAGCACCCTGGTTGACTGCCTGTTTGTTTTGCCCCTATGGACACCATGTTCTATTAACCGTCTCCACAATTTCCTGTAGGTGAAGCCCCCCTTGCCTGTCCCTCTAGCCTTGCTGGTTGTTATGGTACTTGTGGCCTGGCTTCTGGTGGTTTATTACTGCCATCAGGCCTCTGTTCCTTTATGGCCTGCATGGATATTAAGGAGCTTAGCTTTGTGACCACCTCTGCTACTGTCAACCCTGGCCTGCAGAGGTGAGCCATCATCAGACAGACTTGGTCAATAGTGTGTCCTCTGGACCTTCTCGTGAAACCTCATTTTCTGGTGGATCTTCTCACATTACATAGTATATCCATTCCAGCATAGCCACTTTCCCTTAGCCTTCCTCTACCATCTGCCTGGGCAATTCAGGCTTTTCTTCCTCACTAAGAGTTGGCTGTCCTTTTTTCTTGGCGTCTATTAGCCTCCCCATAATGAGCTTGTCCCATCCTCTGGGGTCCTTGCTGGGGTGTTAAATCCTGTGTCCTACGTGAAAGCACCCAAGTCAATGAATTCTTGCTTATCCAGTCTTAAGATTCCAACCTTTTTGAACAAGTACTCAGGTTAATTCTTGCAACTCTTTATGTGTATAGTCTCTTTTCCACTTTATCAGACCCAAGACAAACCCAGTCTGGCAGCCTGGAGAGGAGGTGGGTACAACTCCAAGGGGACACGTGTTGCCTGTAGGAGAGAAGCCTCTGCAGCATCTTCAGCACAAAAGTGCCAGCTCTTCTCAGGGAAGGGTGGGGCACCTCAGCAAGCCCCGGGGTCCGGGGGGATCTGCAGAGACTACAGTTTTAGGAGCATCCATCCATCAGCGTTCCAGAATTTCCATACTAGAGCCCTTTGCATTACAGACCCACTTTTTAACAGTTAGGTCTCCAGTCTGCCATTCAGCTGAGTCTTCCCTTTCTCTGTAGGAGGGAGGTCCTAAGGCTGTTAGCTGTTAACTGCTCACTAATGGTTTTCAGTTTCTCATTCTCCATCTGCAGTGTCAATTTAACTTAGCAGTAACCATCCAACTCTGGTTTCTTTGCAGCCATGGCTCCCTCCATAGTTTTGAAATGTATGCTACAACATCCTCTTCCACTGGATCATTTTCCCAGGTCACCATTGGTGAAATCTTCAGCAATAGAGCTGCCCTTGTACTCCAGGGACACTTTGTGTCACTCCTGCCCACCAGGAAGGCGTCCTCTTCATCCTCCAAGCAGTGGATGACTAATAACCAGTTGCCATCGAGTTGATTCCAACTCATGGCGACTCCACGTGTGTCAGAGTAGAACTGTTCTCCATAGAGTTTTCAATGGCTGATTTTTTGGAAGTAAATCACCAGGACTTTCTTCTGAGGTACCTCTGGGTGGACTCAAACTGCCAGTCTTTAGATTAACAACCGAGTGTGTTAACCATTAGTAACACCCAAATGATCAAATCCCAAATCCTCATCTGACTGACCAATTTCTTGGTCTGTCCTTGGCACCGTGGTGTTAGTTTGGGAACTCCAAGAAGCAGATATCAAGAAGAGATGAAAGATGGAAGATGTTTATTTAGGGAAATGCTTTTTGAGAGAAATTGGGAATGGAGCTGGGAAAGACAGGAGAGTGTCAGACAATGATACAAGTCTGACCCTGAGAGGAGAGAGGAACGTAAGGAGGGTTTTGTGAAGAGACTTAGTCCGATGAGTCACATTCTAAGGACAGTTATGGCAAGGCTTCAGGGAGTCCTTACGCCAAATTCACCTGGTTCAGAAGTCTCCATCTTCCACGAATGGGCCTGCCTCAGCGTCCCTGCCATGCTCAGTCATGGCTGGGAGTGGCCAGTGGGAAATGCGTCCTCAGCATAAACACAAACCTACCCTAAGGGGTAGGTTAGGCCCCTGCAGACAGATCTGAAAGAGTGTTCTCATGGTGGCCACATTGACATTGAATTTTAGCATCTCCTTACAATTTTTTCCCTCTTTCTTTTCTTTTTAATTTTATTGTGGTGAAATATATTTAACAAAACATCCGCCATTTCAACATTTTTTACATATACAATGCAGCGACATTAGTTACATTCGCAGTGTTGTACAACCATCACCACTATCCGTTTCCAAATTTTTCCATCATCCTTAACAGAAGCTCTGTGCCCCTTAAGCAATGCCTTCTTCCACTTTCACCCTTCCTCCCACTCTTGGTAGCCACTAATAAACATTGGTCTCTATGCAGTTGCCCAATTCTCCATATTTCACATAAGTGGGATCATACAGTATTTGTCCTTCTGTGACTGACTTATTTTACTCCGCATAATGTTTTCAAGGTTCACCCATGTCGTAGCACGTATCGGGACTTCATTTTGCTTACAAATCTAATGCGATTCTTCACAGCTTTGTCTTGCTAGAACCAGAACAATTCTGACTCTGCTTTCTCTTCCCATCTCAGTCAGACGCCTGCGGCCAGAATTTACTCTTGCTTCTATTAATGTCATATTTGATGCACACTGCTGCTGCAGGCCATCTCCTTGGTGAATGCACTCCTCTCTCTGTCTTTGGAAACAGGCAGCTAGGCTCTGTCTTGTGTTGCTTCTCTCCCTATGAGGCAGTGATGGGTGTCCTTAGAAGTTTTCTGAGAAGTATGCTCCTCCCCAGCCATCCTTTTTCAGCATTGCCAGAGGGAACATCTTCCCTATTTTGGGTTCTTGGTGATCACAACCTCTCCAGGGGAATTTTACAGCAGTGGCTGCTACTTCAGGGAGAAGATAGAATTTTTATCTCATTTTCCCATGTCTCTCGTGTCCCAAGATATTCAAAGGAGGTGTGACATATGCGTTATGTGGTGTCCTTGAAGAAGAAAACCAAAATGAAGGTACAAACTCTTTTTTTCCTCATAAATGAAAAAAGACTGGAATCAACAAATTCCAAAGGCATACCGCATCCCAGGAAAAACTTCTTAGGGGCAATCAGCTTTGAGACATACCTTCGGAAAGTTACTGAACTTTAAAACAAATAAAAAATATCCTTTCATCATTCAGACACAAAGGTCTAATTACCAAGATGGGCAACAGCAAGTTGGTCTCAGACTTCTTCACATCAACAGACAGTATTAGAAATCAGTGGGACAATTCATACAAAGTCCTTCAGGAAAGAAAGCATTTGATTCTCAGCCAAACTATAGTTCAAATATAAAGAAAAAAAAAAACTTGAATATGCAAGAACTATTTTTTATGAGCTTTTCTTGAAAAAAATGAAAGCGGACAAACATCAGCCTTGAAAACCTGAACACATACACACTCACAGATAGCAAAAGGGCTGTCAATAAGATTTAAGACTCTTTAATTTTAAAACTAAGAAAACAAATGTGAGGATTACAGTATTGTTATCGAACAGTTGTAAATGCCACATATTCTGACAATGTAGAAATAGTATAACTAAGAGAAATGGAAAGGGAAGGAAGAAAGTGAGAGGTTTTCTAAGAATTATATGCTGATTTTCTCATCTTTTCTTGCTCAAAGCAAAAAAAAAAAAAAAAAATCCTAAAAACCCAATAAACCAAGTAATTAGAGGTACTAGGCTATTTAAAGATTTAAAGACAAATCTGAGATAAAATTCTATAAGCAACTAAAATTCAGTAGCAGGGGAGAGAAATGTACTAATTCTATCATTGCTTATAGTAAACTGTAGCTAAGAACCAGTTACCATGGAGCTGACCCTGACTCATGGTGACCCCATGTGTGTTAGATAAGAATTGTGCTCCTTAGAGTTTTCAATGGCTGATTTTTTGGAAATAGATCGCCAGGCCTTTCTTCTGAGGTGCCTCTGGGTGGACTTGAACCTCCAACTTTTCAGTTAGCAGCCGAGTGTGTTAACTGTCTGCATCAGGGACCCTAGGATGCAACCAATAGTACCTCAAAAATTATAGGAGTAAATATGTTAGGTGAAGTTATGATTGCTAAGGTAAGCATGGCGGATGATACTTGTGTTCATGAAGAGTTACAAATCTTTCCTCCTGGGCACATGTGTGGTCCTGTGACTTACTTTGGCTTATTTGTTAGTGACATGTGAGCAGAAATAAAGTGTGTCTGTGAGATTCTCATACTTCTTCCCCCACTGTGGTGACTGTATTGAGATGGTAGCGTCGTAAGACGATGGCGCCTCCCTCAGCCTGGGTCCCTGCGTGACTGCGATGAGCAGCCTTCCCTCGCTGACTTGTGCTGGTTACTGGTGTGAACGAGAAATGAATCTGTGTTGTTTAAAGTCCCTGAGATTTGGGCTTGTTTATTATCACAGCATAGTCTGTCTTAACCTGCTTAATACAGAAGAACAAAAATACAACTCTAACGAATGATTAGGAGTAACACATACAAGAAACAAAACAAGAAAAAACTATACGGTGAAAAGTTTAAAAATAAAAAAGCCATAAAACAGAGCACATAATCAAAAATACTATAACAGAACTGAGACTTGCTATATCTGTCATATCAACAATGTAAATAGGCCAAACTAATTTATTAAAGGAAAAAATATATATTGGATGATACAACAAAACCCAATTACATACAATGTGCAAATAACTGACAAAACAAAGTTTTCAGAAAGACTGAAAATAATAAGCTAGGAAATGATATATGAGTCAAATGCAAGCAAAAAGGGGACAGCAGTTATGCTGTTAATGCCAATAATGTTGCCTATATTTGAAGGCAAGACAGATCAAATAAGTCAAGGAGGGCATTTTTTTTCCTTTTTTTTTTTTATTGTACTTCAGGTGAAGGCTTACAGAACAAATAGTTTCTCATGAAACAGTAGTACACATATTGTTTTATGATATTGG
>NW_004443959.1:7786979-7789247 GCF_000243295.1 Trichechus manatus latirostris
CATGTTATGAGATGGTTCACATATTCATTGTTGTTCTTTCTCGTTGCATAGTACTCCATTGTGTGTATGTACCATAGTTTGTTTATCCATTCACCTGTTGGTGGACATCTAGGTTGTTCCTATCGTTTTGCTATCTTGAACAGTGCTGCCATGAACATAGGTGTGCATATGTCTATTCGAGTGACGACTCTTATTTCTCTAGGATATACTCCTAGGACTGGAATTGCTGGATCGAATGGTATGTCTATTTTTAGCTTTCTGAGGAAGTGCCATATCATTTTCCAAAATGGTAGTATCATTTTGTATTCCCACCAGCAGTACATAAGAGTTCCGATCTCCCCGCAGCCCCAAGGAGGGCATTTTTTAATGATACGTGGTGCAATCCACAAAGTAGATCTAACAGCTGAGAATATCTCTGTAAGGCAGATGTTTTTGGTGCCCACTTCTCATTTCAGCTGCTGTTGGACATTCAACATGTTCTGTGTGAGCCCAGACTCATGCTGACAATGCTCACTTTGAGAAAACGCCCTGGATTTTTCTACTTTTTGCTTATGAGCCTTCACTGAAGCCACAGGAGCCCACTCAACTCACAGCAAGCACAGCCCCAAAGTGTGGTGATATTAAAATCCTCAGGGCAGCCCTTAACCAACGGTTGATGAGAGTTATTGCACAAATGTCCTAGTCTCCTGTCTTTGGGACAGGCAATTCTGGGAATAGGTACACCCTCTCTCCCAACTCTTTGTTGTTGTTAAAGAAACCATGTTGTTTGTCCTGTCCAATTTCCCAGGGTATGGGTTTTGCTAATTGCATCCCCATGGTGTCATTTAACATGTTCCTTTGTTCACAGTATTTCTTGTAAATTGATAGATCTAAAGACTTAATCAGATTTATATTTACTTTTTAAAATAAGGTTGTGTTATGTATTTTCATCAGGAGGCACATGATATTTGGATGTCTCTCTTTTTGTGATGTTAGCAGTCTTTAATAATTATTTCCTGGATCCATTAAATCATTGGGAATTGCTAAATGGTAATATTTTAATTCTATCATTCCTTATTTGGAGCCCTGGTGGTGCAGTGGTTAAGAGCTCCACTATTAACCAACAGGTTAGCAGTTCGAATCCACCAGCTGCTCCTTGGAAACCCTATGGGACAGTTCTACTCTATTTATAATAGTATTTAAGAGAATAAAATACTTAAAAAATAATAATAAATCTAACCAGGGATGTGAAGGACTTAAAACAATGAAAACTATAAAACACTGCTGAAAGAGATTAAAAACAAAACAAAACAAAAAAACCCAAACCCATTGCCGTCGAGTCAATTCCTACTCGTAGAGACCCTAGAGGATAGAGTAGAACTGCCCCATAGGGTTTCCAAGGATTCGAACTGCCAACCTTTTGGTTAGCAGCTAAGCTCTTAACCACTGCAACACAAGAAGACTTAAATACGTGGAAAGAGGTCCCATATTCATGGATTGGAAAATTAATATTGTTAAGACATCAATACTACCCAAAGTGATCTATAGATTCAACACAATCCCGATCAAAATTTCAACAGCCTTCTTTACAAAAATAGAAAAACCAATCCTCAACTTTATATGGAAAGGCAAAAGGCCCCAAACAGCGAAAACAATGGTGAAAGAGAAAAACAAAATAGGAGGACTCACACTTCCTGATTTTAAAACATACTGTACAGCTACCTGGTGCCACAGTGGTTAAGAGCTCAGCTGCTAACCAAAAGGTCAGCAGTTTGAGTTCACCAGCTGCTCCTTGGAAACCCTGTGAGGCAGTTTGCTCTGTCCTGCAGGATCGCTATGAGTCGGAATCGACTTGACAGCAACGGGTTCGGTTTTTTTGGTGTTCCTTATTCAGCTGGGATATTTCTATAAAAAGAAAATTCCCTTCGTCAACTCTTTGGTTCTCCCGATGTACAGTTCATATAGGAAAGGTAGGATAAACGCTTAATTCACCAGTTTTCCAAATAGTCTTGGTTTCCTAGACTGCCCCATAGGATTTCCAAGGAGAGGATGGTGGATTTGAACTGCCAGACTTTTGGTCAGCAGCCATAGCTCTTAACCACTTGTCCCAGTCATCTAGTGCTGCTCCAACAGAAATACCACAAGTGGATGGCTTTACAAAGAGAAATTTATTCTCTCACAGTCCAGTAGGCTACAAGTCCAAATTCAGGACATCAGCTCCAGGGGAACGCTTTCTCCATTGGCTCTGGAGGAAGGTCTGTGTCATCAATCTTCCTTTGGTCTGGGAGC
>NW_004443959.1:7789347-7814630 GCF_000243295.1 Trichechus manatus latirostris
ATCTCAAAAGAGATTGCATTAAGACACTAATCTTGTCCACCTCATCAGTATAACCTCATCACAGTGATAGAATTTATAACACATGAGGAGATCACATATAATCACATCATAGTGGTAGAGTTTACAACACATAAGGAAATCACATCAGATAACACAATCATACAATACTGGGAATCATGACCTAGTCACGGTGCTACACACATTTTTGGGGGGGACACAATTCAATCCATGACACCACTGCACCACCAGGGCTCCCTAAGGATTCTACTTTTCCATACCGGGAGTCAAACCTGGGCTGCCTGGGTGAAAACCAGGAATCCTAACCACTAGACCATGTGGGAAACCACATACATATCTATCTATATAGATATGTGTATATACCGTCATCCAATATCTGCAGGTGTTGGTTTCAGGGACCCCCCTCCCACCCTGTGGATACCAAAAATCCGCACATTGCTCAAGTCCTTTATATAAAATTGTGTAGCATTTGCATATAACCTATGCACATCCTCTGGTATACTTTAAATCATCTCTAGATTACTTATAATACCAAATACGATGTAAATGCTACATAAATAGTTGTAAAGTGCGATGCAAATAGCACTTTACACTTCCTCTTAGCCTTTGAGAGATTGCTTTGACCACTTAATTGCTTTTTAGGGGCCATTTTTTTCACAGAAACAAAGGGTGCAGACAGTATAAGTAGAGAATGAATGAAGCTCCAGCCAAACAGTACTCAAACAACAAGTGCTGGAGAGAGACTGAGGATCTGTGAAATGGCGGGAGGCTACAGCAGGGGATGCTACACATCATTTCATTTGTGTGGGTTCAGCGTATTGCTTGTTGTCCAGCAAATTCAAGTTTTACTTTTGGGAACATTCTTTTTTTGAATATTTTTGATCCATGGGAATGCACAGATGTGGAACCTGAGGACACAGAGGGCTGACTATATATTGTTGACTATATAACTGGGCCTACACTATGCTTCTAATAGATATATCTATATGTATATATAATAGATACATGTATCTATCAGAAGCATAGTGTAGGCCCAGTTATATAGCCTGTAAGCATTTGTGTATAGAAATTATATATTTATCTATATATATTTATCCATGCAAAGACTCTCAATGGAAGGATACCCAAGAAAGGGAAAAAGTTGTTTTAGGGGAAGAGAACTGGGTGGCTAAAAGTAAGAGAACTGGAGACCTAAACTATCTTCAGGTTGAGAGTGAAAATTTAATAAAGATGACTACTCCATTTGTCCAACAGAAATATTGGGGTGCCCAGATATCAGGGTATCTAGGAAGGAATGAGGTTCAAAAAATAATTTTAAATAAGAATGTTAAGAGAGGTGGTTTGTGCTTGGCATGCAAAACAATGAGGGATGTTTTGAGATTTGCAGAATTTAAAGGGCCAGGGAGGGAGGAGAGAGACATCAGGAGTCACAAGGCCTTTGTGAAGAGGAATAGGAGATATGGAGACAGGAAGAAAGTTGGGCTTAGTCTTGAGTTCTTTCTGCTGGAAAGAAGTAATTTGGGGGATGGGTCATAGAAATCCCTAAAAGCAGATTTTATCTCTGAAGTTATCTTTGAACATGTGGTGTTCATGTGCTAGTTTTCCTGAAGGAACTGTGGAAAACGAAACTGATGCATTTATGTCTGTGGAATTAATGGCAAAAAATATCATTTGGAGACGGTTCTAAGGGCTGAACAAGTGCTTGGGGACTTTTATTTTTTTAAGAGAGAAAATTTGTGTGTTTCCTCTTGAAACTTTAAAAGCTTTTTTATGCTCTTGCATTAAACAGTGTTGTTAATGGAATGAAAGTTCTTTTTCCTCCAATAATGGTCTATTATTGCTTCAGAAACCGACATCTTTAGAAATACCACTGTTCCCCTCTGCCAGCACTGATGGAGCCACCTGAGTTTCTAAGTGCTCTTGTCAGACTTTTCTTAAATGTGGAAAACGCACAGCCACTTAGAATTATCCTGGCAAACTGATGACTTTGAGGAGGAAGCTAAACCATAAGCCCTTTTGCTAACACTTCGAGAGCTAAAGCAATTTCACAAGCATGCCATTTGCTGGGTGCTCCTGTTGAAAGGCTGCTGGGCTTAGGGCCAGAAGTCTTTAATTAAGCCCAAGATTCACTGTTAACTTGCTCTGTGAATTTGGGAGAATCACCTAACCTTTTTTACTTCAGTTTTTTCGTCAGTTGGAGAGGAGAACAAGCATTCCTATCCCATGGGATTGATGTAAAGGTTAAATACCAAATCACATGTAAATTCAAATAGCACAGCATTTGCCGTAGGGTAAGGCTCTACTGAATTGAAATCTGTGTCCGTTTCTGGGTTGGGGGAAGTGGTCCCCACACAGTGGTCCCTAAAAAACAAAACAACACAAAATACTTTTTATTTTTTTATTGCACTTTAGATGAAGGTTTACAGAACAAGCTAGTTTCTCATTAAACAGTTAGTACACATAGTGTTTTATGACATTGGCTAACAACCTCACAACATGTCAACCCTCTCACTTCTCGACCTTGGGTTCCCTATTACCAACTTTCTTGACCCCTCCTGCCTTCTAGTCCTTGCCCCTGGACTGGTGTGCCCCTTTAGTCTCATTTTGTTTTATGGGCCTGTCTAATCTTTGACTGAAGGGTGAACCTCAGGAGTGACTTCATTACTGAGGTAAAAGGGTGTCCGGGGGCCATACTCTCAGGGTTTCTCCAGTCTCTGTCAGGCCAGTACGTCTGGTCATTTTTTGTGAGTTAGAATTTTGTTCTATGTTTTTCTCCAGCTTTGTCTGGGACCCTCTATTGTGATCCCTGTCAGAACAGTCAGTGGTGGTAGCCGGGCACCATCCAGTTGTACTGGACTCAGTCTGGTGGAGGCCATGGTAGTAGTGGTCCATTAGTCCTTTGGACAAATTTTTCCCTTGTATCTTGTTTTCTTCATTCTCCCTTGCTCCCGAAGGGATGAGACCAGTGGAGTATCTTAGATGGCTGTTGACAGTCTTTTAAGACCCCAGATGCTACTCACCAAAGTAGAAAGTAGAAAGTTTTCTTTATAAACTATGTTATGCCAATTGAGCTAGATGTTCCCTGAGACTATGGGCCCCACAGCCCTCAGCCTAGCAATTTGGTCCCTCAGGGAGTTTGGAGGTGTCTATGGAGCTTCCATGACGTTGCCTTACAACCCAAAATATTAATCAATAACAGATCCCTGCTGCAGACCATGGATTTTCATGGTTCCACTATAGCTGGTCCACGTGTGAGTGTTTGGCAACCACTGGGCTAGAGTGTTTGAAGTCACAACAATGTGACCTCCAGATGGGTTTCCAACTGGGTACAGCTTATGGTACCAATATTATTTCAACTTATTAAGCAAAGACAGGATTCTATCATGCCACCATGTCACTGCAAGAGCAGGTTCCTTGGAATTCATCATCTCAGAATGATCTTATAACCTCAAAAAATGAAATATCAGTATTGTCAGGAGGTAATTTTCAAACTGAAACAATTTATATTAAACACAATCCTTTGTGGAGCTCGTATTTTGTGGTATTTGGTCAACAGTGTGAAAAGTTCTCAAGAAAAGGATTCCTAAGGGATTTGATATCTCCTGATGAGGACTACTCTGAGGGTCCCCATAAGTAATCTCTACTTTGGCAAATCCACAAAGCCTGGAGGGTGATTGTTATGGATTGAATTGTGTCCTCCCAAAATTTATGTTGATGTCCTAACCCCCGGTACCTGTGAACATAACCTTGTTTGGAAAAGTTAACCTGAGGTCATACTAGCGTAGGATGGGTTCTGATTCAATCTGAGTGGTGTCCTATGAGAAAGAAGAGAAGCAGAGAGAAGATGACAATGGGATGTTGGAGTTGTACTGCAGCTGCAAGACTAGTAACCCCTGCGACTCCCAGAAGCTGAGAGAAACAGGAAAGGATCTTCCCCTAGAGCTTCAGAGGCACACGGACACCCTGGACTCAGGCTGCTAGCCTCCAGAACTGTGAGAGAATACATTTCTGTTTTTACAAGCCCTTCAATTTGTGGTACTTTGGTATAGCGGCCCTAGTAAACTAACACAGTGACTCACACTAGTATTCTGGGAATTCATGTTCACACCAAGCATCAGGCGAATGGACCACCACAGCCACAGCTGCCCCTAACATTTGCAGGGCCACGGCATAAGTACCGATGGAGGCCCATATCCATATGTGTCAATATTTAAAGGTTATGAACCAAACATATAAATTTCTAAATAAGAAAACATGCCCTATTCTCTCATCTTGACAAATATACCTGGAAGGCAAGGTTTTGTATTTGTTTTTAGTTGTGCTTTAGGTGAAAGTTTACAGAGTAGTTTCTCATGAAACAATTAAAACACATATTGCTTTGTGACATTGGTTGCCAACCCCTGACATGTCAACACTCTCCCCTCCTTGACCTTGGGTTCCCCATTTCCATTCATCCAGCTTTCCTGTCCCCCCCTGCCTTCTCGTCCTAAGTTGGTATGCCCATTTAGTCTCATTTTGTTTTATGGGCCTGTTCTAATATTTGGCCGAAAGGTAAACCTCAGGAGTGACTTCAGTACTGAGTTAAAAGGTGTCTAGGGACCATATTTAGGGTTTCTCCAGTCTCTGTCAGACTAGTAAGTCTGGTCTTTTTTTTTTGTGAGTTAGAATTCTGTTCTACATTTTTCTTCAGCTCTGTCCAGAACCCTCTATTGTGATCCCAGTCAGAGCAGTCAGTGGTGGTAGCCGGGCACCATCTAGTTGTGCTGGACTCAGTCTGGTGGAGGCTGTGGTGGTTGTGGTCCATTAGTCCTTTGGACTCATCTTTCCCTTGTGTCTGTGGTTTTCTTCATTCTCCCTTGGAGGGCCAGGTTTGAATTTAGAATTCTTGGCCTCTTCAGGGTTTCAGGTTGAAGTGGCAGCACAATGACTGCTGGCCCCAGCCTCTGCCCCAGCAAGGTCTGCCCCCTTCTCTTCTCACCCCAGCATTGTTCTGCAGCTTGAGAGACCTGTGTATGTGAGTGTGAAATCTCAGCCATCCACAGCCTCATGAACAGCCACCCCTAGGTTACTCCCTGGGCCTAGGGGTATGCACACCAACCTGTGCCCTTTCTTGGGGGAGGAACCTGGAAGGAGGGCCATGCGGGCCCTGGAAGCACTTAGGGCCATTTGGGCAGTGAATTCTGGACTTCTGGGTACCTAGAGCATGGTCTAGAATGGAGAGGGGCATGGGCGCCAGGTGGGCACCTATCCTTGGCCCTGTGCACTCCACCATCCATGGGGAGGGAAGTAGCTCAAGTTAGGTCAGAACAGCGCCTATAAAGCATGGGGCCCGGGGCTGTGTCCAAGGGCAAAACTAATTTTAACCCAGAGTAGTGGGTGCAGTGAGGGGGTCACCCAGGGCATGGAATTATTGCCAAGGGCTCCCACACCTCGGTGATGGCAGTGGGGGTGGGGTTTAGGTAGGTGTTCCTGGTTGATATGAAACAAGCCTTGAAAGAGGGCTTCAAAGGTGAGTCAGAAATAGCCAGTGAAGAAGGAAGTGGTGATGGGAAGGGTATTTTAGGCAGAGGGAACAACTTATGTCAAGAAATGGAGGTGTGAGAAAATGTACAGTGTCCAGAGAAACCATATTTGATTCTTGTGGACAAGGTGTGTGGGTGGCTTGGAGGGTGACGGGAGGTAGGGTGGTGATTGATAAGGTGGCAGCATCACCGAGGCGCTTGTGAGCTTCACCATGAAGGTAACTGGGAAACGATGAAAGGTTCCGTTAGTAGATTGATGGGAGAGGTCAGAGCAACCTTGGATAATGCATATTTTTACACCCAAAGGAAATGTTCCTGTAAAGTAGGCAATTGTCATTGTATTGGGAATTCTGTGAAACAGAATCTTATGCCGTGGCACTGAGACACCACCTTAATTTTTTATTTGTTAGATTTTTTTTTTTAAGCTACAATAATAGCAAAGAAACTCAGTTCCTGCAAGAATTTTTTTTTTTTTTTAAGAGCTACATTTAGTAAATGTTTTTCTAGCCCTGGGAGTTTTCATAAGGTTTTGCCAAGCCACAGTGTTGTTCCAAATAAATAAATCTAAGTCTTACCCCAGGATATTAAGGACAAATACCACAGAAATCTTTCTTGTTCTCATTTTCATTTATATTATCTGACAGGCTTTTAGGAGAGCTTATTGGTGGGGATGAATGTGAACAGCGGAGGCCCCTGGAGGAGAGGAAAATGTGAGTTTTGAATATCACTTTGCTACCACACAAAATGAAATGGAATTTAAATCCATTGTAATAAACTCCACAGGACATACCTATTGTCTTGTTGCTGCAAAATTCCTTTGTAATGACTGTGCTGTTGACATTTAAGCTCCTGTCTTATAGTGACTAAAAATGAAAAAGGTCCATAGGAGTGAAAATAAGTGCTTGGAACCCAGTAGGGGAAAGGAAGCAGCTGGTTCCTTGTTCAAAATCCATTCCCCTTTCTCTTGGCTGACAAAACCCTGATTTTGTCTAAGTACCCACCTCGCCCATCTGGATTCAAGAAAGTTTCTAACCCTGTCACTGAGGTCTCATTCTCCCTTTTCTGTGATTGGTTTAGGTATGGGTATGAGAAAAAAACTGGCCAATGAGAACCACTTCTTCTAGACATTGTTAGGTTTGGGTATGATGCCTAGACTATTGCAGCCATCTTGCAACCATGAGGAAAGCTAGCTTAAAGAGAGGTTGACCTGCTGAGTATGGCAAAGAGGAAAGGTGGAATGAATATGTCGCCAAGTCATTGAATTAACAAATCCTGGATCCATCTTAGCTTGGAAATTTTTATTAGGTAAGATAATACATTTTTCTTCCTATACTGACAGCATCCTCATCAACAGATAGGGAAATGATCTTTTCCAGATCCCTCCATGTCTCTCTTCTTCCTGGATCATTATGCATGCAGTAATGTCTTAAGGTTAGTCTAAAATTCAAGTAGGATCTCCTGGAAGATGATGGGGGCCTTTGGCCTAAAGAGGATGAAAAGAAATCTGTAATTAATGGCAACACAAAAAAGTGAGAAGAGGTCACTTCACTTCTCTTACATATAGCTTGATACGTTATCTATCTACATACCCATACTCTTCACACTAGGAATTAGCGTAATGGTACAGAAGGAGCCCTGGATTATGAGCCCAAAGACAATATTCTAGACTCTGCTTTCCCCTAACTTGCTGAGTGAGATTGTGAAGAACATTTTGCCTTCTCCGGGACTCAGTTTTCTCATTTGTAGAAAGAGAGGGTTGAAAACACTGTCTTTGAGGCTCCTTCTGGCTCTTACAGTTGGTGATTCTATAACACTTTCCTTGACTCGTGTTTCCCTGGAGTGTAACACCATTGCTTCCTCTATACACTCTGTGCTAATGGGGGTGCATGGTCTAAAGTATCTGGACCTGCGTTAAGTCCTAATGAGATTCTCCTTCTGGAATTTTAAAATGTATCTTCTTGGGGGGCTTTGGTGCCGAACTGAGAAATTCAGCAGGACTGAGAATTACTGCAGAATCTCATCATTTTGTCAAGGATGTTACCATATAAATAATGGCAGGTGTGTACACAGTGGTGATCAAACAATCATGTATTATTCCTATAGGTATTATCAATCTGTGCAAATATTATGCCCTGTGCTTTTGTAGGTGTCTAGATTTTATGCTTGCTGTGTATGTCAAAGAAAGCTTCTTTCACAAGAAGACAAATCCCGGAGGGCGGCCCTAGTTTCTAGGGCCAGTACCTTAAAAGTTAAGTCTATGTTAGTGGAGTTAAATCAAAATGAGGTGAACTGAAAGCATTCCCAATCAATCCTTGATTCTGGGAATGAGAAAAAGAGTTTGGTGGTCCCTGACGCCTTCCTCACCTCATCCTCCACCATGGTCCGCCTCTTGCTTTCTGCTCACCACGCTGACCTTTCTTCCTTTATCTCAAAATGGCTGCTCTTCCTGCCTCAGGGACTTTCTCCAAGCTGTTGCCTCTTCCTAGACTATTCTCCCTGCCTCACCCACCTCAGCCTAGTTAACTCTTACTCATCTTTCGGGGCTCAGATCAAATGTCCATCCATTCTTTCATTCATTTGGTATTTATAGAGCACTTATTATGTCCTGAAGTCCCTGGTGGTGCAATGGTTCATGAACTTGGCTGCTAGCCGAAAGGTTGGAGGTTCAAGTCCACCCAGAGGCAACTCAGAAGAAAAGCCTGGAGATCTACTTCCAAAAAGTCAGCCATTGAAAACCCCATGGAGTGCAGTTCTACTCTGATACCTATGGGTTCACCGTGAATCAGAATCAACTCGATGGCAACTGGATGTTTGACAATTATATGCCAGGCCCACGGCTAGGGGCTGTGAAGCTTTCCTTGCCCCGCTCGCCCCAGAATAGAAGCAGTCTTGGTCTTTTCCTTCAATGTCTTCATCACAGTCTGCAATGATACATTTGTTTGATTCTTTGATGAATGTCTGAGTCTGGAACTCAGTCCATGTGGTCTGCCCTAGGTTCTCAGTGCCTGGCACATAGTAGCAACTTGGTCAAAATTTTCAAAAATGTTTTTGAATGAACATTTGTTGAAATGATTTTGTTGTAATTTAATCAATTACAGGACAAGGATGGGCTTGCCTTGTGCAGAACTTCTTTCAACAGGGGATTTTTTTCTTTTTTTAATTGTACTTTAGAGGAAGGTTTACAGAACAAGTAGTTTCTCGTTTAATAGTTAGTACACATATTGTTTTATGACATTGGTTAACTACCCCACAACATGTCAACACTCTCCTTTCTCAATCTTGGGTTCCCTATTACCAGCTTTCCTGTCCCCTCCTGCCTTCTAGTCCTTGCCTCTGGGCTATTGTGCCCCTTTAGTCTTGTTTTGTTTTATGGGGCTGTCTAATCTTTGGCTGAACAGTGAACCTCTGGAGTGACTTCATTACTGAGCTAAAAGGGTGTCCGGGGGCCATACTCTCAGGGTTTCTCCAGTCTCTGTCAGGCCAGTAAGTCTGGTCTTTTTTTGTGAGTTAGAATTTTGTTCTACATTTTCTCCAGCTCTGTCCGAGACCCTCTGCTGTGATCCCTGACAGAGCAGTCAGTGGTGGTAGCCGGGCCCCATCTAGTTGTACTGGACTCAGTCTGGTGGAGGCCATGGTAGTCGTGGTCTATTAGTCCTTTGGACTAATCTTTCCCTTGTATCTTGTTTTCTTCATTCTCCTTTGCTCTCAAAGGGATGAGACCAGTGGAGTATCTTAGATGGCTGCTCACAGGCTTTTAAGACCTCAGACGCTACTCATCAATGAACTAGATGTTCCCCAAGACCATGGTCCCCACAGCCCTCTGCCCAGCAATTCAATCTCTCAGAGGTTTGGATGTTTCTATGGAGTTTCCATGACCTTTCCTCGTACAAGTTGTGCTGGCTTCCCTAGTATTGTTCACCAGGGGATTTTTGAGGGTAAAGGAAGCCTTCCCCATGCCACAGATGTATGTCTGAGGACTTGAATGTGCTTTTGTGGTCCCAAGCAAGGATCCTCATCTAAAACATCAGAGATCTGCATATTTGAAATTCAAATTGCTTAAATCTTTACTCAGTCTTTTGACCTTAAAAAAAACTTCTGCACAAATGTCAGGCTTTTGTTTGTTGGAGAGCTGGTGGGTGTTCAAACTTCAGGACAAGCCTGCGTGTTCTCTGCATGGGGAGGAGTATGCCAGTTGGCTTTGTTCTCAGCGTGTAGATTGTTCTGGAACCCGAGGAGAGACAGACAGGTATTCCACAGGGTTAGTCACAGGACTAATCCTCTGTTGCATTTCTGTAATTGTTTACAGAAATCTTTTCTCTATTTGAAAAGGAAGAGTGAAATTAGACATTCATTTTATTTGATTGAATGAAAGTAGTTAGAGCTTGTCGGATAACGCTGTTATTGATAAATTCTGAATTTAGATTTGGGGAGAAGAATTAGGATGTATTATCTACTAAATCGTAATAATTGACAGCCTCCATGGCCAAAAGCTCACACTGTAGATGTGTGTGAAAGCAAGACCCCATTTCTCCTTTTCCCGCTCAGCCAGGACCACGCAGCTGCACATTTCTGTGTGTGGTTCTTTCCTCCTTTCAAAGCACTAGATCATTTTATCTTTATGAGTGCCTATTTACAGATAAGGAAACAGAGGTAGAAAGACATTATGTGATTTGTCTACAGTCTCACACCTACTAAAAGGTACAGCCGGACCTAGAATCTAACTCTCTTTCTGCCAGCACTAGTTGCCATTGAGTCAATTCTGACTCCTGGCGCCCCCATGTGTGTCAGAGTTGAACTGGGCTCCATCAGGTTTTCAATGGCTGAGTTTTTGAAATTAGATCCCAGGACTTTTTTCTGAGGCACCTCTGGGAGAACTCAAACCTCCAACCTTTTGGTTAGCAGCCAAAAGCAAGCGTTAACCATTTGTACCACCCAGGGACTCCTAAAAAAAAAAAAAAAAAAAACCAAACAAACCATTGCAGTCCAGTCGATTCCAACTCCTAGCGACCCTATAGGACAGAGTAGAACTGCCCCATATGGTTTCCAAAGCTGTAATCTTTATGGAGGCCAAATGCCAAATCTTTCTCCTGTGGGGTGGCTGATGAGTTTGAACCGCCAATCTGTGCCACCAGTGCTCCTGTGGTATTCCTCCTACCTCCTAATGCCCTGTTTTCTTTTGAAACTCAGAAAGAAGGGAGGAACGGGGACTAGACCAAAACACCCAGTAGAGCAACGCAGTTGACAAACTGAGCTCAGTGCAGACGGCAGGGCTGCAGACCCTGGGGAGAGCAGAGGTCCAGTGTGCACTTTAGGTTGGCTGGATCCCGTCCTTGCTGGAACATAACAACAACAGCATCTCTTCTACACCTGAACACAATTCACAGAAGGAGGCAGGGCTTACTATGGGGGACAAAAGTATTTGAAACTCATCCAGCATGGGGCAAAGCCCTGCCTTAAATGTACTTTTAATTGTGAAAGAGTTTCTGCCCTACCCACTAATTAAATCTTCATAAAAATCTTCTCCTTCTAAAAGCTTTGCCTCATGTCGGAGTGCGTTTTTAAGTATATAATTCATATTCATCCATTCACTCAGCAAACTGATTTCCTACTTTATTCAAGATGCCTTGGGAAACCTCTAGGACTCACCCCTGTAGGTACACGTGGAGTCTCACATGCTTTATGCCTTTCCGTACAGACCTTAAAGCAGCGAGGAAGCTCACCTGTGAAATGACCATTTTATGCAGAAATCTAGACTAATATTTAAAGAAGTAGTTGTACCCATAGCAATAAAAAGCATATGAGCATTTAAATGTCACACTCTCTATGAAGCCCACCTGATCACCTTATTATAACATTATATTTATAATGGCAGCTTAGCCCACCTTGCTGACCCAACTCTGGTTTTTCTCTCTTTCCTTGGCACTTATCACCTTCTAAGAGAGTTTATAATTTATTCATTTCTGTGTTTAGTGTTTATTGTCTGTTTCCCTTCTCTAGAACATAAGCTCCATAACAGCGTAGATTTTTCATCTCTTTTGCTTATTGATGAAACCCAAGCACCAACCATGACTGGTACATCGACAGCACTTAATAAATACTTGCTGACTGAGTGAATATATCATCCTGGAGGAAACAGGACCAAAGACTGAGGTGGAATGGCATTTCCAATTCAGAGAGGATTGCTTTGCCACCTTCCTATTCCCTCCAGCTCAGTCCAAAGCTTTTACCTCCTCATCTCCTCACTGCCTCACCTCCTCACTACCTCACCTCACCTCCTCATTGCTTCACCTCACCTTACCTCCTCACTATCTCACCTTCTTATCGCCTCATCTCCTCACTCCCTCACCTGCTCACTACGCACCTCCTCACATTCTCAATTCTTCACCACCTCATCTTCTCCCGTCCTCACCTTCCCACCTCCTCATAGCCTCACTTTCTCACCTCCTTACTTCCTCACTCCCTCACCTCCTCACCACCGCACCTCCTCACAGTATCACCACCTCACCTCCTCACTGCTTCACCTCCTTACCACCACACCTCCTCACATTCTGACTTCCTCACCACCTCATCTTCTCAACTCCTCACCTTCTTACCTCCTCAGCTCCTCACTGCCTCACCCTCTCACTACCTCACCTCCTTAATGCCCCACAGCCTCACTGCCTCACGCAGAAGCTTTGGAGCCCACAGACTGCTTTCTGGATCTTGCAAAGAAGTGACAGCTGATGCTGAGTCGGTATCCTGAAACACCTGATCCATGGTCAGAGAAAGCCAGGTGGACCCAGAGACTTGATGGGGCCAGAGGGTCTCCAGTCCCCAGACTCACCCCTTTTTCTAATCTTCCCCTTTCTCGGATGTCAGTGTGTAAGAAATTCCTTCTTCAGGAGCAGCGGGGTTTTTGAGTTGGAAGACCCCTTGCAGGTACCACGAGGGAGGAGGGTGAACACAACTGAAATAGTGCCTGGGAGGAAAGGGGGAGAAGGAATGGAGAAATGGCTCTTTGTTTAGGGATGGCTTTAAGCAATCTTCTATGTGTTTCTGTGTTTTATTCTGGTGTTTTTCTAATTTAGAAATGATCAGGTTTAGGATCCACCCTACACTGGTATGACCTCAACGGATAGATCACATTACATTTAGATTACATTATGGAAAGTAATTACATTACATTACCTGTGAGATAATTACATTACATCACATTATGGAAAGGAAAGTATTACATTACATTACATGTAAGATAATTACGTTACATCACATTATGGAAGATAATCTGCTCTACCCAATACCAGTTGGCTTAATCACATGTCACTCCTTGACAGTAAGTAGGCTAGTGTTTGGCCAAACAACTAAGAACCATAGCCTAGCCAGGCTGACACATAATCATCTCACTAGGCTTCTAAAATATCATATTTCAAAATCAGAAGTGTATTTTGCTTAACTCTTGCATCACTGGTAATAATGACTCTAAGATTCCCAGTTTTCAAAATTGAATATAAAAATTGAAGGTGTTGGTGTAGTGTATTCTGAACTCTGTAATGTGAATGTTCCTTTATAATGATTACATATATAATCATATTATCTATATCATCATATATGGCACATATATATAATATGATTATATAGATAGACAATCACTGTAAAGAAACAATCACATTATACACGGGGGAGCCTGGGTGGTGTAAGCAGTTTGTGATCAACTGCTAACCTAAAGTTGACAGTTCAAACCCACCCAGCGGCTTTGTGGAAGAAAGGCCTGGTGAACTGCTTGTGTAAAGATTACAGCAAAAAAAACCCCTGTGGAGTGGTTCTACTGTGTAACACATGGGGTTGCCATGAATTGGGGGCTGACCTGACAGCAGCTAACAGCCACAGCATATATTTATATGTGTTTGTGTATATACATATATATACATGTATATACGTTGTTTTCTTCCAAACCAAACAACACAGAAGCAGTATAGTTCAAGATTAAGTTTGGCTCTGGAGTGTAATCCCAATATAAATAGGACTAGAATAGTTCCTGAAGACACAGACAAATTGGATTTGTCTTGTGCTCAGCTGGCTGAGCTTTACTTCTGCTCTTTCAATATGGAACACTCTTCCTTTTCATCTTATCTGTCAAAACACAACTTATCCTTCAAGACCAAGTTCACATGTCACTCCCATTGTATAACTGGTCTTAAGCTGCCATCAAGAAGGGAATTCTCCCTCTGAATTTCTGAGCACTTTTTTTTTAAAATGAAACCTAAAATTTATTTTACTGTTATTTATTTTATTTATGTTTTTTCTTTCTGGTTGAAGTTCACAGCATGTATAAAACCTTAAAATACAATTTATAGAACTTGCTAGAAAAATTAAAACAACTAATTCTGCATATGACATCATAGCCTATTTAATTTCCTCTTAAATACTAAATGTGATAGGTTTTGCCACTTGCATATTTTACAATTACTGTATTTACTTTTTTTATTCCAGGATTTATTTTGATACAATTATAGATTTACAAGCAGTGCTAAGAAATAACACAGACCCCAAGTACCCTTTACCCAGTCACCCCAAGTGGCGACCTCATGGTACAATAGCACAACCAGGGTATGGACATTGATACAATCCACCACCCTTATTCATGTTTCCTCAGTTTTAACTGTACTCATTTGTGTGTGTGTCTATTTAGTGCTATGCAATTTCATACATGTGTAGGTTCACACATTAAACACCCAGATTGTTTCTTTCAGGTAACTAACCAAATATTACAAGATCCATTTACACAGGAAATTACTCCATCGCCACCACAGCTACACAGCCCTCAGTGTACTTTCTTCTCATGTGGAAAGAAAAAAAAAAAACCTTTTGGCACTTTAATACATCCCCCAAAGAATACCACACTGAGCAGAAGCAATCTGATTCCCCGGCTGGAATGATATAAGTGGAATTAAATATTTAAAAGGATTTCTTGATAGTTGTTGAAATTCCTGGGCCTCTGCTGTGAGACTTGACAGCTTGGTAATTGCTAATTCGCTTTTATGTTAATTTATCTCGTTCCTCCTCCAGTCGACAGCTTTCATTTTAGACGGGAAGACTTGGTGGTGGTGTCAGAGCCACTCCTACAGCATGACTAGGGAGTGCACTAGACTGAAGAGAGCGAGCGGAGGGCCTCGTACTCCCAACTGCGCCTGCAGCTGAGACCTGACTCAGGGAAGATGCTCAATAAGACACATTTCATGAGTGAAGCCTGTAGACTGGAATGGGATTTTCCAAAGAGGAGATTAACTGTTCTGCAGCCAAGCGAGCATTCATTCACTTACAGCTGTTGGAGGCATCTGACTGAGTGGAAACAGCGGAAGCTTTAGAGTAAGACACAGCGGGGTTCAAGTCTTTTCTCTGCCATTTACTAGCTGTGTGGCTTTGGGAAAATTACTTAACCTTCCTCGATGTGTTTCCTCATCTACAAAATGCAAATAATGTGCTGTGTGTGTTTTAGGGTGCTGGGTTTGGAGCCCTGGTGGGGCAGTGGTGAAGCATTCGGCTCTAACCAAAAGGTCGGCAGTTCAAATCCACCAGCCGCTCCTTGGAAACTCTACGGGGCAGTTCTACTCCGTCCTATAGGGTCGCTATGAGTCAGAATCGACTCGTCAGCAGTGGGTTTTTTGTTTTGTTTTGTTTTTTGGTGTGTTTAAGAAATTAACATATGGACTTACCCATGGCAGTGCCTGGCACGTGATAGCAAGAAATGCTGGCTTCATTTTTCCTCCTCCTTGTAAGCAACTGTGACTCTATTTTTGGTTGTTGTGATACATTCCTTCCCTCTTCCCAAACCCAGTCAATAACACGCATTCAATGATGGCTTCCTTTGTGCCAGGCTCTGTGGTACGTGCTGGGCATGCAGACATCAAGCAGCAGAGCCTGGACCCTCCAAGATCTAATGGGCAAAAAAGACAGGAGCAGGGCAGGATGGCATTCACTGGGCCGTGGGCACAGACCCAGCCTTCTGGAGATCCTCGGCAGTGATGGCACCTGGGAGGTGTCTTAGTTATCTAGTGCTGCTGTAACAGAAACACTACAAGGGGGTGGCTTTAAAGAACAGAAATTGATTTTCTCACAGTTCTGGAGGCTAAAAGTTCAAATTCAGGCCTTGGCTCTAGAGTGAGGTCCTTTTTGGTCTATTTTAGTTTCTAGTAGCTTCCAGCAATCCTTGGAGTTCCTGGGCTTGCAGATTTGTCTGCCTCCTTCATCATCAGATTGTGTCGGCTGGTGTCTGTCTTCCTCCTATGTCTGCTTGCTTCTGGGTCTAATCTGCTGTTTTTATATCTCAGAAGTGATTAGGTTTAGGAGGCACCCTACACTTATGGGAAACCCTGGTGGCATAGTGATTAAGTGCTACAGCTGCTAACCATAAAGTTTGGCAGTTCAAATCCACCAGGTGCTCCTTGGAAGCTCTATGGGGGCAGTTGTACTCTGTCCTATAGGGTCAAGTCGGAAACAACTCGATGGCAACGGGTTTGGTTTTTTGGTTTCTACACTGAAGTGGCCTCCTTGACATAACAAAGAAAACTCTTTCAAAATAGGATCATATCCACAGGTATAGGGGCTAGGATTCCAACAAGTATTTTGGGGAACACAATTCAATCCACAATAGGAAGTGATCAGGAAACATTAGTGGACCTTCCATTCAATGAGCTCAGTTTTACCCTTGCCCTCTGTCACCTGGCTGCTACTCATATTCTAGAAACAAATCCTCTCATTAGCCCCGACTCTCCATTCTGGAGAAGTTCCTGGAGGGAGATGGACCCATGAGAGTATGCTGTTTTTCTTCTCCCCAAACCCACTCCTCTGCACAGTAAGAGCCAAGAATACAAATTTATTGTATAAAATGGAGAGTGTATCTGTAGCAGATAATGATATACAAGAAATAAAACCTTCCTTATTTTTCTGTTATTCACTTAATTTATACGAGCCCTGGTGGTGCAGTGGTTGAGCACTTGGCTGCTAACCAGAAGGTTTGAACCCACCAGTCACTCCACGGGAGAGAGATGTGGCAGTCTGCTTCTGTAAAGATTACAGCCTTGGAAACCTTATGGGGCAGTTCTACCCTGTCCTATAAGGCTGCTCTGAGTAGGAATTGACTCGATGGCAACGGGTTTGGGTCATTTTTTTGTTATTCATTTAATTTGTATTTAGAGTTGCCAGTCCCGGGAGGGGGCAGAAACTCAATTCTGGGTCAGTTTGGGGTCTTTCTTCCTGGGTACCATCTGGGTACTAGGGGGCATATGCCATGCCAAAGTGTATATAGGGGGTCAGCTAGTATTCGCACCACCTGTCCTGACAGCTCAGCTGTCTGATGGCCCATCTGGTTTGTCAACTCCTCCATGGAGGGAAGCTACTGATTTGTCCTTCCTATCTATGAAGTCCTCTGTAGGTCTGTGTCTCTCTGCTGACTCCATGCTATGCTTGGCCATGATTCCCTGGGAATCATCCCACACTGCAGCCTCATTGCCGTGCGAGGCCGACTCTGAGCTTGTTCTCCTAGACTCTGAGTCAGTCTTCCTGCCTCCTGCAGACTCCTGCCCAAAGCCAGCTCAGCCTCCTCTCTTTGGGGGACCACACATTTATCTGGGATGTTGTTCAGACCCTGGCCTCTTTGACTGTACTTGACTGCACTTTGAGGTGTCTCCTGACTCAGAACAAGACCAGACTCCAACCGTCTCTGTAAAAGCCAGGCCTAAGAATTACTGTCAGAATTCTCAAAATGAGCATTTCGGGGGCAAAGATGTGGAAAACACAGACATTCTCTTCCGACTCCTTTCTCCTCACGACTGGTTCCCCCTGACCCTAGGTGTATTCGAAATATGAGAGATGGGGCTTTCTGGCCAGTCATTCACTCTCAAGGTGGGTTTTCTTTGTAGACAGCCATCAGCACTGTTTCTTTGGTGTGTGGGTTTGGGGCGAGAAGAAGGGGATACACAAGAACTTCTCAAATCTTCCCTCTCTGTTTTAAGGCAGCACACATGCTAGTTTTGCGTTTCCACTTCTCCAACCACTCATTTCTCCTTGCCTTCTGTCTTAAGAAGGTTTTTTAAAATGACTGGGATGACTCTTTTTTTTAAGATGGCAATAGAAATCTTCTTGACATGACATGGAATTTTAACCACAGAAGAGGAACACAAGGTCATCTCAGAACACATTTTGAGAAGATGCTTTTTCTTTTTCTTTTTTTAAAAATAATAGGGTGTTTTTGGTGAAAGTTTACACAGCACGTTAGGTTCCCATTTAACAATTACTATGCATGTTCTTCAGAGACGTTGGTTACACATTCTCATTAATTCCCTTCTGGATGTTTCGCTTCCAGAAATCTGGTTGTCCTGTCCCCTTACCCTTTCATTTTTGTTTTATAGCAATTATTGACCATTTGGTCTCATACAGATGATTTTTTTAAAGATACGCAGTAGTCCTTTGTAATATTGTTTATTTTATGAGCCAGGCCTTTGCCTTTTCAATCCCCATTTTCCTGGGGAGTCCCCCACAACATCTCTCTTCCCTCCACCCTTCCCCACCCTGGCTTCTTAGCCAAGCCTCTGTACCTCCAGGAATCTTTCTCTGGCTGCCCAGATGTCTGGGGGCTCTCGCGTGTGTGAATTTGTACAGCACTCCCTGCCTACAACACTCTCAAGGCACCTTGGGGCCCATCTATGTTGAGAATTAACTCTTCTAGTAACACGCCTGCCTTCCCCGTTAGATTGAAGGGGCTGGGAACACAGGAGGCATAGCTTTTGTCTTTACCATCTTGACCGCAGTCCCATCCTGGCCTCTGTGGGCCTGGGGTCCACCCGTCCTGTCTGTGTTCAGCCCCCCACTCTGACCCATGCTCTCTGGCTTGGCTCAGTCCTCTGGACCTGGCACCTCTTCTTGTCCAGGTAGGAATTCCCCCACCCTGGCTATGGGCGTAAAGCCCATTCTCCCAAACAGCTGGACTCAGCCCTCTCCTCCTCCACCTCCCCTTGGGTGGAGTTTGAGGATGGAGGGCTTTCTAACAATTTAACATCTCAATTAATAAAGTGAGTTTGAGAGTCCTTGGTCTGGCTCTGACATGAACCAGCTGGCTCTCCACGTACCTGCTTCTTGCCCCATCCCAGCCCGAGTCTCCCCCTTCTTTAGAATGAAGATTATAGTACCTAACTCATAAGGATTTGGGAAGCACTAAATATGATTATGTGAGGAATTGGTGGTTCAGGGTACAATTCTTGCCTTCCATGCAGAAGGCCCAGGTTCGATTCCCGGCCAATACACCTCCAGCACAGCTACTACAGGTCTGTCAGTGGAGGCTGGCCTGTTGCTGTGATGCTGAACAGGTTTCAGCGGAGCTTCTAGACTAAGACGGACTGAAGACAAAGGCCTGGTGATCTACTTCCAAAAATCACCCAGTGAAAATCCTATGGATCATAAGGGTCCTATCTACAACTGATAATAGGGATGGCGCAGGACTGGCCAGCATTTCGTTCCATTGCTCACGAGGTCGTCATGAGTCAGAGACAGATTCGTCGGCAGCTGACAACAACAGCACCAAATATGATTATATATGTAAAGGACTGCGGATTAAGTAACTACTAACTAACGGCGTAAGCATGTGTTGCAGACATCTGTGCGCTGCCGATGCTGCTGGCGGTGAGCGGGGCTGCTCTGCTGGAGAGCCTCTCTGCTTGCTATGGTGGTGGTGAGTGCTTGGCACCTTCCCAGATTCTCCTAAAGGGCTTAGTTCCTGCAGGGCTTTCATGTTGGGCTTCGCGGAACAAGACACTAATACCATCATTTCCTCGCCCCTTCAACACCTCTTACAGTTTATACATTATCTGCAAACATTCTGGTAATTGCTCCAGGTTTATCCCCTGGGGGAGGGATGAAATCACTGCTGGTCCGCCTGCAGGTGCTGTGTTAATATGACGCCTAATTTCACAGCTTCTGTGAAATTTTCTGGTTCGCTTATCATTGGGAGTTGGAACATCACTGGGCTTTCCGTCCTGGCGACTGTCCTTGGAGAGGTGTGTTCATTTGTGCAAACCAAGGACTTAGTTAATGATTTTTTAATTAAAAACGTTCTAATTAATGATTTTTTGAAATTTTGGAATATTAGATTTACAGAAACATTGTAAAGATAGTGCAGAGAGTCCTCGTATACGCCTCCCCCTTTTCCCCTTGTAAGTTTATATCTTACCTTAAAACGAATAAATAAAAAACAGTTGCCATGGAGTCGACTCTGACTCAGGCGACCCCATGTGTGTCAGAGGAGAACCATGCTCCGTAAGGTTTTCAACGACCGATTTTTTCGGAAGTAGATCCCCAGGCCTTTCTTCTGAGGCACCTCTGGGTGTTGCCGAGCATGTTAACCGTCTGCATCATCCAAGGGCTACTATGTGACATTACCGTGGGACTGGTACATTACTGTTAACTAAACCTTGGACTTAACCCTTTGGTTACCAAACTGCTATTTAAAAATTTTTTTTTTCATTACATGTGTTTTAAGCATTGGTATGCCTGCTTACTAATTGGTTGGTAATATGCATTTTGAGAAATATGATCTGGTAATACAAGCTACCAGTAAGGCAAGTGGCACTCTGATGCCACTCTGGCACCACCGATCTGTGATATGACAGTATACCAATAAGAACTAAACAGAGAATTTATTGCAGGGGCTTTTCCATTAGGTTACATGAGGCATCTCTGTTTTTCCAAATATGACACAGAAAAACCAAAAAACCCATCAGGGCTCCCTAACTATTACACAGGAAAGCCATAACTATGCTTGCAAGCCTTATAGAAATAAAGGGAAAAAAGGCAAAAGTTTACAAAGCTAACGCATCCAGAAGCATCCAAGAATGCTCGACCTACACAACAGCAAGGCTCCAGCTCGGGTCTGCTGCGCTTCACGCGTTTCAGAAGGGACCCACCTTGATGCTGAATGCGTTAGAACTGGAATAATGCACTACCTTCGGGGTGCAGAGGCTGGTATACTGTTAAATCAGTAGTATAACTAAAGCCTTATTAATTTGGATCTCACCAATTTTTCTATTAATGTCCCCTTTCTGTTCCAGGATCCAATCCATGGTACCACTTTGCATGCAGTTGTCATATCTCCTCAATCTCCTCTGATCTGTGACAATTTCTCAGTCTTTTCTTGTTTCTCGTGACCTTGGTAGTCTTGAGGATACTCACTAGGTATCCTCTAGAATGCCCTCCCATCTGGGTTTATCTAATGTTTTCTCATGATTAGACTGGGATTTTGGGTTTTGGGAAAGAATAGGACATCATATCGGGACACCTGATGTCCACAGGACACCACTGGTGACGCCAACCTTCATCCTTTGGTTAAGGTGCTGTTTTCCAGCTTTCTCCACTGCAAGGTTTCTGTTTTCCCCTTTCCTCAATTTATTATTTCTTGCGGGACAGTGGCGGTTCAGCGGTAGAATTCTCACCTTCCATGCTGGACAGCCAGGTTGGATTCCCAGCCAAGGTTACCTCAAGTGTGCCATCACCCGTCTTTCAGTGGAGACTTGCATGTTGCCATGACGCCGAACAGGTTTCAGTGGCACTTCCAGACTAGGACAGACTGCGAAGAAAGGCCTGGAGATCTCCTTCCAAAAATCAACCAATAAAAACCCTATGTATCATCATGGTCCAATCCACAACCAATCATGGGGATGCACAAGACTGGGCAGCGTTTTGTTCTGTTGTGCATGGGTTTGCCATGAGTTGGGGGCCCATTCGACAGCAGCTAACAGCAATAATCTATTATTTGGAAGCAAGTTACTAAGTGTAGCTGCCCTCAGGTAGGGATGGTTAAGGTCCACCTTCTGTTGGGGAAGGGTGTATCCACATATATTTTTGGATTTCTTCTGTAAGAAAGATTTGTCTCTTCTACCATTTATTTATTCAAATGTTTATTTATATCATTGTGGACTCATGTTTATTTATTTTGTATTTTGGGTTGTAACCCAATACTACATTATTTTGTTGCTTAAATCATTCTAACTTTGGTCATTGGGATCTCTTTCAGGTCAGCTCTTATGTCCCTTTGACATGTCCCATCTTTTAATTTTCTGAATATTTTCTAACTTTCTGGAAGTATGAGATGCTCCAGGCTTATCTTGTATACTTCCTGTCCTTATCCTAGAAGGAGCTATTTCTCCAAGGAGTCCTAGTTCCTTTTATTGGAGAATAGTATTAGAAACCAAGCTCTGAACACTGAGTGTGAGCTGTCTGATGTTTGAAGGAGGCTTAGTTCACATTTACTGACTACCCTCATCCCCAGTGGACATAGTCTGTGGTCCTGGCAAGCAGAGGTCAACAATGATGAGCACAAGCCAAGACCATTACTACCTAAAGCAATAGGTGGTTGGTGCAGGGCTTGTCTTATTTTATTGGCACAGATAAATGTCTAACAGCCCCACTTTTCAGAGTTATCTGCTGTGGAACAGGGCACAGGGTAAGGGTGTAGATGTCAGAGCCCATATTGCATAGACCCACAGCCAACTGAACTGAGTTCTTTCAGCACATATGGTCATAAGCACACCCAAAGTTAAGCCATGTTAGGAGCTAGGCAGCAGGAGGATGAACTTCCCCAAATATGTCAGATTATGGAGGCAGGGTGGCTGGTATCACAGGTCAGGCCAACCAAGGGTTGAGTACAGAAGTAGACAGGCTGGAGGGAGAGATGAGCAAACTCAGATCCCAAACAATGAGTGATCCCAAACAGTGAGTGTTCCTGTAGGACAATGGACAATAGAACTGGAAACTGAAACTATTTTTTTTTTAAAAGTACAGGCTGTTTGATTGCCATGTTCAAGTGGAACCATCCTAGTGGGCAATAGATTAGATTCAGTGGGTCAGCTCAGGCTGGGCGGGTATGAGGTCTGCTGCCTGGAGACCAAGAGGCTTAGCGTGCAAAGAACCCCATGTGCAGCAGAGCCTGGCACAGAGCCTGTGTGCTGTCTGCTTTCTTCTATGTTTTCTACTGTGTGTGAGCTGAGGCAAGTGGTGCTGCAGAAGATGGCAGATCAGAGCCCTATGGATGGAGCCTTCTCCTGATAGAGGTAGGAGGTTGAGGTTCTAGATATCTAGGGTGGCTCCAATTTCCTCTCTGAGAAGCTACCTCCTCTTTGATGACCAAATTTAGAGTCCACGCTATCCCTGGCTCATCAGAATATAATATTTATAGAAGGAGTGCATACATATAGCGATGGCGGGGATGGGGAGACTAGATTTTGTTATAGCAATTGGTAAATTTGGATAATGTAATTTAGTTTGTCATATGTCTAAAATCTATACAATAATGAGAGTTATATAGAGGTTCATTATGCATAAGTTTGGTTGGCTTGTTGTTGTTATGTGCCATCAAGTTGGTTCTGACTCATAGTGACCCTATGTACAACAGAATGAAACACTGCCCAGTCCTGCACCATCCTCATAATCGTTATGTTTGAGCCCATTGTTGCAGCCACTGTGTCAGTCCGTCTAGGTGAGGGTCTGCCTCTTTTTTGCAGGCCCTCTACTTTACCAAGCATGATGTTCTTCTTTAGGGACTGGTCTATCCTCATAACATGTCTAAAGTATGTGAGACAATGTCTTGCCATCCATATTTCTAAGCAGTGTTCTGGCTGTACTTCTTCCAAGACGAATTTGTTCATTCTTCTGGCAGTCCATGGTATATTCAATATTCTTCGCCAACACTATAACTCAAAGGCATCAGTTCTTCTTCAGTCTTCCTTATTCATTGTCCAGCTTTCTCATGCATATGAGGCAGTTGAAAATACCATGGCTTGGATCAGGCTCACCTTAGTCCTCAAAGCGACATCTTTGCTTTTTAGCACTTTTGCAGCAGATTTGCCCAATGCAATAAGTCATTTGATTTCTTGACTCCCACTTTCATGGGCATTGATTGTGGATCCAAGAAAAAGGAAATCCTTGACCGCTTCAATATTTTTCTTAGTTTATCATGACGTTTCTTATTGGTCCAGTTGTGAGTTGGTTGGCTTAAGCCCTGGAAATTTTCTGCTGCAATTTTTTAAGTTTCTCATTACATCCAAGTTCCCTAGAGTTATTGCCTTTATTTTATGAGTCTGATAGGAAAACATTTGATATTTGGAAGACTTTTCCTTGGCCTGAAAAATCGCTTCTGAATTGGAAGGGGATGGAGTCCTCCTGGCATTGTTCATGTCTGGGCTATAGCACAGCTTCCAGAAGGGCCTGTGTCAATTCTCTCTCAGCAGGGCTGGCTGGAGCTTGTGCAGACTGCACTGTGGGACTAAGATAAGAAAACAATTAACTTTTCATAATTAAAAATTTTCCCTACTTGATTTTCAAATGAGGAAGAAAAAGGTAAGCTTTTGTTTAATATATTTACAGATACGTTCTTGAAATCTGACCGTAATGTTAGAGTTCATTTATTTGTTTGGTCATTCAACAAATATTCCCTTTCAGAAAGCCAGCCAAATGTTTTGCAGAGCAGCTGCTCTGTGCTATGCCTTGTGTTTGGTGCTGGGGAGAAAGAAGCTGGTTCCTGCCCTCACAGGTGGACAGTCCCATGGGGTAAGTGATAAACAGAGGCACGAGGAGAAAGGAATGAAGTATGAAGCCAGGGAGACCCACAATTCTGCCTCTAATGAGCTTCCTGGATGACTTACTAGGCGTGATGATATGGTTGGGTTCTGGTTCGAAACGGTGGACTGAGCACCATTATATATCCTGTATGCTATTTCTTTATCAGATATACGGTTTCTCCAGCCTCCAATTCTCCCCTGAAGTGATGTTAAAGAAGTACAAAATAACAACAGCAAAATTTTCATCCAGGAGATGGGAAATGGGGCGGTGAGGAATGGCAAGAGCTGTTTATAGATTTCAGAAATGTATAGCAGACAGGATTGTACTGGTATGCTGGTGGATCAAGCAGAGTAGGTCCAGAATGAGGCCAGGAGGGGACTGCAGTGGAAATGGCAAGTGTTCTTTCTCTCCACTTTTAGAGGGGGTAGGCTGTGGGGCACATACAGAACTGTGTGCCAGCAATAGTGCTGGCCCTGGATTAAAAGAAGAGAAACATTTATTAAGAAGTTGAACAATCTACCAGGGAAAGACTGGATCTTATACGGTGGGCTCTGGTATGTAAGAGTAAAGCGACGCTGTCAAACTTGCTTGCTTCTCACCTTTGAATCTTAAAACAAAGTCTGTCATTGATATGCTCTGTACTCAGAACTCATATATCCCATGCCCAGGTACTTGGGGAAGCAAAACTACACAAAAGAAGAGGCACTTCATGCCAGTGACTTAAATTGTTCAACCCAGTTCTTTCATAAATATAAACAGATAATTAAACATCAACACACCTTAGAAAAACAAACAGCCTAAGAGAAGGAGACCAAGAGGAACAAATCCTAGCAGAAACAGATGATAACTTTAGGAAAGTACAGTTGGTATTTCAGAGCAATTTAATAAAATACTTATTCCATAAAATAAGAATCAGAAGTTAAAAAAACAAAAAACAAACAAACAAAAAAACCAGAGAAGAGGTGGCTGAACTTCTGGGGAATCCAGGCCATGGCAGTTCTTTCCATTTTCCTTTGGGGAGAAAACTCTAGACGAAAGTGTGGATTGTATCATGAAAAGATTAGTCCAAAGGACTAATGGTCCACAGCTACCAAGACCTTCACCGGACTGAGTCCAGTACAGCTAGATGGTGCCCGGCTACCACCACTGACTGCTCTGACC
>NW_004443959.1:7815073-7847740 GCF_000243295.1 Trichechus manatus latirostris
AAAATATTTAAAAAAAAAAAAAAAAAAGAAAGTGTGGATTGTATCAGAACCCACCAACAGGTTGTATCCTGGAAAAGTCCAACTCTGGCAACACAAGGGTTGAAATTTTAAAATAGGGATTTCAGACTTTTTTTTGAAATCGCAGGATAATTCACATACATAAACTTCGCTCTGTTGAAGTGTACAACTAACTGGTTTTTAGCATATTTACAAGTGGTGCAACCATCACCACTCTCTAAACATTTTCATCGCCCCAAAAACAAACCCCATACCCACAGGTAGTTACTCCTCAACTCCCTTTCTCCTGGTCCCTGGCAACCACTAATCTATTTTCTGTCTTTAAGTATTTGCCTATTCTGGACATTTAATATAAACAAAATCATGCAATATGTGACCTTTTGTGTTTGACTTCTTTTATGTAGCATAACATTTTCATCTAGTAACATGTATCAGTACTTTATATCTTTTTATGGCTGAATACTATTCCATGGCATGGTATAACACATTTTGTTTATCCATTCATCAACTGATGAAATTTGGGTTCTTTCTACTTTTTGGCTGTTATGAGTAATTCATGTACAAGTTTCTGTACGAACATATGTTTTCAGTTCTCTTGGGCATATATCTAGGAATGGAATTGCTAGGTCATATGGTAAATCTTTGTTTAAATTTTTAAGGAGCTACCAAACTATTTTCAAAAGCAGCTACACCATTTTACATTCCCACCAGCATCTTTGCCAACATTTCTGATTATAACCATCTTAGTTGGTGTGAAATGGTATCTCATTCTGATCTTCATTTACATTTCTCTAATGACTAATATTGTTGACTTTTTTAATGTCTTTATTGGTCATTTTTGCATCTTCCTTGGAGAAATATCTATTAAAATTCCTTTGTCCATTGTTTAATTGGCTTATTTTTCTTTTTATTGCTGTGTTGTAAGGGTTCACTATCCTGTATACTATTTCTTTATCAGCTATATGGTTTGCAAATATTTTCTCTCATTCTTTGGGTTGTCTTTTCACTTTCTTGATAGTGTCCTTTGAAGTACAAAAATTTTTAACATTGATGAAGTCTAATTTATGTATTTTTTGCTATTTCCAATCTTGATGCCTTTTATTTATTTTCTTGCCTGTTTGCCCTGGTTTAAAACTCTGGTACAATGCTGAATAGACGTGGCAAGTGTGGACATTCTTGTCTTGCTCCTGATCTCAGGGGGAAAGCCTTCTGTCTTCATGATTAAGTCTGATTCTAATTGTGGGTTTTTCATAGTTGTCTGTTATTAGATTGAGGACATTTCCTTCTATTCTTAGTGTTTTTAACACGAAAAGTAACTGTATTGGATTTTATACAATGCCCTTTATCTCTAGTAACAATTTTTTGTCTTAAAGTCTATTTTGTCTGATATTAGTATAGCTACTCCAACTCTCTTTTGGGTACAGTTTGCATGCTACATCTTTTTCTATCCTTTTACTTTTTTTTATTTATTTATTTCTTTGAATCTAAAATGTTCTCTTATAGACAGCGTATAGTTGAATCATGCTTTTTTTTAATCCCCTTCTGCCAACTTCTGTCTTTTGATTTCGGTTTTTAATTCATTCAAGTTTAATGTAATTACGGTATCACTGCTGCAGGCATCTGCAATGTTGAACAATTGCTGTTGATTGTTTTTAACAAATGCTTTCAGGGAAAAGGCTGTTCACACTCAGTGAGCTCTGAATCAAGTCACGCAAAGACAAGACTTGCTAGTAAGGGTCTCCAGGGAATTGTCAGACAGGTCAGATAATGGCAATTCTATCGGAGTGAGGCTTTTGAGGGCTCAAAACATATTTTGTTTTTTCCAGTGGCTGCTAGGCTGCTGGTTTTCACCATGATTGTTGGGTTGTTGGTTTTCAGGATGACTTGGAACTAGGAAGAGGAGGATGGGAAGAGGGCAAGTTAAACACTATAAAAGCTCACTGTATTTACCACAGTGTAGCCATTTAAAAAAAAAAAAATGCTCCTCAGATTTTTGCAATCCTTTCATTAATTTCCAGCGTTCTAAAAAAATTGTTTTTGACAATGTTTCCCAGGGTTTTCTTTTGCTTGAATGGAGGAATGGATTTTGGAGAACCTTAATCTGCCTTTTCCACAGATGTACTCTAAGATTTCAGATTCTTAACCATCTCAGGCCACGTTACCAAGGGGTAGAATTATTTATTATTGCCAATCTGAATTTGATGAATATTTATTAAAAGTCTGAGATATTTTCCTCCAAGCAATCTTTGACAGGGGGTTGGGATCTATAAGTTTGAATTTCCTCTCAGACTCACACATTTTGAGCAACAGCTTTTATTTCTTCATCAGGAAAGTGGTGCTATTAAGCATCTATAGTTTTTGTCCATATTACATGACTATTGTGCTTTGATATATTTGACTTCTAGGTTGGAAATCTATTTAATCAGCCAGTGAAACCTGAGATTTCAGCCAAGGGTTTTTATTGCAAGAAACATCTTAATAAAAATAAATCCTTAATTTCTCCTACCCCAAAGGTAACTTTATTAATGTATTCAGCACATTAAAAGAGTAAAAGAATACACTGATCTCAATAGATGCATTAAAAGCATTTCATAAAATTTAACATCCAATTATAATTTTAAAAAAAGAAAGAGGGAAATAAAACTCAGCACACTAGAATTAGAAGAAAACTTCTTTAACTTAATAAAGTGTATCTATAAAAACCTACAGGCACCATCTTACTTAGTGGTGAAACATTAAAGTAATTCCCACTAAAACCCAGAAAAAAGCCAAGTATGTCCACCCTTACAAAATGATTTAATGTGATACAAGCAGTCTTATCCCAGGCAGTAAAAATAGGACATGGAAGTTGTAAGAATTGGAAAAGAAGAGACCAAACTGTCATTTTTTTGTGGATTATATGACTGTTATGTGGAAAACCCAAGAGATTAGACAATTCAAATTAATAAGAGAGTTTACCAAGATGCTGGATTTTTTTTTTAAATTAAAAAATTGTATTTTCATACACCAAACATCAAACAGAAAATGTCATTTAACACAAAATACGAATTAAAATAGCTACAAAACAAACCAATAAACAAAAATAAACATAGCTACCTAGCAATAAATGTAACAAAGATGTGCAAGACTTCTGTGGAGAAAATGGTAGAATTTACTGAAAGCCATTAAGGAAAACCCAGGGATATGTCATGTTTATAGCATAAAGGTGTTAATTCTTAATATCAGAAAGATGTTAATTCTCCCAAAACTAGTCCCTGAATTTAATGTAATTCTATTTTAAAACTTCGATAGGATTTTTCATAAAACTCAATGAGTTTATTCTAAAATTCATATGGAAGAATAATAGATAAACAACAGCCAAGACTTTGAAGGAGAACGAGGTGGTGATGGGGGATAGCAGCTTGCCTTTGGATCTCAGAGCGTATCACACAGGGATGAGAGCTAAGGCAGTCTTACATTGGCATAGAAGTAGACAAGCAGAGCTGTGGGGGAGAAGAATCAAGAGACTTCCGAAAGACTCGCACATGGGTGGAAATGTGATATGTAACTGAAGGTCACTGGAGGAAGGATAGACTATTTAAGGAAGGATGTTGTGATAATTGGTTATCCATATGGCAGACAGTGAAACTGGATCTTTACTTTGTCCCTGATGCAAAACTCAATCTTGAATGGATTAAAGACTTAAATGCTAAAGTCAAAACTTGGAAGAAGAAAATATGGAAGAATATCTTTATGGTCTCAGGGTAGAGGGGGGTTACTTAAACAAATGCTGAAGAGAACATTGATACATTCAGCTGCATTAAGGGAATATTGTTCATTAAAACACTATAAAAATTTAAGAGATAAGTGACAAACGGGCATAAAGTATTTTCAACACACAATTTATGAAAGATCTAGAATATATAAAAATTCCTGAAAAAATGAAAACAAACTACCCAATTAAAAAAAAAGTACAAAAGACAAGTATTTCACAGAAAAGGAAACACGAGTAGCCAATTAATATGTGAAAAGAAGCTCAATCAAATTAGTAAATAAGGGAAAGTAAACTCAAACCATTAGGAGATATCATTAACACCCACACCCCCACACACCAGATTGACAAAAAATTAAAGTCTCACAAGATAAAGTGTTAGCAAAGATGTGGAACAAATCTTTTATATTGCTGGTAAACCAAAAAAAAAACAAAAACAAAGCCATTGTTGTCGAGTTGATTCAGACTCATAGCGACCCTACACGGCAGAGTAGAACTGCCTCGTAGGGTTTCCAAGGAGCAGCTGGTGGATTTGAACTGCTTACCATTTGGTTAGCAGCCATAGCTCTTAACCACTACGCCACCAGGTAGAGGGTTAAAATGGTGCAATCACTTTGGCAGAGAAAGAACACTATTTATTAAATTTGAAGATGCACAAACCCAAAGATCCAGCAGTTTCACTCCTAGGCATATTCCAAAGCAGAACCTTTCCACATGAGAGCCTGGATACATACAAGAATAGCCACAGTGACATTGATTGTAACTTAAAAAAAAAAAAAGCACTGAAAATAACTGAAATGTTCATTGACAAGAGAATGAGTAAATTGTGGCTTGTGGCATATTTATACAACTGAATGCTGCACACAGTGAAAATGAATGAACCATAGTTATGGGCCTCAGCATGAACGAATCTGGCCCACGGCGGAGCAGAATACGTAACTCACAAGAGAATACACACAGCGTGACGTCATTTCTATAAAGTTAAAAGATATGCAAATCTAAGTGATGTATAGAAACACACTTGTAAACCTATAAAGGATAGGAAAGGATGATAAACAGAGAATTGAGGATCGTGGTTATCTGTGGAGGGAGGGCTGGGATAAGAGATGGGCACAAGGACACATCAAGGGCATTGGGAAGTGTATTCCTTCTTAAACTGGGAATCAGCTTCATTTTCATTATTTTATTATTCACTTGGATTCTACACGCTGTGTCTGCTCAGTGCTTACCAGAGGAAATGAATAAAAGACCCACATCCAGATAAATCTTGGTGAAAATTTGACACACCAAGGAAAAATAAAAGATCTTTAAAGTATTTACAGAGAAACACGTACAAATGTTTCTACCTACAAAGGAACAAGAATCAAGACTGGCATCAGATCGGTAATAGAAATGCTGGAAGCTAGAAGGTAATGGAGCAATGCCTACAACGTAACTGCTAAGCTGAACAACAAGGGCTTATGGGCTATAATCGTAAAGCCTCACATTTAATTTATTCAGCAAGATCGGTTTTGTTCGTTTGTTTGCTTTTCCTCTGTCTCTGAATGACATTTAGGGCAAATCCCACGATTTTTTCTGGTCTTTTTCAGGGACAAAATGGGAGCCCTGGTGGCGCAGTGATCAAGAACACAGGCTGCTAACGAAAAGGTCGGCAGTTGGAAACCACCAGCCACTCCTTGGAAACCCTATGGGGCAGTTCTACTCTGTCCCATGGGGTCGCTATGAGTTGGAATCAACTCCACAGCACACAACAATAATGACAACAATGCAATGTCCATGTTGGGCAAAGTGATGCTCCCCCCAAAAGATGTCCATGTCCTAATCCCCAGAACCTGTATGTTACCTCCCATGGCAAAAGGGATGTGTACATGTGATTGAGTTGAGGACCTAGACATGGGAAGATTATCCTGGATTATCTGAATGGGCCCAATTTAGCCAGAGGGGTTCTTATAAGTGAAAGAAGGAGGCAGGAGAGTCAGAGGCAGAGAAGGAGCCGTAACGATGGAACCAGAGATCAGAGTGATGGAATTGTTGACTTTGAAGGTGGAAGAGGGCCGCAAGCCAAGGAATGCTGACAGTCTCAAAAAAAAAAAAAACCCCAAAAAACCAAACCTGTTGCTGTTGGGTCAATTCCGACTTACAGTGAGGCAATGTCTAGAAGCTAGAAAAGACAAGAACAGATTCTGCCCGAGAGCCTCTAGCAGGGAATGCAACACCCCCCACCCCCACCCCTGCCGACCCTTGATTTTGGTCCAGTAAGATCCGTTTTGGACCTCTGACCTCCAGAACTATAACATAATAAATTTGTGTTGTTTTAAGCCACTAATGTGGGGTAATTTGTTACAGCAGTAATAGGAAAATAATACACAGTCCTCGCCCTTCCTTTTGGAATGTGGTATCTATTTTCTTTGGGTCACAGTCAAAACTTCATTTTAACATCCTCTTAAAATATTTTTGAAACCAGAAATCTGTATCCAGTCAAACTATTATGAAGCTTAGGAAAAATAAGGATATTTTCTTATATGGAAGGAGTGAAAATGTTTGTCTCGTATACATTCAAAGAAACACACACGGACATAACTACTTAGGATTGTACTTTAAAAACAAATCCATTAAAGACAAAGACATGAGATCCAGGAAACTGTGGAACTAATTCAGATGTATAAGGGAAGTAAATGTCAGGATAACAGCCTATGGGAGGCTTGCAAAGCAGGAAGAGAAAATAAGAGGTTAAAGAAGAATAACTTAGAGAACAAAGTAATTTTTGTTCAACAAACTCTGATAATGAAGCAGGAAGATCCAAGTAATATGATTAAGAAATATACTTTTTTAATTTTTCTTTCAACAATAGAAAAGAACTAGAAACCCAAGAAAAACAAAAAGCTGTATAAGAAAGTTGTGGTAGAATTTGGAAATGGGTAATGGCGATGGTTGAACAAGAGGAACACGGTTATGTCATTGAATTATATGCGTAAATAATGCTGAAATGGCAAATGTTTTGTTACATATATATTTACCACAATTTAAAAAAAGAAAGTTGTGGTAGATACTGCAACTTGGCCCACTCAACTCCATTCCAACCCCCTTGTGGTCTGTTTTAGTGATAAGATTCTCAAGGTGTGGTCCTTGGACCACCAGATCAGCACCACCGGGGAAGTTGTTAGAAATGCTAGTTTTCAGGCCCCACCCCAGATCTACCAAGTCAGAAACCGTGGAGCTGCAGCCCAGCAACCTGTGTTTTAACAAGTTCTCCAGGGGATCCCGATCCTTACCTGAGTTTGAGAACCTCTGCCTAGTTGTAAGCTAGAGTTGGCAAAGCCAAAGGCTACATTTCCCAGGCTTCCTTATAGCCGGGTTTATCATGTGTCCTAGCTCCTGCCAAGTGGATGCACCCACATGAAATTTGGATGGTAGAAGTCTGAGGGAGGCAGGCTTCTGCTACCAGCATGGTCATAGAGGCATTTGGTTTGTCTGTAGCAGGGACAGGCAGATGGCCCAGTGTCTGGCCCCTCATTTGTGGATGTCAGAGGCTGGGCATGGGCCATCTGCGTTGCTAGTATAGACTGTACATGAGACAGGGAGAACCCGTGACCACAGAGGGTGGCGATTTCTAATCCTTAGAAGACAATGTGTCTCTGGACCACGCATCGGAGCAGTGGCTTCTTGGTTCTCTACCCCTCTGATCCTCAGTCATTCCTGGAAGCTCAGCCTTGAGCCTGTGCCTCCAACCCTTCTAAAAATTTTCCACACACAAATTTATTTCTGCTTAAATTAGCTAGAATTGTTTCTGTTATCTATGACTGAACCGTGGCAATTAAAAAGATCACGGTTCAAATATGTAGTGACCTAAAATGAGACATGACATTGAGCAATTGGTCGAGCATAAGAAAAGAGAATCCATTTGATCTCGACGCATGAGATGTTCTCCCTCAAGAATAGTTTAGTCATGTTAGAAGTCCTCGTGGGTAAGTTAGATACAAGGATCCTCATTTAACCTTTCATATTAGGTCATGAATTCTTACATATTTCCCTTTACAAATTCCAGCTGTGTACACGAACGTCAACATTCTTTGGCTAATGAGATACATTAAAAGAGAAAATGAAAGGGAGATTTCATGATCTACTTTGTGTTGACGGCCCACTCAGGAATCTCCCACCAGGAAGTGGGTCTGAGGAGGGAAGCAGGAAGTGACGTGCGGAGCGTTACCTGACAACACAAAAACCCAAACACGAACACATGGCCTTTGAGTCCAGCTGGCTTTTAGGCATCAACGTGGAACAAACCCATCGAAATTGGCCACTTCAGAATATTAATAATTTTAAGTGTCAGATTCAAACCTTGTTATAAGCTTCCTTGATTCCTTTTCAGAAGACGATGATGGTGACCACATAGACATAAGGTGATGGTGAACCTAGACGCATATTGTGGAAAGGATTCAATATGCAGGCCTCTCAGTGGTGGTACCACCTTGTTTGGGGGAGGCACTTACCAAAACAAAAAAAAAAAACCAAACCGGTTGCTGTCAGGCTGATTCTGACTCATATGACCCTACAGGACAGAGCAGAACGGTCCCATAGGGTTTCCAAGGAGCAGCCGTTGAATTCTAACTGCCGTCTTTCGGATTAGCAACTGAGCTCTTAACCACTGCGCCACCAGAGCGCCATATAATTATCATATTACATAAAAATTCCATCAGTTTTAGTTTTAGAATCAATCTATCAGCAATAAGGTTGTTAAATCGTAAGTTAGTTAACAGGTGTTAACTACAGGTGCAGAACAAAATGTTAGTATTCTAAGGAAGTCCCAACAACATAAAAGGAACGGTGAAGTTGTCAGAAACTAGGAGGTAGAAGAGGTGGGGGAGGAGGGTGCAGAGCAACGTAGGAGAATTATTTCCTTCATCTTATACAACAGGAAATTAAGAAATGCTGTCTACAGTTGGAAGAAGAAGAGATAGAAGCTTCTGTATATTTTTAGAGTTGAAAATATTAACCAAATAAGAACTATTGTAATAACCAAGAAAATTCTGGAAGGAGGGTAAAGGAGGTAGGAGATAGTGTGAGCTAAATGTTTCATCTTTTAGCGTGTGGGGCCCAATAGCAAAACAGAGGTATACATGTGTTGTTAAAATCATCATGCTGAAAGAACCTTGGGGACTAAGACTAGGGGTAGGAAGAGGTGAGAGACATTTGTTTTTCCTTTAATAGCGCTCTTAGTTGTTTACATTTTTAACCATGTGTGAATATGTGTGTGTGTGTTTTCTTCTCTCTCCCATTCTAGCTCTTTCTCTCACATATCCAAACAACCTGTGGATGCTGAAGAAGAAAAAAAGAAAAAGCAGCCGGTCTCTGAAAATTTGGCCTCTTGAAACGTGAAGACGTGTGAATGGAACAGCAGAAGGACAACGCAGCAACACACCAGGTGTTAAAGCAAAAGACCCTTGGAATGATCTGTGATCCCAAAGGAGGCATCATAATGTCCCTTACTGACAATTTGCAGAAATGGACCCCGGTGTGGGTCCCTTGGGCTTGCTTGTGTTTGACCCCGCTTCTCCCATCCTTGGAGTCTCCTCTGGAATCAGCTTCACCAGTCAGAGGAGGTGCAGAATCATCACACAGGCACACTGCCCTCTTGCAAAGCTTTGAGGAAACTTGCGCTCTGCTCCGTCATTGTTGTTTGCTTTGTTACATTTGTGTTGTTGTTAGCTGCCATTGAGTGGCCCCTGACTCATGTACAATGGAACAAAACATTGCCCAGTTCTGTGCCATTCCATGACTGGTTGCAGGTCAGACCATTATGATCCATAGGGTTTTCATTGGCTGATTTTTCAAAAGTAGATTGCCAGGCTTTTCTTCCTCGTCTGTCTTAGTCTGGAAGTTCTGCTGAAACCTGTTCAACATCACAGCAACACACAAGCCTCCACTGACAGACTGGGGGTAGCTACACATGAGTTGCATTGGCTGAGAATTGAACTTTGGTCTCCTGCACAGAAGGCGAGAATTCTACCACTGACCCACCTCTGCCCCCTATAACTGTATAGCCTTTGATATTTATAACTCGCTTTTTTAGCTATCATGCTATGAGGTCCTTATGAGCCTGTGACGTTGTCCTTGGAAGTGTAACAGGTGTGAGGCCAGAAGCTACTGGGTGAGGTAGAGGAGAGAGAAGGGCCAGGCCCAGGGAGCCTGGAACGTCTTACAAGGACTTGATCTTGAGGGTGAAGGATCATTGAGAATTTGAGCTGGGAAGTGACATGGTCAGATTCCTGCTTTAGAGAGCCCATAGCCTCCCAGAGAAGGAGACCAGAATGTACAACCCGGGAGGCAGGAGGACTAGGTTACAGCTCCCAGTGATCCAGGCAGGAGCTAACAAGGGCCTAAAGAGGGATAACTGCAGTGGAGGCCGGAGAAGGAATCAAGTTTGTCTTGAATCTGTGGAAAATACTTGAAGCTGACTTCACCTCCTCCAGGACTCCATCCAACTGCCTGGTGAAGGAAGCACTTAAAACAGATTCTGGGGTCAGGTGTTGTGATTGTTAAGGTTGTATGTCACCTTGACTGGGCCATGAATCTCAGTGGTTTGGCAGTCATGATGTAGTTTGGCAGTCCTATGATGATGTGATCAGTTCCATGATGAGATCTGATATAAATGTGATCACCTCCACGGTGGAATCTTCTGCGAGTAGCCAATCAGTTGAAAGAGAGTTTCCTTGAGGATGTGGCCTGCATCCAATATAGGTGAACCTTCTGGCAATACTCACTGGAGTTTGCTCATTCTAGATCCTGCAGCTGGCTCCTGTTCATCTGAGCTCCAGTTCTTGGGACTTCAGCTAGCAGCTTACCTGCCGTCTTTCCTGCTGATGTTGGGATTCGTCGGTCTCCGCAGCTTATGAGCCAGAGGCCTGCTGTCTGACCTGCTGATCTTGGGTTTGCCAGGCAGCCCCTGCAGCTATGTGAATCAGAAGCCTCTAGCCTGATCCACGGACTGGGGACTTTCCAGCCTCTACAACCTCGTGAGCCATTTCCTTGATATAAATCCCTCTCTATATATGTTTATATGCTTTACTGGTTTTGCTTCTGTAGAGAAGCCAGCCTAAGACAGGTGTTCATGAGGATCTGGGCCTGACCTCACACCCATCATCCACATGAATGGTGACTGAGATGTAATGTGGACAGCAGAACACCCATGTGCGATGACCTGGGCAAGGCCCAGAGTTGGGATCTTGTTCGACTGCTCTGGGGTCTTCCCCTCATTTTCTTTGATGATTTCCCTGCTCCATTGATTGGTTGGAGATTTTCAGAAGTTAAACTCAAAGTTGCTTGTGGTTTTGAGTCACCTTTTTTTTTTTTAAATAGCGACTCTTGAGTGAAAATTAGGCTGCTCTGTGGGTGGCTGTTAAGGGTGCCTCATTTCCACATCAGAGAGCTGCCCACACAGCAGATTTTAGTAGCACTTGAAGTGGGACCTGATTTTGCCTCTCAGCTGCTATATTGAAATAAAAAGCCCTTATGTTGATTATAAAGTTACCAATTTAAATGTATGGATACCATTTTCCTAAGGGAAGGAACCTCTTCATTGATTCTCTGAAACCTCACGGTCCCCCAAGGGGGTGCACGTCACATGAGCCTTCTAGGTCAGAATGAGCCACGGCAATGGAGGGGGTGGCAGTGGAAAGAGCACTGAACAGACAGTCCAGGGTTCTAGTCCCAGCTCTGCTGCTAATTTGCTGTCTGATTGAAGCAAGTCACTTCTCTTGGTGTCTCAGCCTCCATCCATGTTAAGTGGAACATTAATTGTTTGTTGTCTACTCAACCATAGTATCATGAAGATTGGACAAGCTAACGGATGATTACTCTTTGCACACTGGCTCAGCTGTCTTTGGTTTATTACTCTTCCTCACCCTCAAATGCTGCTCCTGTATTTGCACCATCCCAAATTTGCTTTGGGCTCCTTTGGAAGAACGTCATGTCTCACCATCTTGCATTTAGCCTGTAGCAACAGCTTCTGAATTAATCTTGCCTCTTGTTATGGATTGAATTGTGTCCCCCTAAAATATGTGTTGTAATTCCTAATCTCTATGCCTGTGGTTGGAGCTCTGGTGGCGCAGTGGTTAAGAGCTCGGCTGCTAACCAAAAGGTTGGCAGTTCCAGTCCACCAGCTGCTCCTTGGAATCCCTATGAGGCAGTTCTAAGCTGCCCTATAGGGCCACTATGAGTTGGAATCGACTCGATGGCAATGGGTTTGGTTTGATGGAGAACAGAGGTTAAGCATTAGTGAAAAAAAAGAAAATTGAGGTGGGTCTGTGAAGAAGGGATTCCTTGCGAAACCCAACCCACCCAGGGGATAAAGGAGATGGCAATAGAGCCTGGGAGTGCAAACAGTCAATGTGCTTGGCTGCTAACCGAAAGGTTGGAGATTTGAGTCCACCCAGAAGTGTCTTAGAAGAAAGGCCTGGAGATCTACTTCTGAAAAATCAGCCATTGAAAACCTTAAACAGAGGAGAATTCTACTCTGACACATGTGGGGTCACCATGAGTCAGAATCAACTCAAGAGCAACTGGTTTAAGAGAGCCCACGTGGATGGAGAAGGAAGGGAAGGGGCGGATCTGGTAGACAGTCCTTTGCAGCCTCTATGTTCAAACTTGCAACCTTTCCTAGCCAACCTCTTCCTCTGCTTCTGGTTGCTTCCTGAGGTAGGTGGCAGGAGACAGAAAGAGGGGCATTAGCTGACTGAGCTGAGCACAGGATTGCCTCCTAGTCTGGACTTCATTCTCCCTGGATTTTTCACACAGCAGGAAGTCAGTCACTTTCTTTCGGAGGTGAGAGAGGTCACTGGCCTTTTGAGGTGGAGGCTGAGATTGAAGACTGAGTTGGAACCACAGAAACTGTGCAGTGGTGGGGAGGGCCCCTGTAAAATCTTCACGGGAACCCAGGTGTATGTCAGCAGGAGCACCCTTTGGATACCAGGGCAGGCAGAGGAACTGTGGAGAAGCAGAGAGAGAACAGTGGCCTTGCCACAGGCCATCTGTAAGGAAATCTCTGTCGCCGCCCCTCCCTGCCACCCCAGAGAAGAAAGCCATGGAAAGCCGGTGGAGGGTGGAGCAGGAGGAAGCCTGTGGAACCAGCCATCCCACCTCTTCCCCTCTGCCACAGAGGCTGGGACCACACTTGGAGTGGGGCAAGGAGGAGAAAAGAGCTTCTGGACCAAGGTTAAAATGCATGGGACTTGGTCTTTTTATTGGACTTTGCTCGTCACTGAGAGTGGCTAAAAGTCATGAGATATGGTCAAGACATTAGTATGGGAGCTGCTACCTAGTGCGGCTACCCATCTGTCTGTCATACTGTGGGGGCTTGCGTGTTGGTGTAATGCGAGAAGCTATGTCACTGGTATTTCAAATACCAGCAGGGCCACCTATGGTGGACAGGTTTCAGCAAAGCTTCCATATTAAGAAGAAAGGCTTGGCGATCTATTTCCGAAAATTAGCCAGTGAAAGCTTTATGGATCACAACAGACTATTGTTTGATATAGTGCTGGAAAAGGAGTCCTGTAGTGGCCACAGCAGTGGACTCAGGTACGCCAATGATCAGGAAGATGGCGCAGGACTGGGCAACGTTTCATTCTGTTGTACGTGGGATTGCCATGAGTCAGAGACGACGCAACGGCAACAACAACATCAGCTATCTAGGGGCAGAGGAAGGATTTGACCTGGCACAGTTTGCGGGGAATTACCGAAAAGAGTCAAATTATTTCATGTTGATTCTCCTGTATCTCCAACAGGTGAGACTTCTCAATACACAGGCTACATTTTGTTCATCAGAATGCTGAGACGCTGACTCCCCACCGCGGCAGGTGCTCTTACTTGGTCTCTAGCCTCCTCAGTAGCCTGCGAACAAAGGATCATTGGGCTTATTCTGCAGGGCCGAGCACTGAGGTCCAGAGAGGACAGAACCTCAGCCAGGGCCGCACAGCTGGTCAGGGACAAAGCAGAGAAGCACAACGCAGAGTTGTCAGCCTCCAGAGCCCTGCTCCACAGGGCTTAGCACTGATGTGATTTTTGAGCATCTATTATCTGATTTTTACTGGCCTTAGTTTCCCTCTTATTCCAATTGGGAGGTTACCGTTGTTGTTATTTTACCGTGAGAGACAGGTAAGGAATCACCCCAAAATACTAACAAGTGATGAGGCTGGCGTTTGCACCTGTCACCTGACTGAATGCAGTGCTCTTCCTAGTATTCCCCAGCTGCTCCAGAGCCCAGAGACCTGCAGGATTCCCCTAGCGGTGCCCAGTTTGGAAGTCTGGGTCTAATTCCAACAGAGCATGATTGCTTAGACCTTTGGGTCCAGCTCAAATGCAGTCTTCTGAATGAGCTTTTCTCTGATTTTTGGAAATGGCTCTAAATTCAGGCCCCTGCTGTTAGGTCTGAAAACCACAGGGTGCCTTGAATGTAGGCAGAGAACCTATCCCCAGTCAAACTCCTGCCCCTCCACCGCCTGTACCTGAGCTGGTTCTGCAGAACCTGCCACCTTCCTGAGAAGAATTTAGGGCATCATGATTAAAAAGAAAGAAGCATTCAGTCCTGAGGATGTCATTTTAAACTGCTTTAAAAATAAACGTTGAGGCTGTTTGCTTTTGTAATCACTCTCATTGAAATCCTGTCCCCGTTGCTCTGAGGCATGCATGGTGCCTCAGAGAAGCTGCTGGGTCCTGCTGGAGCAAGTTGGGGGAGGTGGAGGTTTTCTCTGGGCAGGATGGAACACAAGCATAGTTGCTGCTTGTTTGGGCTTTAAGTACAAGTCTTCTGGCATAAATTTTTGCTTTAAAAATAGGAAGCATGCCAGGAAATGTATAAATACACAAGCGTGTATATATATTTTATATATAAAACCAAACTCATTGTCGTCGAGTGGATTCCGACTCATCGACCCTACAAAACAGAGTACAACTGTCCTATAGGATTTCCAGGGAGCAGCTGGTGGATTCAAACTGCTGACCTTTTGGCTGGCAGCCATAGCTCTTCACCACTGTGCCCCAGGGCTCCCCCGCTATCTGAAAGTAGAGCGTTCTTAGGAAACTTTCGTAAGCTGAAATGGCATAAAGCGAAGAAGCAATTACCATTAATTTATATGGGAAAAATTTTTGAGCATTCCCAGACCCAAAAAATAACATACCAAATCATACCAAATAAAACATAAAGCCTAAACGTATAGTAAAAGCTAAGTTCACGGGGAAGGAGGTCCTCTTCAGATTTCTTACAGTGAACCATAACAGGTACCAACGTAGGTCTTTCATAAAACAGAAGTGGTGTAAAGCGAACTTTCGAAAAGTGGAGGATACCTGTTGCCAGGAAGTTATACGTAAGACTCACCTGGGAATCTTGTAAACTGTAGATCCTGGTCAGTATATCTGGGGTGGAAATGCAAATTCTCAGCAGGGAACTTGTTAGAAATGCAAATTCTCAGCAGGGGTCTGAACCGGACTGAACTGGTTCGAAGCCCTGGTTGTGCGAAGGCGGAAAGGTGCTAAAGAGGCAAAGTTGAAGTACTTGGAACCCATTAAATGTTTGCTCATTCATGTAAACTAACTTCCTTTGAATCTTGTTTTGAAGGCTTGGCTTCCTTGTTCTATTCTGGGTCTTTGTTATCTGGTGGATACGTTTTGGGCGTTGATGTTTTTTTTGTTCTCTCTTGGATGGAAAAAGCCCTTTCATCCTACCCGCTCTACCTTCTGTTTTTTTGTGTAAGTTTTCCTCTCATCTGCTGCTCCTGTTTTTTCCCACTCATCTTCCTAAGCAGTAGTCATCCCTCCTGGCAGCCTTGGCAATTTATAGCCTGTCCATTATTTCTCTGCAACTAGAATTTATCATAAGCCTCAATCTAACAGACACCTCTTAGGTGTTTTCTCATTTTGGAACAATTTTGTTTTTCTTCCTCCTACTTCCTTTCATTAGAATATGTTGAAATGTTCCAAAGAAGGAACTGAAACTGATTTTATGGAAAAGGGGACAGTGGAGGTTATTTTCTTATGAAAGGTCCTACTAATTTCTATTTTCTCTCTTCCATGTTGGCTTAGAGAGGGTAGTGGTGGTGAAGAGGACCATGGGTGTAAGAACCGAAATGATTTAACACATCACCACAAAATATGAAGGCCCATGAGAAGAAATACAATGTCAGGAAGAAACAGGTTTTGAAATCAGAGAGATTTCATTTTGAACTCCTAATGGGTGCTTTGGTTCATTTTTATTATATTTAAGATCGTCGTATTTCTTTCCAGATTTGAAGAGATATGTTTAGATATTTATCCAAACACCCATTGCCGTCGAGTTGATTCCCTTACTCATAGTGACCCTATAGGACAGAGTAGAACTGTGCCATAGAGTTTCCAAGGAGTGGCTGGTGGATTCTAACTGCCAACTTTTGGGCTAGAAGCAGAAGGCTTAACCACTGAGCCATCAGGGATCCTTAGATATTTAATGCACCCAGAACTTATACGTGAGGTGTGAGGTAGGGAGCCATCTTACTTTTCTTCTAAATGAATAGCCCATTGTACCAATATCATTTGTTGATTAGCCTGCCATTTTCCTACTGATTTGAAATACCAATTCTGGATTCTCTAGTCTGTTCCATTGATTTTTCTATTCCTGTGTTAGTACCACATGTTTTAATTACTGTTTTGGAAAGCTTGAGTTTCTGAGCCAGAAAAATCAACGGACACTCACAGTTCACTTTTTTACGAGAATAAAAGGGTAACTGCAGAATTCATTGTTCCTACAAACCATCTGCTGTTCCCCAACACTGGGAAAAATAATGTAAAACAATACTTTAGACTTCTATCTGATTATTTATAAGATCATTCTGAGCATTCTAGTTAATAAGACATTCTGTAAATCTTTGAACTGAGAGAAGTAGAACTCCGAATGTTTAATTTATGAGATATTTGTTCTATGGAGACTAGTTTGTTTCCAGGTCTGGGAAAACAAAACAAACTTGGGAAAATTTTCTATTGTTTTTCAGTTTGGGGCGCTAATAAGTGATTTACACATAGGCCATGTTTCACTGCCCTTAATGTAAGGTGGACGCTGCATTCTTCCATCCTGCACCAAAGCCTCCCCTTGAATGTGTAACAAGGACCTTAGAGCTGGGGTCAAAGTCAAGTTGTTGCAACTTTCCTGGGGTTTGGAGTGGTGTCAATCACAGGTCCTCTGCTGTCATCTGCACCATTAATAACGTTCACTGATGGCTGGGAATTATTCTAGAGTGCATCTGTTAAGTTTCATAAATTAAAAAAAAAAATTCTCCATTTTTGAATAGTAATTATATTTTAGGGGCTATTTAAGGAAAGGGGGTGAGCATTTGTTGAGCACCTGGCTTGTACCATTATATGCACAAGCAAAGGCCCAGACAAGGGAGCTTATCTGATAGACTTACTGGGTTCCTGTTCATTGTGTTCTGAGACAGAATACCAGATGTAATGAGCCAGATCAATCCTCCAAGAAATTTGGAATAATGAAGAATTGAAGTGTGGGCACCAGATTAGACAGCACATAGCATATGAAGCAGTAATTTTCACACCCAAAACATGACCTGTGCCTATGGCCACTCTGTGTCTCAGCACAAGTAGAATTACTGATGTGAGCTTTGTAGGGTGAGCAGCCGGCAGAATAGAGTTCTACTAAGCTAACCAAACTTTCACGCATGCTCAGCTCTGTGCTAGGTGCTGGAGATACAGGGATAAATTGGATGCTCTTTCTGTCCTCGGCTGAGCCCACTCTAGTGGCGGCACAGACAGACCAGTGAGCCCAGATTACAATGCAGTGTGATAAAGAGTGTTGGGGTAAGCAGATTCCTGACGGAGCAGTTGGGGAGCACCCAACCATCCTGGCACCATTCAGGAAGGGGAAGGTTTCTTAGAGGACATCACAGGAGAGCAAATAGGGGAAGGGCTGAAAAGCATGCAGGGCAGAGAGGATGTGGCCCCAGAGTTGAGCCAGGAAGAACAAAATACCTATATCTCCAGCTAGCTTCACGCCTCCTCCCATCCAAATACTATCCAGACGTGGCCTTGACATTATGGATATATGTCAGAGATGAGTCAGAGCAGCTCCCAGCAGGCACAAAGGTGAGCCTCTGAGATGCACCCAGACCTCAAGGGATAGTCAAGGGCAAGTGTGGCAGGGCCCTCTGTGCAGATAATCTACAGGCTTGGAGAACATTTCTTCCCAATGCTAATGAGAAACAGTGGGGTAGACATGCTTCTCAGTATTTATTACTTAAAGTCGGACAGGGAGCACAGAGATCTTGCTGGGTGGATTTCTCAGGTGAGGGCGGAGGTAGATGGGAGGCTGTGACTGGAAGCACCTAGATAGCCCCCTGAAGGACCAGTCTACTCAGCATCCTGGGCCACTATGGCCGGTCTTCACTGTCAGAGCTAGAGCTCTTTGTGGACCTGCCCTGAGTTCTGGGTGTCCTTTGCCTCTAACTTCTCTTGGATCAGTTAGCTCCCAGAAACATTGTCCACAAACCTTTTCCCTTTAACCACAGTAGAGCTTTATCACACTACTGTAAGCTTCCTGAAAGCGGGGAATCAGCCTGATTCTATCGGTGGCCAGCCAGTACCGTTGATGCTGGCCCAGAGCAGGAGCTCAGCCATCCCAGTGCTTCAAGGACCCCTGGTCACACTGATGGTGCCCAGTGCTTCTAGGTGGCCCCAGGCCTCATCTCCTGCAACAGCCGCCCAGCTAGTCTCATTGGCCTACGTTCTGGACCCCTTCCATTGTTTTCTCTCTAGGTTGTGGGGATAAAAAGAAAGTATATATATGTGTTCTAAAATATGGTGTACATCACCCCCACCATGATGCACCCCCATTACTCTCCAGTCTCATCTCTTGATCCTGCCTCTCACCCTCACACACTGCTACCCAGCTCTCCAGTCTCCCTGAAGCCCTAAACATGCTAAGCTCTTTCACCTCAAGTCCTTCACAACTTCTTCCTCTTCCTGCAATCTACCCCTCCCCCTACCACCACTCTTGGTCTGACCCCCAGTGGTCTTTCAGGATGCCGCCTCTTCCAGGAAGCCTGGCCTGCCCCCGTGTACTCCTACATCCCCTTAGACTTCCCTCTGTGATAACACCATCACGCTCATGTAGCTTCTCACATGGCTGCGTGCCCTCTGTGAGCACGGGATTAAGGCCTTGATGTTCTCCGTGTTCCCAGCATCTAACCTTTTGCTCAGTGGGTACTGAATGATTGAATGAATGAAAAATGCATCTACACTAGCTTTCAGTAGCCTCATAAAGTAAAGAGTGGGTCTCAGGTCCTGTGTCCTCTTGGCCACCTTCTTCAACTGGAACATCTGGGCCTTCTCAGACACTGCCTACATATCCTGGGAGCAGCCTCCTGTCTCTTAACAACGCTGCTCAAAACCCTCCTCAGACTTGAGATCCTCCAAGAAGGCTTCCCAGACGAGGTGGGCTGAATAAGGATCCTCACCTCCCTCAATCTTCTGTGATGAGAAATTTGCTTTCCTTCTCTGTCTCGATAAGCCTACCAAATAAGAAAAACGTTGAGCTTAAAAACAAAGATGCAGAAGTTCAACTTCACTACAAAAATGGAGTGAGTGTGTGTGAGTGTCTTGTGTAAATGTGAAAAACTAAGCAGAACTTGAACTTACCATCTGGACATCTGTCCATGGGCCTTCAAGTTTCTCTAAAAAGCATCTTAGATGAACAGGATTGTGGCAACCACATACTCTAAGGCAATTTTTATGTATCTTTGGGGAAAGAAGGGTGGCTCATCACGTTAATTTTTTTCAACCTCCTATTGTGGAAAATTTTGAATATATTTAAAAATTGAGAGAATAGTAGAATAGACTATCCTGTACTCACCATCCAGCTTCAGCAATGATCAATTCATCATTCAACAAATATAAATATTTATTATATATGTAGTAATAAATTTAAAATATTTATTTATTATTTTGTGTATACTCAGTGCCAGGCATTGTACTTGGTTTAAACACGAAGCAACATCTTCAGTTACCCAGGCCCACGACCAGTCCAAGAGCATATGCCTGGGAGGAACAGAGGAGGTTACCTTTCTCTACCCTCTATATGAGACATGAATCCAGCAGGCCCCATGAGGTCACCCAGCCAGACCTGGAATTATATGAATCAATGTGGAACTCAGGAGCGGCACGGAACTGGGTGTGGAGTCCAGGACTTCTGACCCTTCCAGTACTCCTTGTAGGAATTAACCCCTCTGCTGGCATTCATTTCTCTGTTAAAGCACTTATGGTCAGCCTGGGAGAGACAGAGGCATCATAGCCTGTGATTGAGCCCAGGCTCTGGAATCAGGCTGGGTTTGTAACCCTGCTCCATCCCTTTTTAGCCCTTTAACCAAACCAAAAGCCCGGGGCCATTGAGCCAATTCCAACTCATAGCAACCCTATAGAACGGGGTAGAACTGCCCCATAGGGTTTCCAAGGAGTGGCTGGTGGATTCGAGCTACCAACCTGAGCTCTTAACGAATGTGCCACAAGGGCTCATGGTCTTTTCTGTGGATTAGCAGCTTTCCTGTTGTGAGGTGAGTTTGCTCAATGGGAAGCACAAGTAGGGCACATTGGTTTTGGATTTGAACAGGCTGGTGTACAGCTTTGACATATAATAATGGCGTGAACTTGGGCAAACTACTTAGTTTCTTTGAGCTCTGGATTCCGATTATGAAATGGTGGTAGAATGCTCAGCTTGCAGCCTTGTCGTGGGAGGTAAATAAGATAAGGAACGTATGTTGAGTGGTCATCATGATGCCCGGTTTAGCTTCATTTTACAGAATATACCATGCTATGTGTACTATGGGAGGCAAATATTAAACTCTCCCTGTGGGCCATGGAAAACAGTAGCATGAATTATTCAGGCCTGCAAACAGAGTCTGAAGTGAATCTCTATGTAATTGGAAAGATAGCCAACCAGTTGCTCTATAGTAGACTTCGACTCAGGGTGATCCCACGTGTGTCAGAGTAGAGCTGTGCTCCGTAGGGTTTTCAATGGCTGATTTTTCAGAAGTAGATCACCAGGCCTTTCTTCTGAGGCACCACTGGGTGGACTCGAACCTTCAACCATTTGGTTGGCAGCTGAATGTGGTAATGGCGGAACTGTGATTTGGACCCAGGTTTGCTGGTGGTGTCTGTCTGGGACCCCTCTGCCCGCCCAGGGGCCTGGGGTCAGGGTGGCCTGCTCAGGGGTGTCCCCTGGGCCCCTCTCAGCTTCTGTCAGAGCTCTCTTGCTCTGCACGTTGGTAGATCTCCCCCACAGCTTCCTGCCACACCTGCATCTCTTTTACAGAAGCCTCTGACTGCACTGGTTGCCTGCCTGCCTGTCCGAATACCTCGGTGATTTTCTAATTGACTTAAATGAGCGCACTGCATGTTAAAGGCATTTGCCCTTCACTCCTGCCTGTTCTGTCCTAATGAGAGGAACTAGGGCTCAAAGTCAGACTGACTCAGGTGCACCCTGGCTCTGAAAGGCACACAACCTCCTTCCCCTCATCAGTGCCCATGGTAATCATAACCCCTGAAGGGCCATCACAAAGATTAAAGGAAATTGCATGTAAAGTACCTACAACAGCGCCTGACACTTGTTGTTAGATTGTTGTTGTTGGGTGCCCTCGAGTCGGTTCCGACTCATAGCAACCCGGTGTACAACAGAACGAAACACTGCCCAGTCCTGCACCATCCTCACAATCATTGCTGTGTTTGAGACCAGTCTTGTAGCCACTGTGTCAATCCATCTCATTGAGGGTCTTCCTCTGTTTTGCTGACCCTCTATCAAGCATGAAGTCCTTCTTCAGAAACTGATCGCTCCTGATACCATGTCCAAAGTATGTGAGATGAAGTCTCACCGTCCTTGCTTCTAAGGAGCATCTGGCTGTACTTCTTCCAAGACAGATTTGTTTGTTCTTCTGGCAGCCCACGGTATACTCAATATTCTTCACCAACACCATAATTCAAAGGTATCAATTCTTCTTCGATCTTCCTTATTTGTTGTCCAGCTTTTGCATGCATATGAGGCGATTGAAAATGCCATGGCTTGGGTCAGAAATGCCTTAGTCCTCAAAGTGACATCTTAGCTTTTTAACACTTTAAAGAGGTCTTTTGCAGCAGATTTGCCCAATGCAGCAATACTAAGCTGACACTTAGTAGATACGTTATAAACTTAATGTATCTTAATACATTATAAACCAATCTAGGTGCCCTGGAGTCAACTCCGACTAGGGGCTGCCCCATGCGTGTCAGAGTAGAACTGTGCTGCACAGGGTTTTCAATGGCTACTTCTTCAGTGCCTCTTGGTAGAACCGAACCTTCAACCTTTCAGTTAGCAGGCAAACATGTTAACTGTTTACACCACCCGGGGACTCCCTAATACATTATAGTTATGTATAATTTTAAATTTTAGTTTTATTGGTTTTTGCTGTACTACAGATGTTAATTCTCAGCTGAATAGTCAAATGCTCTTTGCACTGAAATTTCTTCTATTGACTCCATTTTGAAGGAGCTAGCCTCTCTCTGAAGCTGAGATAAATATTCAAATCTATTTATAGCCAGTTTTCCTCTATTTCACATGCTTACAATTATTGAACTCTTTAAAGCATCTGAAGTCTCTTTTGCAGAATGATGTTAGATGTGGAGCTAAATGAATTTCTATCCCTGCCACTATACTGTAATCCTAGTTCCATGTATTAAATGGTCTTTTATTTCCCCAGCGTTTAGTGTTGCTCATTTTAGTGCGTATTAAGTTCTTATACATAATGGGGTCTATTTGGGGCTCTGCTCCACTGCTCCGCACAGCCATGTAAGGACATCCTGCAGGTATGGGAACGTCAGTCTGTAGCCTCAGATGTGAATGACAACTTGTTTGGGTAACGGATTCTCACAGCACATCATTTTCTGCCGTGCTGGGGTCTATAGATACGTTTCTTTTGTCTTTGGGAAGTTAGATTGTTGGGAGAAATCAAAGGCAGCGCTGATTCATAATTGTAACCTGTCTTTTCAGCTTAGGTGATTGCTGAATTCTAGCTTTTCCCTTGTGGTTTAAAATTTTTCTGAGACAGTCTCGGTGGCTGTCTCTGAAATTTTTTTCTCCAACTCTGTGAACCTTCTCTGCTCCTAGCCTTCGTTCTTCTTTTTTCTTCCAATATCATTTCCTCTACTACAATCTTGTTGTTATTTTTCACTTCGTTGATTATTTTTGTTTTCTAGAAGCGACCTTAATTGGACTGTTGTGATTTTTATGACATGGCCCTCTTTAAAGTAATAACAGCCATTCTGGTTTATTTTTATTTAATAGCTGTGATGCTGTCTTTTGTTTCTTTGACATGTCACTAGTTCTCTAAAGTGTTATCATCATGTCTGATGGAAATGTCAGGTCATGTTAAGGTGAAAACCCTCCAGTTCTATGTGCAAGTGTGGCTGACATCATGGCGCCCTGCTCTCCTGAGCACTTTGATGTCTATCCTGCTTGTTGCCTCCTTCATGCTGTGCCCCAGCCCACCTGTCTCGGTTCCAGGCAGGAAGAAAGGGGAAGGCCAAAGGAACCAAGAGCTTTCCCTTTGTGAGGTAAGGGACACATTCAGGGAATTTTGCCTGGATTTCATTGTCCACTACCATGTCCCATGGCCAGCCCTAGCTGCAACGATGACTGGGAAATCAACTTGATTTAGTTAGACACACTGACACCTCCCAAAACTTGGGGTTCTTTCAATAAGTAAAAAGGGCAGGTGTCTTAATTATCTAGCGCTACTGTAACAGAAACACCAAAAGTGGATGGCTTTAACAAAGAGAAATTTATTCTCTCACAGTCTAGGAGACCAGAAGTCCAAGTTTAGGGTGCCAGCTCCAGGGGAATGGTTTCTCTCTCTGTCAGCTCTGGGGAAAGCTCCTTATCATTAATCTTCCCTGGTCTAGCAACTTTTCAGCACAGGGACCCCGGGTCCAGAGGACATGCTCCCCTCCTGGTTCATTCTTGGTGGTAGGAAGGTCCCCCTGTCTCTCTGCTTTTTTCTATCTTTTACATCTCAAAAGAGATTGACTTAAAACACAACCTAATCTTGTAGATTGAGTCCTGCCTCATTAACCTAACTGCCTCTAGTCCTGCCTCATTAACATCACAGAGGCAGGATTTACAACACACATGAAAATCACATCCAATTTCAAAATAGTGGACAACCACACAATACTGGGAATCATGGCCTAGCCAAGTTGACACATATTTTGGGGGGATACAATTCAGTCCATGAGAGGAGGATCAGTGTCTAGCCCGCAACTAAGCAGTATTTGCACAGTGGTCTAAGCAAACGCCACAGCTGTTCACCCCAGGGAGCTTAAGAGCTCAGTTCTGCAGACATCAGACTTCTCTGGACAACTGCAACCTTCCGATTATGGATGTTAACCCAGAAGATCTTTCTGTAGTCAAAACAGCTGACTCAATTCCATAAGACCTCTATGGTCCTTACCCCAAAACGATCTTATTTCATATCTTTTGACAGGCCTAGTTTCCTGATTTCTGATGTCACAACCTACATTTAAAAACAAACAAAACAAAAAACAAAGAAACAAAAAGTTGCCTCAAGTTGATTCCAATGCATAGCAACCCCACGTGTTACAGAATGGAACTGCTCCACAGGTTGTTTTCTGGGGAGGGGAGGGGGCTATGATCTTTACAGAAGCAGATGGCCAGTTCTTTCTTTAGAAGAGCCACTTGGTAGGTTCAAACCACCATATTTTAGGTTGGTAGTTGAGTGCGAATCATTTTCACACCTGCATCAGAAGCCAAAAAACTCAGGCATTAGTCAACAATTGTCAATAGCAAAAACAGCTATTGTTTCTAGTTGACAGCATGTAAAAAACCCGTTGCTGTTGAGTCGATTCCAAACCAGAGTGACCCTATAGGACAGAGTAGAACTGCCCATCGGGTTTCCAAGAAGCAGCTAGTGGATTTGAACTACTGATCTTTTTGGTTAGCAGCCGTAGCTTGCCATAGCTCTTAACCACTGCACCACCAGGGCTCCAGTTGATGAGCAGTGATCGGTAAAAACAGAAAGTCCAGTGGGAAGGCAGATGGATCTGCTTTAAGTCATTTTTCTAAGTGGCCCAGGTAAAAAGCACAACAGTCTCGGCAATGGAGTGTGAGCCAAGCACTCTCTGGGAGAACATGGGATCTGTCATTGTCTTACAGCACAGTGAAGCAATGAGGAAAAACCTCCACTGAAATGGCATATAGATCTGTGATTTGTTCTGTCTGCATTCCCACTGAATTTTAAAATCAAATGTTTCACTTCTTAAAAGGGTAAATCAGCTATTTGAAAACCTTAACTATGCAAAATAGCTCATTTTCTAAGTTGCTTAGAAGTAGAACTGAGTTTAAGTATAAGCTCTGCCATATACAGGAATGCGTGGCAAGTTACCTAGCCTCTCAACCTCATTTCCACATTGATGGAATGGGGCTACAATTGTCTCTCTCTCGTAAGATTCAGGTACCATGTATCCAACAGCCTGCCGACATCTCAACTTAGATTCTCCACCAGCTCCACATCTGCTTCTACCCTGTCTTCTTTGCCTTTGTAAATGATATCAATAGCCACTCAGAGCTCAAGCCAAAAATCTAGGCAGCGTCCTTGACTTCTCTCTTTCTCTCTGCTCATATATCCAACCCATCAGCAAGTCTTGTCAGCCCACCCTCTACAATATGATTTTTTTCAATCTCCACCACCATGAGCCTACCTCTGGAGCTACCTCCATCTCTCCCCAGGTCACTGCAATGATCAGGTCTTCACACAGCTGCCAAAGTGATGTTTATAAAGGTACATTGACCATGTCTCTCTTTAAACCTCTGAACTGGGCCCGCGGGACCCTGTGAGATCTAGCTCCTTCCTTCCTCTCAACCTTAGCTCTTCCAACTCTCCTCTCCCTGACTATGCTCCAGTCACATCTCTCTTCCCTCTGTTTTCGAACAAACCAAGCTCGTTCTGTCTTAGGATCTATGCACTTGTTCTTCCTGCTGCGCTAATCTCTATTGCCCTGATGTTTGCTCCTCCTGGTTATTCATTTCTCAATTCAAATGTCCTGCTCTCAGAGAGACCTTCCCCAATCAGTGTCCCTAATGGGTGCTGTCTCATACACACAATCAACATTGTCTATCACATTAAACAAAAAAAACCCATACCTGTTGCCATTGAGTTGATTCCGACTCATGGTGACCCCATGTGTTACAGAGTGCAGCTACACTCCATAATGTTTTCAATAGCTGTGATTTTTCAGAAGTAAATTGCCATGCCTGTCTTCCATGGCACCATTGGGTGGATTCGAACCACCAAACTTTAATAGCTGAGTGCAAACCCTTTGCATCACCCAGAGACCTATGTCTATTGCATTACTCCCTTTTTTTTTCTTCTTCCCACTTAGCAACTTGTTAGCCTCTTAGGAGCTAGGACTTGTCCTGTGCACCACAGAGTCCTCATCACCTAAAAGAATTTCTGGTTTTTTTCTAACAGGACTTGCTGGTGGGTTGGATACATGAGGAGAGACAACAAAATCAAGAATAATGCCTAGATTTTTGGCTTGAGCTCTGGGTAGATTTACAAAGGTTTTTTAGTGGTCTCTTGATAGAAGTATGTTGAATGAATGAAAGAAAATGATGAGGACTAAGAAGATAAATTATGTAAAGACCTGGTACAGAGTAGGACTAAATATTCCTATTTGGCTGAAATCACTTTTGCTCAGCCCACAGAATTCACTGACTGGCTTTTCAAGGTGCCAGTGTCACCTTTCTTGGGATGGGTTTTCTATCTTGATTATTACCCCTGATGCCTCAAGATCTTTTGGCCCATCCTAACTCTTATTCTTCTATTCAGTGCTTTTCTACTGGCAGGACCCTACCTCTGGAGAGATTCAAACCTGGGAGGAGAAGGTCAATGCCACCTGCCTGGTCTGTTTCCAGTTTCCTGGTGTTCAACCCTCAGGTCTGTCTGGGTGTGTAAAACCCTCTGATATTTTCTACATCCAGCTAAAAGATAAGATAAAACACAGCACCTGACACAGAGGAGGTCCTCCTCAGTAGATAGTAACGATCGCTATTCTCTTTATTGTTTGTAGTTGTCCCACAGTCCTTGGATATTCTGTTCCATTTTCTTCAGTGTTTTTATTTTATTTATTTTTTTCTCTTTGCTTTTCATTTGGGGAAGTTTTTCTCAACATATCTTCAAGCTCGCTGATTCTTTCCTCAGTGTGTCCTGTCTACTGATGAGCCCGCTCAAGGCATTCTTCATATCTGTTACAGCATTTTTTATTTCTAGCATTTCCTTTGGACTCTTTCTTACAGTTTCCATATCCCTGCTTACATTGCCCATCTGTTCTTAAATGCTGTCCATGTTTTACACTAGAGCCCTTAGCATATTAATCATAGTTGTTCCAATTTCCTGGTCTGATAATTCCAAAATCTCTGCCAAATCTGAGTCTAGTTCTGATGATTGCCCTATCTCTTCAGGCTATGTTTTTGCCTTTCAGGATGTCTTATAATTTTATTTTTGAAAGCCAGGGGGTTCTGGAATTGGAGAGAATAAACATGCCTGAGAGCAGAGGGAGAAGTGATGTCCAAGCTGAAGGCTGAGGGTGAGTAGAAGATCCAGGTGGAGGTGGTGAGAATGCTCTGGTCAGAGGCAATAACATTCATTCCTTCAGCAAATATCTACTGAGCACCTACTATGCACCAGGCTCTGTTCTGGGCTCTGGGATACATCAGCGGACATGACCAGCAAGGCTCCAGATCTCATGGAATTCACATTCCAGTGCAGTATGACAGGAATTTGGAAAAGTGAACACAAGATAAAGTATTTTCAGATAGCAATAGATGCTATAAGGATAGTAGAGAGGGTAATGGGAGGCAGTGAGGTGGGTGGGAGAGGAAAAGTCTACTTTATACAGCATAGTTGGGTCAGACTTCTCTGAAGAGATAACACTGAGCTGAGGCCTGAATGATAAAAAGTTTCAACCATGTGAGGACTTAGGGAAAGATAATTCTAAGCAGAGAGACTAGTAAAAGCCCTTCAGTAGGAAGGATTTGACAAGTTTGTATTCTAGGGACAGAAAGGAAGCCAGTGTGTGCAGTATGGAGAGAAGAGGGAGGATGACAGGAATTGCATTCAGTCAGACATAGACAGGGACCAGATCATGTATCAGGGGCTTCGGATTTTACTCTCACTAGATTGACACAGTGGCTGCGATGGTGGGCTCAAGCATAGCAATGATTGTGAGGATGGCATAGGTCCAGGCACTGTTTCATTCTGTTGTACATAGGGTCACTGTGAGTTGGAACTGACTTGATGGTACCTAACAACAACAACAGGATGGAATGACACAATAGCCACCACAGTGGACTCAAACATACCAAAGATCATGAAGATGGCACAGGACCAAGCAACATTTTGTTCAGTTATACATAAGGTCACCATGAGTCAGAGGCAACTTGACAGCAAGTGACAAAAACAACAGAATGGAAAGTCATTGAGGGGAATGACATCACATGATCTATGTTTTTAAAGGATTGCCCTGGCTGCTGGGTGGAAAATAGATGATTGGAGAGCAGGAGAGGGGAGATGAGCTAAGGCTCTATTGTAGTGGTCCAGGTGAGAAATGATGGTAGGTTGGACTTGGGGGACAGCAATGGAGGTGGCAGGAAGTGATCAGATTCTGGATGAATTCTGAGGGTAGCATCTATAGGACGTGCCAGTGAGAGGGGAACAGAAGAAGCACTTAAGGATGATTTCAAGGTATTTGGCTGGAGTACCTGGGTAAATAAGGGCATCATTAACTGAGATGGGGAAGGCAGGAGAGGAGTGGTAAGAGAGAATTGCCTGCTTATGGAAGTGAGAGAAGTACATTTGACTAGAGAATGGAGTGAAGGGTGAAGTGTGGAGGGTGAAGCAAAAGCAGAGGCTGGGGAGGATTAGGGGCCAGATCCTGATGGTGGTAAGCTGCCCCAAGGAGAGTGGACTTCTCCAAGATGAGTAAAGATGGAAGGGGATGATGCTGAGGAAGGGGAATGGTGCTAATGTGACGAGTCATCAGGACTGGTCCCAGTGCTCCCTGCTCATATTTAGTCATGAAATTTATGAGCAAATTAACTAGGAACTGATTACTCCAAAAATAAATTATAGATTCTGCTTCTTTCTTTTGGCTTAAAGCCTTTGAAGTACCATAAATTTTCCTGATTAGAACGAAATGAGAAGAAATATTTGTAATTTTAATTTTTATATCACTTTCATATAAAAATACAAAAAAAGAACAAGAAATATCAGCAATATCAAAGAAAGTGGGACACTTATTAAGAGGGAGGAGATAGTGCTATGTTGCCATTCTGTTTACAGACTATTTAGAAAGAAGAATAACACATAAGAATCATACTGACTAGCTCAGGAAAACAGAGTTTGGGCACTTAATTGTTTCAAGATGCAGAGTATAAGTGGGCTAGGAGTCCGGAGGAGAAGGTGCTTAATAAGTGCAGAGACTGCTAATCTGCTGTGAACTAGAAAATCATGAAACAAAGCTTGTTGGAATTGTGCATAAACCAAGAGTTACTGGGTTCCAAGTGAAGATGCACGGATCTCTCTCTGGGGTGAAATTAATGGGCTTTGTGGTAGATGTTCCAGTTCCCCAGTGTCTTCTTTGCTTAGTTTTGGTTTCATGACTGTATTTCAGAGGACTGAGATTGCTGGAAATCTGACCTAGAGTTGCAGAATTTTGACATGGCTTTCTAGTTCATCTCTCTTGTATATTACACTTCCTTCTTGGACCTCTTCTTTTCTACACAGGGAAAGAAATTCCCCCTCTCACTATAAATGAAGCAGAGAAGTCCAAGATTAAGAGGAAAAATAAAGTGTAGGGCAGTGTGTAGAATGCTTTCAAGAGAAGAGAGATCCTCATGGAAATAAGACTAACTGGACTTTGAGGCTGTCTCCAGAGGAGGTCTCTAAGTTCCATGCAATATACACAACCACATGGTAGGGAGGGAGATGGGTCCCCATTTTCTAGGGGAGCACATCAGATCCTGTAGGACAATGTCAGAAATAATGGCAAATCAAGACCCTAGCAGAGGAGAAGGACTCTTCACTCTCTTTCTCTCTCCACTTTACTATCCATCCATCCACCCATCCATCCATCATCTACCTCCTTCCAAAAAAGAGGATAAATTTTATAAATATATGAATAATACTTCAAGATTATATGTAAAATTCATACAAGAAAATAGACAAAAAGTAAAATGAGTACAGGAAAGTAAGCAGAAGCCAGGACTGAGGTTGTTATATGGAATACATGCCTGTAAGTCCTAAGCACCTGGTAGAGATAAGCCACATCCTGGCTCTGAACTTTCTAGCAGCCAGCAGGAATAAGGAAACGATCAATTCCATGACTCTCAGTGTCTATATGGTAAAAATAAACTTGTTGCCAAGGAAGAACTTGGCTCTGACTGATTCCAACACCAGTGAGAATTTTCTTAGAGCTTTTGTACAGGAGAGGTTTGCAGTTTAGCCTGGAACAAGGCACTGAAGCTAGTAACTGATCCTCACTCCCTGGGTAAGGGGAGATTGTGGTGTCACAGAAGTCTTCATTTGTGTTGTTTTATTCCTAAGTAAGTGTCCCTGGGTGGTGCAGATGGTTATTGTGTTGGGCTATTAACTGTAAGGTTGGCAGTTCAAGTCTACCCAGAAGCATCTTGGAAGAAAGTCCTGGCGATCCACTTCCAAACAAATCAGCCATTGAAAACCCCATGGAGCACAGTTCTACTCTGACACACATGGCGTCGCCAGGAGTCAGAATTGACTCGACGGTAACTGGTTTGTTTTTTTTTAGAGTGCTCTACGTATTAGTAACGATTTACAAATGGTAAGTGCTTAATAAATCCATCCATTGGACAAACAATTTTTATTGAGCACCTGTTACGTATTAGATACTGTTCTAGGCTTTGAGGATAGAACAGTGAACAAGACAGAAAAAAATCTCTGCTCTTGTTCAGCTTTCTTTCTAGTGAGGAGAGACAGTAAACACATAAGTAAGATAAAAATACATAGAGACGTGGTGATATGTGCTATGGAGAAAAATAAAATTGCAAAGGGGGATAGGGAGAATTGGAACCAGATGGAAGGTGTTGCAGTATTAAATAGACTAGTCAGGGAAGACCTCAGTAAGCAAGTGAGGTTTGAGCAAACATCTAAAGGAGCTGAGGAAGAGCCAGCTGTGCAATTATCCAAGAAAAGAGGAATACTTGAGGGAACAGGATTAGAATCCTAATCACACTAGGGATAGTCAGCAGATCTTGAGTAAACCCCTTGAAACATTAATCTTACTTGGCCGAGTTCAGGTGATACTGAAGAGCCCACATTTTGGCGGACCCGAGATATCATCCAGATACAACACAGTTGCTCAGGCAGTGCCAACCACCCTTTATTGGGTCCGTCTCTGCCTTTAATGAACATGAAGGATGAGAGGTCAGTAAATCCCTTTCCACACTCACCCCCTTTATAAGGCTTCTCTTCTGTGTGGACTCTGATAGACACTGATTGGAACTATAACCACACATTACATTTACAAAGCAGTGCCTTAGTTTTCCTAGAGCTGCTGTAACAGAAATACCGCAAGTGGATGGCGCTAACCAACAGATTAACTTTCTCATAGTTCAAAAGGCTAGAATTCCAAGTTCAGGGCACCAGCTCTAGGGGAACGCTCTCTGTCTCTGTTGGACCTGGGGGAAGGTCCTTGTCTCTTTCAGCTCCTGTAGCCCCAGTATCCCTCAGTTTCTTGGTGATCTTCACATGGAATCAATCTTTCCCCCATTTTTGCTTCCATCTGTGTCTAATTTGCTTTTTTTTTTTTCTTATAACTCAGAAGTGATTAGTTTAGGACACACCCTAGACAGATATGGCCTCGTTAACATATGAAAACTCTATTTCCAATGGGAATACATCTACAGGTGTAGGCGTTAGGATTCCAACACACACACACACACACATATATGTATTTTATTGTGCTTTAAGTGAAAGTTTACAATTCAAGTTAGTCTCTCATACAAAATTTATACACACATTGTTATGGGACCCTAGTTTCTCTCCCTATATTGTGACACCACACTCCTCCTTTCTACCCCAGATTTCCCATGTCCATTCAACCAGCTCCTGACGTTCTCTACCTTCTCATCTCGCCTCCGGACAGGAGCTGCCTATTCAGTCTCATGCATCTACTTGAGCCAAGAAGCATGCTCTTCACGAGTATCATTCTATGTCCCATAGTCCAGTCTAATCTTTATCTGAAGAGTTGGCCTCAGGAATGGTTTTAGTTTTGGGCTAACAGAGAGTCCGGGAGCCATGTCTTCCAGGGCCCCTCCGGTCTCAGTCAAACCATGAAGTCTGGTCTTTTTACTAGAATTTGAGTTCTGCACCCCACTTTTCTCCTGCTCCGTCAGGGACTCTCTGTTTTGTTCCCTGTCGGGGCAGTCATTGGTGGTAGCCGGGCACCATCTAGTTCTTCTGGTCTGAGGCTGATGAAGTCTCTGGTTTATGTGGCCCTTTCTGTCTCTTGGGCTAATACTTCCCTTGTGTCTTTGGTGTTCTTCATTCTGCTTTGCTCCTGGTAGGTTGGGATCAATTGAAGCATCTTAGATGGCTTCTCGCTAGCTTTTAAGACTCCAGATGCCACTCACCAAAGTGGGATGCAGAACATTTTCTTAATAAACTTTGTTATGCCAGTTGACCTAGATGTCCCCTGAAACCATGGTCCCCAGAATCCTGCTCCTGCTACTCTGTCCCTCGAAGTGTTTGGTTGTATTCAGGAAACTTCTTAGCTTTGGTTTAGTCCAGTTG
>NW_004443959.1:7848253-7985362 GCF_000243295.1 Trichechus manatus latirostris
TATCTGTTGTTGTACCAGTACCAGGCTGTTTTGACTACCATGACAGCATAATAGTTTCTAAAATCAGGTAGTGTGAGGCCTCCTACTTTGTTCTTCTTCTTGAGCAATGCTTTGCTTACCCAGGGCCTCTTCCCTTTCCAAATGAAGTTGATGATTTGTTTCTCTAACTCATTAAAAAATGCCATTGGAATTTGGATCAGGATTGCATTGTATCTGTAGATCGCTTTGGGTAGAATTGACATTTTCACGATGTTGAGTCTTCCTATCCATGAGCAAGGTATGTTTTTCCACTTATGCAGTTCTCTTTTGGTTTCTTGCAGTAGTGTCTTGTAGTTTTCATTGTACAGGTCTTTTATGTCTCTGGTTAGGTTTATTCCTAAGTATTTTATCTTCTTGGGGGCTACTGTAAATGGTATTGATTTGGTGATTTCCTCTTCTAAGTTCTCTTTCTTGGTGTAAAGGAATCCAACTGATTTTTGTATGTTTATCTTGTATCCTGAAACTTTGCTGAAAACTTCCATTAGTTCCAGTAGTTTTCTTGTGGATTCTTTGGGGTCTTCTGTGTAAAAGGTCATATCATCTGCAAACAGAGATGCTTTTACTTCTTCCTTACCAATCTGGATTCCCTTTATTTCTTCTTCTAGCCCAATTGCTCTTGCTAGCATATCCAGCACAATGTTGAATAAGAGTGGTGATAAAGGGCATCCTTGTCTCATTCCCGTTCTCAAGGGGGATGCTTTCAGACTCTCTCCATTTAGGATGATGTTGGCTGTTAGCTTTGTATAAATGCCCTTTATTATGTTGAGGAATTTCCTTTCTATTCTATTTTGCTGCGAGTTTTGATCATGAATCAGTACTGGACTTTGTCAAATGCCTTTTCTGCATCAATTGATAAGATCATGTGATTCTTGTCTTTTGTTTTATTTATGTAATGGATTACATTGTTTTTCTAATGTTGAACCAACCCTACATACCTGGTATGAATTCCACTAGGTCATGGTGAATTGTTTTTTTGCTATGTTATTGAATTCCATTGGGTAGAATTTTGTTGAGGATTTTTGCGTCTATGTTCATGAGGGATATTGGTCTGTAATTTTCTTTTTTTGCGGTGTTTTTACCTAGTTTTGATTTCAGGGTTATACTGGCTTCATAGAATGAGTTTGGGAGTATTCCATCCTTTTCTATGCTCTGAAATACCTTTAGTAGTAGTGATGTTAACTCTTCTCTGAAAGTTTGATGGAATTCTCCAGTGAAACTGTCTGGGCCAGAGCTTTTTTTTTGTTGGGAGTTTTTAAATTACCTTTTCAATCTCTTCTTTTGTTATAGGTTTATTTAGTTGTTCTACCTCTGTTTGTGTTAGTGTAGGTAGGTAGTGAGTTTCTAGAAATTTGTCCATTTCCTCTAGGTTTTCAAATTTGTTACAGGACAATTTTTCATAGTATTCTGTTATGATTCTTTTAATTTCAGTTGGATCTGTTGTGGTATCACCCATCTCATTTCTTATATGGGTTATTTGCTTCCTCTCCTGTTTTTCTTTTGTTAGTTTGGCCAACAGTTTATCAGTTTTGTCGATCTTTTCAAAGAACCAGCTTTTGGTCTTGTTAACTCTTTCAATTATTTTTCTATTCTCTATTTCATTTAATTCTGCTTTAATTCTTATTATTTCTTCTGGCACCTGAGGGCTTCTTTTGCTGCTCTCTTTCTACTTGGTCAAGTTGTAGGGTTAATGTTTTGATTTTGGCCCTTTCTTCTTTTTGTATGTGTACATTTACTGCTATAAACTGACCGCTGAGTAAGGCTTGTGCTGCGTCCCAAAGGTTCTGGTAGGATGTGTTTTCATTCTCGTGTGATTCTATGAATTTCTTTATTCCATCCTTAATTTCTTCTATAACCAAGTAGTTTTTGAACAAGGTGTTCTTCAGTTTCCATGTGTTTGTTCTTTTTTCCTTGCTTTTTCTGTTACTGATTTTCTACTTTTATGGCTTTACGGTCAGAAAAGATGCTTTGTAATATTTCGGTGCTTTGGATTCTGTGAAGGCTTGCTTTATGGCCTAATACGTGGTCTATTCTAGAGAATGTTCCACATGCATTGGAAAATAAAGTATACTTGGCTGCTGTTGGGTGGAGTGTTCAGTATATGTCCATGAGATGAAGTTGCCAACATATATTTTTTGGGGAAGGGCACAATTCAATCCATAACAAGGAGTGAAAGCATAAGCATATTTAACCCCAAGAATTCAGCTATCCTTGGCAGGGAGCAGGGAGAGTTTCAATCAAATGCTGTGTCACTAGTCACTCACTGTTTGTAGCCCTGGAGTGTAGGTGTGAGCAGCTCATCACAGGAGTGCAATTCCAGGCTCATTCAGATGCTCACGTGAAGAATCAGCAAACTGTGACAGGTCTATTGAAAGAAAACCTGTGGGTGTCCAACCAGGTTCTGCCTTCCTAAGCAATTTTCAACGGTAATTTGTTTTGTCGATGTCTTTTTTTTTCCCTCTGATTATATAAATTGCTGAGTGGGCAGTTTAGTTCAGAGACAATCTCTTGAATTGGAGGAAGTGAATGTTCTGGGGCTGTAAGTAGACACAGAATGGGTGAAGCCAGTGAATTCAGGTAATTCAGATAAAATGAAGAAGAGGAAACCGCACGGTGTTTGCACACTCATGATCCCAAACTCGAGATGAGCCATGAGCAATGTTGAGTCAAATGGAGCAGAGAAGACAACTGACTGAAAGTGACCTTCTCCTCCCCTGTTCCCTGGCAATAGGGCTCCCCCCACCCCATGGTAATGAAGTTACAACCAGAAGATGTTCAACACCATTAACCATTAGAGAAATGCAAATTAAAACCATAATGAGATACTACTACACAACGATGAGAATGGCTAAATAAAAAATAGTGACAACAGCAAATTTTGGTAAGGCTTCAGATAAAGCGGATCACTGACACATCGCCAGTGGAAATGTAAATTGGGATGACCACTCTGGGAAAGAGCCGGGCAGTGTCTTAAAAAACTCAACATATAACTACCATCAACCCAAAAACACCAGACACATTGGTGTCAAGTGGATCTCTACAGGATAGAGTAGAACTGCCCCATAGGGTTTCCAAGGAGTGGCTGGTGGAGTCAAACTGCTGACCTTTTGGTTAGCAGCTGAGCTCTTCACCGCTGTGCCACAAGGCTCCACGCAAATGCCATAAGACTCAGTAATTGCACTCCTGGCCATTTATCCCAGACAAATTAAGACTTAATGTTCACACAAGTGAATATAGCAGCTCTATTTGTAATTGCCAATAACTGGAAACAATCCAGATGGCCTTGAAGGGGTAAATGGAATACTACTCAACAATAAAAAGAAATGAACTATTGATACAAGCCACAACTTGGCTCAATCTCCAGAGAATTATGCTGAGTGAGTAAAGCCAGTCACAAAAGATTACGTACTGAATGATTCCATTTATATAACATTCTTGAAATAACAAAATTATAGAAATGGAATACAGGTTAGTAGTTGCCAGGGGATACAAGGGGGGAGGGCAGGTGATAGTGAGGTAATGTGGCTATAAATGCTAACACGAGGGATCCTGATGGTGATGAAAGTATTCTGTATCCTGACTGTATCAATGCCAGGTTGTGATATCATACAATAGTTTTGCAAAATGTTACCATTGGGGGAAACTGGGTAAAGGGTACAGGGATCTCTCTGTATTATTTCTTACAACTGTGTCTACAATTATGTCAAAATAAAATTTAAGCAAGGACTCAGAAAGTTTCTATTGTAAGATTGGAAACAGAGCCCAATTTCCTAATACTTTATCCCTCCTGTCTTGTAATAATCATTGACCTTCCTAATAATGGCCTTGAAATCCTACAACTCCCAAATCATCCATAGTATATCACCTCATGTTCACCAGAATACATTTGCCAAAGTACAGTAGTAGCCTACAATAAGGCTTCATTTTTTGGTGTGTCAACATCTTCAACCACCCAGAAATATATTGTGTCATCCACAGGCAATCTGAGAAGTCTGGGTAGAAAAAGTATAGATATCATATGGGAGGACAGGGACTGGAAGGAGTATCTAGAGAGCTTCTGGAGTGGTAGCGGGAGATATGAGTAGGGCTTTTGGGCTTCTGGCCATGTTCTGTTTCTTGATTAGTCTTAAGGCAAAATGAGCATGTACAGTTTGTGAAAATTTTTCAAGCTATCCAGTTTTGACATGTGTAGTTTTCTTCATCGGTGTTATACTTAAATATAAAGTCAAAATATATACACAAAAAAGAAAAATAATGAGCAATCAACAGTCCCCACTGCATTTGGTGTCTAGCTATGAGAAGAGGCCGTGGTTGAAAATGCCTGGAAGCAACCTGAGGATTATTGTTAATCCTGCTGCAAGCAAGAGAGCTGCCCAGGTCTGGATTTTTTTTCCTATCCTTGCTCCCAGGCCTCTTCGATAGTGGATTGATTCAGTCTTACAAAGTGCAATCACTTGGCATTATCATGACTTAAACCACACACACACCCCAAAATGGCATTCAAAGAAAAATGCCTTAACTCTGTCAAGAAGAACTGATAAAAAATTACCAGGGTACTTAAGCGAAAAAAATGAGTCATCAAGAAAATTCATACATTCACTCAGGAAAGTTTTGCCAAATTCTGCCAACACCATGTCATTATGCAAGCTGCTGTGGCTGCAGAGCCAAAAACAACCCAGCTCTTACCTCCCAGGGGTTATGAGCTGGTAAGGAATACAGATAAGTAATTACATGATTGTAAATGCAGTAGGATATGTGCAGTAGTAGGAGTCCCTGGGTGATGCAAATGGTTAACATGCTCTGCTGCTAACTGAAAGGTTGGCAGTTCCAGTCCACCTAGAAGAGCCTTAGAAGAAAGACCTGGAGATCTACTTCTGAAAATTAGCCCGTGAAAACCCTATGGATCACAGGGTCTAGATAATCTAGATAGTCTAGAAGCTCTGCTGAAACCTGTTTCCCATCAAGGCAACACACAAGCTTCCACTGACAGACGGGTGGTGGTTGTATGTGAAGTACATTGGCCAGGAATTGAACCTGGGTCTCCTGCATGGAAGGCAAGAATTCTACCACTGAACCATCACTAACCTGATTTCATGACCTACTGTTGAATTTCCACTGGCAGTTTGAAAAACAGTGGTTTAGCTGAAAGGATCAGAGAAAGCTCCCAAAAGGTAGGTAGAAGTTTGAAGGGGTTGAGTTAGGGATGGGGATATAGGCAGAGGGAAAGTACCTTCTGGGAGCAACAGATTCTTCCCTATGGCTCAGGACTCCAGGGTAAGATGGACCCACAGGAAATGACAATGGTGAGGTCATCCAGCAACTCCCTCACCCTCCCCTGTGGTGAGGGTACGGGTGGGTATGGAGACGTAGAGAGTGATATATGAGAATTCCCATCAAAGCACTTGGACGCCCATGCTGAGTCAGGACCTCTTTCTCTCCTCACTGTGGGCCCCTGGGGATGCTAGGGCTTGTGATAACTAAAGTAATCTTTATTTTTCAGGGTACTTTCTTTGAAGAAAATGTTGTCTATGGCAATTAACTTGATGTAAGGCTGAATAAATTTGCCCTTCAAAGACCTGTGTAGTTAATAAGAGTCAATGAACTAGCCAGCCTGATCTGCCTTGTTTTCATCTTCTCATAATGATTTTAAAAATAAAAGACATTCAACAATGCAAGTTTTGGCTTTCAGCTTTTAAAGTAAATTTTGACTTACAGAAGTACGTAATTTCGAAAATTTGAAACATCAGTAATAATGAGCAAGTATGTCTATTTCTAGAAGGAGTCGTGGCACAGTGGTTAAGTGCTCAGCGGCTAAATAAAAGGTCAGCAATTTGAATCCATCAGTCGATCCATGGAAAAAAGATGTGGCAGTTTGCTTCCATAAAGATTACAGCCTTGGAAACCCTATGAGGCTGTTCTATCCTGTCCTATAGGGTTGCTATCAGTCAGAATCGACTCGACAGCAATAGGTTTGGTTTTTTGTTTTATCGCTGTTTCTGAAGGAACTGATCAGGCAAGAGAAGTCTATCTACTGCGGGCAGGGATGGCTTCTGACCTTTCTCAGTTCCTCTAGCCTGGTTATTCTTTGTGCTTCCAGCCCAGCATCTGCTTAGTTATTCTTTCGCTTAACTTGTCCCTTCTTTCAGAGAACAATCTTTGTCCAGGTAGTAATCTCAAGGCCATGAATTCAAGGAAGGGGAAGTTTTGAATCCTAGGAATTCCCTTCTTACCAAAAAACAAAGAAAGAACAACAACACACAAACAATAGAGTGTCTTATATTTTATGATAAATCCTATGGACTTTATCCTGGCTGTGATGTGGAGTTTCAAAGGACATTCAAAGGGGTGAGAGGATGAAGTACACCGCAGAACCACCCCTCTAGAAGCTGAGTGGGAAAGGTCTGGAGGGAAATCCTGCCTTCAGCAAAGAGTTGGGGGCTCCATCTCAGTAACGAAGGCTTTATCTAGAGCGTTGTGGTGGGGACAGAGCCACAGGAACAGAATCAGGAGAAATCCAAGAGAGAGGAGACTTCAAATATTAGCTTCCAAGCATTTCTCATTTTAATCCTATCTAGAGTCTAGAGTTGTGGTTAAGCGTTTAGCTACTAACAAAAAGGTTGGCAGTTCAAATCCACCCGCTGCTCCTTGGAGACCTTATGAGGCAGTTCTACTCTGTCCTATACAGTCACTATGAGTCAGAATTAACTCGACAGTGATGGGTAACGGGTAGAGCCTAGAGTCAAGAAGATGCCTCTATTATTCTGTCTGGTTACTTTGATGAGAGTTTCAGTATCACTAATTTACTGATTCAATCATCAAATCTCCATTGAAGCTCTATTTACACAGGACACTGTGGTAGACACTAAACAAATCCCAAAAGCTTACAGTTGAATGTAAAAGCATTTTTGTATTTCCATTTCTGTAACAAAAAAAGAGGTCATATATGTATAATATATGCCAAGAAATTTGGAAGACAGCTACCTGACCAACAGACTGGAAGAGATCCATATTTGTGCCCATTCCAAAGAAAGGTGATCCAACAGAAAGTGGAAATTATCAAACAACATAAATATCACACCCAAGTAAAATTTCGCTGAAGGTATTTCAAAAACAGTTGCAACGGTACACCGACAGGGAACTGCCAGAAATTCAAGCCAGATTCTGAAGAGGACATGGAAAGAGGGATATCATTGCTGATGTCAGATAGATCTTGGCTGAAAGCAGAGAATACCAGAAAGATGTTTACCTGGGTTTTTTGACTCTGCAAAGGCATTCAACTGTGTAGATCCTAACAAATTATGGATAACATGGTGAAGAATAGGAATGCCAGAACACTTAATTGTGCTTATGTGGAACCTGTACATAGACCAAGAGGCAGTCATTCTAACAGAACAAGGAGATACTATGTGATTTAAAGTCAGGAAAGGTGTACATCAGGGTTGCATCCTTTCAGCATACTTATCCAATCTGTACGCTGAGCAAATAATCTGAGAAAATGGACTATATGAAGAAGAACGTGGCATCAGAATTGGAGGAAGACTCATTAACAAATTGTGTTATGCAGATAACATAACCTTGCTCGTTGAAAGCAAAGAGAACTTGAAGACTTACTGATGAAGATCAAAGACTATGGCCTTCAGTTTGGATTACACCTCAACATAAAGAAAACAAAAATCCTCACAACTGGACCAATAAGCGACATCAATATAAACAGAGAAAGGATTGAAGTTGTCAAGGATTTCATTTTACTGGATCCAAAATCAACACCTATGGAAGCAGCAGTGAAGAAATCAAAAGATGTATTGCATTGCGCAAATCTGTTGCAGCAGACCTCTTTAAAGTGTTAAAAAGCGAAGATGTCACTTTGAGGACTAAGGAGCACCTGACACACAACATGGTATTTTCAATGGTTTCATACGCACGGGAAAACCAGACAATGAATACAGAAGACCAGAGAAGAATTGATGCCTTTGAATTACGGTGTTGGCAAAGAATATTGAATAAACCATGGACTGCCAGAAGAATGAACAAGTCTATCTTGGAAGAAATACAACCAGACTGCTCCTTGGAAATGAGGATGACTGTCAAAGAGAGCTATAGGTAAATGATGGCAGGAACTGCAACTTGGTATTGTAGAGGCAGATAGACTTAGAGTAAAAGATAGACCATCACAATTGCTGATGTAAACTCAAATAGTGCAGATGACACTGAAGGGCTTAGAATTCTACGACATTACATCCCAAGGGGACTGGGAGGATCAAACCCATCACCGTATAGGTGCAGAACCTGACATCCAGGGAAAGGAAGCAAGTTCCCTTAGGTCACATAGTTGACTGGGGAAGAGCTGTGCTGGAATAGAGGGGATCTGACTGCCACTCCAGAGATTGTGCTTAAACAATTTTGTCATTATTGTTAGTTGCCATCGAATCAGCCCCCGACTTATGGCAACCCGGTACATGGTGGGATCAGACCATTGTGATCCACAGGGTTTTCATTAGCTAATTTCTGAAAGTAGATCACCAAGCTGTTCTTCCTAGTTTGTCTTAGCCTGGAAGCTCCACTGAAACCTATTCAGCATCATAACACGAAAGCCTCCAATGACAGCCAGGTGGTGGCTCTGTCTGAGGTGCATTAGCTGGGAATTAAACCTGGGTCTCCTGCATGGAAGGTGAGAATTCTACCATTGAACAACCAATGACCCCTTGAATAAATTTCGAAAACCAAAAACCTGTTGCCATCAAGTTGATTCTGACTGATAGCGACCCTATAGGACAGAGTTTCCAAGGCTATAAATCTTTACGGAAGCAGACTGCCACATCTTTCTCCCACAGAGTGGCTGGTGGGTTCAAACCACCGACCTTTGGGTTCATGATAGAGCACTTTAACCACTGTGCCGCCAGGGCTCCTTGAACAAATTCAGGCAAGGGGAAATTGCACCCAGGTGGGAAGGTCCCCTCCACACACAATTGAGAGGAAGCCTGACTGGTTGGGAGGCTTGGGCCAGTTCCATACTCTTTTCCTTTTGGAAGAGAAGGACACAGTGGGGTGGGGGGATGAGAGTAAGGGGCAACATTAAAGCGGGAAGTGAATGGAAAGCAGGAGTCAGCCTGGAGCAGGCTGGACCAGTCTTGGAGCTGCTCTTCCTGCCTCCCTCTCAGCATGTCCTGGCTCCTCAGGGCAGGGAAGGAGGAGCGGGTCTAAATGTGCTCCTATCGTCCAGAGCAGTGCAACGGGTTTCTCTTTATATATGATCTTTCTGCCTGTGGGCTTGTAGTTCTGCCAAGATGATTTGCTAGGCCACAATCTTGCAAAGGGACTGGTCAGTCTATTGTGCAAATAGGGTGTGTAAAACCACCCAATAGGATTAAGTGACCTTGTGGGGACTGGTCAATTACTGGGTAAGTTGAGTGACCATAGTCACAGCCTACCAAGGGGATTGGTCAGTTTTGCCATCCTGCTAGGCTTACAAGGACCAATCCCACAGAAGTTGGAGGGGGATCTCACTATCATCAAGAAGAGTGTGGAGCGGAGCGCATCCTTTGGATCTGAGGTTCCTCCACTGAGAACCTCCTAGACACAGAAGAGAGAGAGAGCTGTAACAATGAAGATGGCAAGAAACAGCAGCAACTGAAGAAAAACCCAGCAGTAGAGAAATGGTGGCACTAGTATGAGCAGCGGAAACCAGGAGACCAGCAAGTGGTGATTGCAGTTGGCTTGCCAACCCACAAACTGAGAGAGAGTTGAGCACCTTCGGGCAGGAGGCTTGCTGGCAGAGTGGGATGCCTCGAGGCACTTATTGGCAGAGCTAAAGAGCTGTAACACTTGCCCAAGCAGGCCAGAGGTGAAGAGCAAGGCCCAGAAGCACTGGTCAGGCTGAGAGCAAGGCCTGGCAATAGGCACTGCTGAGAGAAGAGCTGCCTGCCTTGGGCACGGCCAAGAAGAAACTGAGAGCTGTCTTGGTTGGAAGCTGTCCTTATTGAAGAGCTGTATCCTGTCTCCTGAGGTGTATCCTGTTACTTTCAAGTTGATCCTGATCCTCTGTTACTTCCCTAACAGATCACATAATCGTGAGTACGGTCTGTGAGTTCTATGTGGCCATTGCAACAAATTATCAAAACCAGCAGGGAAGTAGAGAGTGCCATGCGGAGGATGGCTGGTGTTAGAAAAGGTAAAAAAAGGAGAGTGGAGTTATGTCTGACCTCTACCTCATAGGGACCAGCTTTGGGCTGATGGTGATTCTTATCCCCCCTGAAGTTAGAGGACTTCTGATGCTACTATCTTACACCCAGCTTGCGAGAGTCAGGTCCTGGGCTTCACCCTACCTGTCCACACACACACACACACACACACACACACACACACACACACACACACACACGACCTGTGAGCTTAACCAGATGGCCGATGACAGTCTCAGTAAGTACTCTCTTTGGTTGGATGAAGCTGCAGTTGTGGGGAAATGGTCATGTGTATCTAACTCTGATGTCCTAGAAGAAATCCATATGGGAGTTCCTTTTATTTACTGTTCAAATAAGATTGCTTGGGTCCTCATCCAGGTTCAGTGCCCTCTCGAAGATGTCCAAGGATTCTTGAGTTCACCCCTCATTTCACACTCCTGTTCCCATTAAATTCTCAGTATTCATCTTGCCCTTTTGCCTTCTGGGGCCACTGTCCGCTCTCTGCTCTTTGTCACCCCAACAGGTGACTGACACTCACCCTTTCACCTTAATTCCCTCAGAGCCCTGCCATCACAGGTTGCGATTTATAACAGATGTCACTCATGATTTGGGGAGAAGGAGTTATATTTAGAACTTCAAATTGAATGTCAGATATCTGATTCTACAAATTAATCATTCCTTCTAAGGAGATTTTCTTAGTGAGTTGGGTTCCCCATTAGTCCCTGGCTTTCCTGTATGTTTCTTAGACCTCTCTTTCCTGCACATTTCTCTATTAGACCCCAAATCTCCTCTCTGATCACTAAGATGACAGTGTACAATTCCAAAATCCCTATTACTTTATTATGCAGAATAATCCAGCACTCTCCCTGTTTCACCCCTCACCCATCTAGTCTAGTCCAGGGTGCCCCACTTCGCACAACTCAAATACCTTTTCAGGCATTTTCTCCAACAGGAGAGCAGTCTTCCTCGGGGATGAATACTGCCCCTCTGTTAGAATACAGAAGTATGGTAATTGCTTATTTTTATTAGAAAAAAGTTTCTTTCTCTTATATTCATGAAATAGAGTGTGCTGCCAAGTTTACTGATAAAATATAGCAAGAAGGAGCCTCCAAGATCTCCTAGGAGAGAACTTGGCTCATGGATCCCAGGAAACAAAAGAGGAGGAAGGAGTCCAGGCATTGAGAGGTGGACCGAGACAGAGCAAGGGAAGTGTTGAATCAGAGGACTGGAGGTCTGCTTCTTCCAAAGGCAGGAAGGCACCTGGGCAGCGCATAGGGACTGAGAAGCTTAAGCAAGCTACCACTTCCGGTGGGTGAACGTTCAGAGGGAAAGCTTTGTGAGGAAGCCTTTTCTAGGGGAGGAGAGATGGCAGGGCCTGAGCCAGAAGAAGCTCCCCTCTATATGTGGGCAAGATGTCCCAGAAATGGAAATCCCTAAGACATAACTCTTAGTTTGGTCCAGGCCTGCCTCTGGGCGGTGTCCCTTTCTCCACCTGCAGCCCAGGGAATACTTGTTTCTGGCCAACACCCCGCCTGTTGTGTGCTCAAGGGAACAGTCTGAGAATGCAGAAGGTAAGGGGAAGACTTGGTGAGGGAGCATTTCCGAGCCGAGAGCCCTGCCTTCCAGAGGGGATTAGGAGGGAGCCTGGGCCACTCTTTTCTGAGGGGATGCTGCGAACACCACCCCTGCAATTTTGTTATAATTAACCTTTCTGTGGCACAACCTCCTTGAACACTGCTGCAGGAAGAGAGGCAGATGTGTACTGACACAAAATGTGAGCTTGGAGACAGTGCTGAAGGATGTCCATCAACAAGAAGGCTTTCTGGGTTTTGTTTTATTTTTCTTGTTTGCTTTCAAATAACACAACAAATTAATAGATGCATTGGGCAGATGATGCCTTGTTAGCATTTAGCAAAACTCCAGGCAGCATTTTAATGTCCAACAGATTCCTGGTTTTTGCAGTCACTCTGGAGGGATGTGGCTCCTTGAATCATAAGAATCGGAGCTCAGTCTCTTTCTCTTTACTAAATCAGCAGGTAACCAAGGAGAGTTGGAAGCTATCTCGTTCATTCCCTGCCTCCGGACTGTGTACCATTGAACCATCTTGGTCTGATCCTAGCACCACCCTAGTTTCTTCACATGGATGATTGTGACACAGAGTAAGGTTCTCCAAACATCTTTAATTGTCATTCTTATTAATAAAAATCTTTTGAGTATGCACTGCTAATATATGTATATTTACATATTGAGAAAATATATGTCAGTACTACTTTAGTAATATATACAAAAAGTATAAATTAAAAATGAATGAGATAAAAGTAAAATATAAATAAGATTCTAATATTTCCATTCTGCACCTTAATGGGTTGGCTTATACAACCTCTGGGGTATGTTCCTCCTACTTTCAAGACCAGAGATATGGAGGATGTCCATGGCAGGTGAGCCAGACAAGGTTATTAGGGACTGAAGGGAGAGCGGTCAAGGGCAAGGTACCTTGAATGGGAAGGTGTGACTTGCAGTTACAGAACAGGCCACAGGTATAAACACAACACAAAAGATCACCGCCGACTTTTTACAGCACAAAGTGTTGGAAAGAGGAGCTTTTCTGTTTGCAGCAGCTCGGACTCATAGACATCATGCTGGGATGGTGAAGAGGCATGCCACCTGCCATGGAATGGTACTGATATTGGGTTCCCTAAGGTTCGAAGGGCCTGGTCGGCCCTCCCAGAAGCTGCTTATCATGGTGATCTGTATTTGTAGGCAAGTATCTCCTCTTTTGGCAGAAGTCTTGGAAAGCACAGCTTGAGAGAACATCTTTTCTTCATGAGTTCACAGCTACGATGCTGAAAGAATAGCCGGGCCATCTCCTCACGAGCTCAGAGTCCTCTTATCCTTCAGCTGTGAGCCTTCCCACTGCCCTCGCTGGAGGCACTACTGAAACACTCATTCCTTCTTTCTTCCCAGGTTTGCTGGCGCACCGTCGCTCAGCTGCCCTCTCTTAGCCTTCCTCCCGGGCACCGCCATATCTAGCCAGTCACTTAAGACCTGCGGACTCCATCTCCTAAATTGTTCCTGCATCTGCTCTGTTCCTGGGTGCTGTTTCACTGTCACTAGTCTAGTTTGGGCCCTGCCACATCTCATCTACCGTCCTCAGCTACCTTCGTTCCCTTCCCTCTGTGTCTGGCTCTCCCTCCGCCATCATCAGCTCTGCAGCCTCTGAAACAGGCAGCCCACAGGTCATTTATGGTTTGGAGATAAACTTGGATCTGTGAAGTTGCCTTCACAGTGCTTTAAACACTTTTTAAAAGTATTTGCTAGCATTTAAAAACCAGGATCTTTCACACTAAAGTTCAGATGTCCCGTTTCTCTTGCAATTCAGAGGACGTGGCAATCCCAGGCCCACCTTTCTTCACGGGAGAGCAGTGGGAGCCGAGGAGCGGCTGCTCCTTTGTAAGGAGCACACGCTGCCCAGTTCCCCACCAGTCACTGCTCCAGTCTCTCTAATGCCAGTTGCTGTCAAGTCGATTTTGACTCATGGTGACTGCATGTGTGTCAGAGTAGAACTACATCTCATAGGGTTTTCACTAGCTGATTTTTTGGAAGTAGATTGGCCTTTTGTCTGACGTGCCTTTGGGTTGACTCAAACCTCTAACCTTTTGGTTATCAGCTGGGTGCACTAACCGTTAGCACCATCCAGGAACTCCCTAACACAGGCCTGGTTTTATACATAGATTACCTGATTGGTTCCCATGGGCATTTGAGTTTGCAAACTCTGTTTTATAATCTTCAGATCTAACCAGATGATAAGACAGTCCAACTCAGCAGGGCCTTCATACGAAATGGTCTTAGTTTTCTCCAGTCCCTGCTTTTAACTGTTCTCTAATCTGGCAGATTTTGTAACTTTCCAGGAACTTTCGATCTATAAAATAAACAAGCTCATCCAGTATTTTTCCAACTATATGTTTTGACCCACTAGAGGGTCATGAAACCAATTTAGGGGATCACAGCCAGCGTTTAAAAAAAAAAAAAAAGAAGTAGAATAGAAAATATCAGATAATGTTGCATGTAGTAAGGGTAAGTAATGTTTTGTGAAACTTTTTATTCAGTTTTTGTATGCCTAGATACATGTGTACTGAGTAACCATGTAAATATATTTCTTACTGAGGGTCCTAGTCCACTAGTCTCTCCCACTCTTACATATCCCCTCCCCAATTCAAAAGGGATGGAAAGAGGAAAGGGTGAGAGGGCTCAAGCGCAGCTGTCCTGGGAAGTGGGCTTGCCCTGCCCTTCTACTCTTTCCAGCACCCTCGAGTTGGAGGACTAGTGTGGTCTTCAAGAATAGCCCCTCCCTCCATTTTCAAGGTGGTTAAGTGTTCGGCTTAACCGTTCCCTGGAGCTGGCACCCTGAATTTGGACTTCTAGCCTCCTAGACTGTGAGAGAATAAATTTCTCTTTGCTAAAGCCGTCCACTTGTGGTGTTTCTGTTGTAGCAGCACTAGATAGCCAAGACAGATGGTAAATAGTTGTTACCTGAGAGAAACCTTGTGGTTCAACGCATCTGGGCAGTGTTGAATATAACAAAATAAATGGAACCTCTCAGACTCTCCATGAATGGACACACCAATTCTTGACATAGTGTTCTCTAGAAAATGCTTTGGGAAATGCACAATTAGAAGTTAAACCTCAATGTTCTTCAACACCTGAGTCTTGAAAGGAGCCTGCAGATAACTTGGTCTTACTCCTTCCCATGCATCCCATCCAACAAACTGTTTCTCTTGGTTACTTTCATTCAGTAAATATGCAGATAAATTAGACACAGATTTTGCCTTCGCTAAGCTCACAGTCTGTGTGTGCAATAAGATGACATAAATGACTATAACACAAGGTAGAGAGTGTTGTGCCCCACAAGGAACGGAGAGGTCAAGTATTATGGTCACTGCCCTCAGAAGGAGGATCCTGCCAGCGAGGGGCCCAGTCACTTAGGCTGCCTTTGAGCTAGGCCTTGAAGGCTGGATGGGATGTACATCTATGCAGAGGGATCGGTGGCCTGCATACTCCAAGCCAGAGGGGGCGCTTTGCGGGAAAGCTTGGAGGAAAGAGAGCCTGGGGCAAATATAAAGGAATAGTGCCTGGTCCATAATTTCTTTTTAATAACAAACCATCCAATGAATGAATGAATGCATCAAGTGCAGAGTGTGAATAGAAAATAAGGAAATATAGACAGGTTATAGATTGATTTGTGCCCCTCCCACAAAAAAAACGTGTTGAAATTTTAACCCCTATACCTGTGGGTGGAGCTCTGGCGGCTCAGTGGTTAAGAGTTCAGCTGCTAACTGAACAGTCTGCAGTTTGAATCCACCAGACACTCCATGGAAACTCTATGGGGCAGTTCTACTCTGTCCTATAGGGTTGCTATGAGTTGGAATTGACTTCACGGCAACAGGGTTTTTTTTTTTTTTAGTACCTGTGAGTGTGGTCCTGCTTGAAAATAGGGTTTCTTTGCTATGCTAATGAATACATATCAGTGTAAGATGTGTCCTAAACCTAATCACTTCTGAGTTATAAAAAGAATAAATTGGACACACACCTGGGAGAAGACAGAGGTCGTGTGAGGATCACCAAGGAACACCTGGGGCTACTTACAAGGAGGGAATAACATGGCCTAGACCCTGATTTGGACTTTTTGCCTCCAGAACGGTGAGAAAATAAATTTCTGTCTCTAAAGCCACCCACTTGTGGTATTTCTGTTACAGCAGCACTAGATGACTAAGACACAGCCAGATGTTGGAGGGCCTTGGATATGAGGTTTGAGAGTTCCACCTTCACGCTGTTGGGCAAATGGATCAATGGAAGCTTTTAGGGCCATTAATAAGAAACTGTTGGGTGTCTGACCAAACACATCCAGGCAGGGAGCTCACTAACCCACAGCTGGAAAGCCCTGAAACTGGCTGTCCTTTCTCCCACTGAGTGGTAGCTGTCGCCAGGGAGTCTTACCTCTGCTGCATAATGGTGAGAATGAAGCCCTTGTCTGGCCTTTGAGGGTTTCCAGGGCTTCCCAGCAGTGGCACCTACACACACTACTCCACCAGCCACTTTATTTCTGGGTTGGCCTGCCAAGGTGAGTAAGAAAACACAAACCAGATGCTATTGCATCTACTCTAGCTCACGGCGACCCCGTGTGTGTCAGGGTAGAACTGGGCTCCATTGGGTTTTCGGTGGCTGATTTTTTGCAAGTAGATCTCTCGGACTTTCTTCCAAGGCCAAGATGAGTAGAGACTGTGAAATCCTCTTCTTTTCCACTAATGGATCAGCCTCCGGGGAATAGTCACCGTGATGCCTGGCGCCTCTCTCCGTCTTGGTGACTGCATGGCTGCTGCTTCCCTCTCCGGTCAGCGATCAAACAGAGCTTGGTCTTGGAGAAATGGATTCTCGTTGGCAGACCTGGCCGATAACTAGACTCAGGAAGGACTAGCTCTGTTCTTCCAAGTGTGCTTCTCTGTTTCAGGGCTGAAAAGAATGTAGTTTTGGGCTTAAGACTGCAGCTCAGAAAGGTAGCTGATACGTAAAATCTCCCAGCCTGAGCCCTGCTCAGGAGACCCTGGGGGTGGAGGAAGAACTGAGCCGTGCGGACCCAGAAGCCAGATGGCTCCAGATGGAACTGTCTCTGGAAGACAAGCCAGTCTCGTTTCCCTGGATTCCTAGACTCGCAGACCTGGAAGGGTCTTCAAGAGATCATTTAGTCTGTCTCCCTGTCTTGAAGTAAGAAAACATCCAAACCACCAGCTGGTGTCAGACGTCAGCACCAGAGTAAAGTGGGAAGCAGGATGGAGGCACTTGGAGACAGCGAGAACTCAGAGCTCACTGGGAAGGGCAGGCAGTGCAGGGGTGGAGGGAGGCTGAGAGCCCCCAGCCATAAAGCGCAGAGGGAGGAGAGAGTCAGAGCCGAGGGTCTGGTTGTTGTTGTTGGGTGCCATCAAGTTGATTCCGATTCTTAGCTACCCCATGTGACAGATCAGAACTGCTGCATAGCGTTTTCTTGGCTGTAATCTTTATGGAAGCAGATCACCAGGTCTCTCTCCCATGGAGCCACTGGGTGAGTTTGAACCGCCAATCTTTTTGTTAGCACTTGAGTTCTTAACCTTTGCACCACCAGGGCTCCTAAAGCAAAAAATGACCAACCTCTGCCACTGAGTCGATTCCAATGCATAGTAACTGTATACCACAGAGTAGAACTGCCCCATAGGTTTACTAGGCTGTAAACCTTTAAAGCAGACTGCCACATCTTTCTCCCGCAGAGGCTGGCGAGTTTCAACTGCTGACCTTTCGGTAAGCAACCGAGTGCTCAACCATTGCACCACCAGGGCTCCTAGTGCCTAGTTATTTTTAAGAAGACTCCTGTATGAGACGCTACCATTGTGGAAAGACCCTGGGATTCGAAATTAGGCAGCATGTCTGAGGTGTATTACCCATGAGCCATAAATTCCTTTAAATGGCCCTTACTGAAAACCCAGTGCTGTTTGGGGGTTATTTTTTTTAGCCAGAATGTATTATACTGCAGAGATAAGAGCAATAGTCTGGAATTTGGTCCTTTATTGGTGAAATGATTATTTGGCTCAAAAATCTCATAAGGCTAATAATAACTGTGAAATCATCATGTGAGTTTTATTGCTGACACATTCTGCTACCCGGCATCTACCTGACAAATGAAAACAAGGTTTTACATTTGTTTTTCATATACTTTAGCCATAAATCAGTCCTGGCTTTAAAAACACACACACACACATCAATAAGAAAGCAACCAAGTTTATTGTCAGGTGAAGAAAGCAGATCAGGGAAAATAAACTTTCAAAGTGGAAACCTAGCTGTTTGATTTAAGAAGCTAGGAGGGAGGTTTACCAGATGTTTCTGCTGAAAGGGCGGTTCACACTGGGTCTCCCAAGGGCCTGGAGACCCTGTGCAGGTCCAGAGTCTGCTCACCAGACTCATATGAGGCTAATGGAAAACTTAAACCACAGGATACATTCATGATGACTGAATCCTGTTTCAGATCCTGGCACCCAGATACCTTGTTGCAATATCTGTGTGAAAGTCTACCTCTTCCTCCTACCCTGGAAACTGCTGGCAGGCAGGGTCTGTCTAAGTCACCTCAGTACAGAGCCTGGCACACACGAGGTGCTCAGAGACCGTTTGAACTAGGGAGTGACCCGTCAGAGTCCCTCTAACTTGAGGACCGGGGTCCGTTGTCTTTGAACCTAAGTGGTGCCTGCTGGCTTTACCTAGAAGGAAGAACTCAAGGTTTAATGGCATATGTGGATTCAAATCTTGGTTTCTTCATTTACCCCAAGGAAGAATTGAACATTCTACTATCCTCTTTGAGGTTCAGTTTTCTCACACATAAAATAGGGTTCATATGAGTGAGACCTAAAACAATGCATGTCAAATACCTAGTGTCTGGGAGGCCCTCAGGAAAAGGTAATATTGTTCCTTGCTCTAAGTTTCTGGAGCCTGTTTTCCACATCTTGAAGGGAAGTGATGCTGGAGCTTCTTGGGAGCTTAGAATTCAAGGAATGGAGGGTGGGTGCTTTCAGTGCAGTAGATCTGCTTGCCCTTGTGGGCTTCTTTTCTGTGTCTAATCTACTCAGAGACTGAAGACAAATAGATTTGACAGACTCCTGAAATCCCTGTTAGGCACCAGGAATAGAAGCTTCCTTCCATCACCCTTGACAAGTTTTCTGAATGCCTCCAGCTCTCAGAATGGGTGCTGGGGAGCTGTCGGCTTGGGGATGAGCCAGAGTGGGGATGGGCCCTGGGAGCTGGTGGTGGACTTGACTTGCCAGTTGGGACAGAAGCTGTCAGGTGGACCCAGTGTCAGGAGTTGGGGCAGATCACTAGGTTGGTCAGAATAATAAAGCTAAAGCAGGACTCTTGACCTTGGCTACACACTGGAATCACCTGCTTTACAAAGTAATCCTGCTGGATACCACTCCTAGGAATTGTGATTTAATCAGTCCAAGGTGTGGCCAGTGTGATAGTTAGTCTTAAAACCAGGACTTCTAACCAGACAAACAGAGAATTTGCATTTCCAACAAGTTCCCAGGAAGTTATACATAAGAATCACCTGGCGATCTTGTTAAAATGTAGATTCTGATTCAGTATATCTGGAGTGGAAATGCAAATTCTCAGCAGGGAACTTGTTAAAAATGTAAATTCTCAGCATGCGGTCAAATCTGACCGAACTGGTTCGAAGACCTGCTTAAAACTTGGCTAGGCTATAACCCGTTGCCATCAAGTCAATTCTGACTCATAGGCTATAGTGCCCAGTTATTCAATCAAACACTAACCGAGGTGTTGCGGGGAAGGTATCTTGTAGGTGTGATTAACAGCTACTATCAGTTGACTTTAAGTAAAGGAGGTTACTATCGATAATGTGGTTGGGCCTCATCCAATCAGTTGAAGGCCTTGAGAGCAAAAAACTGAGGTTTCCTGGGGAAGAAGAAATTCTGCCTCAAGACTGTAACATAGACATCCTGCCCGGGTTTCCAGCCTACTATGTTTCCTACAGATTTTGGACTTGCCAGCCCCAACAATTGTGTGCCAATTCCTTAACATAAATTTATATTTGTGTGTGTGTGTGTGTGTGTAAATAATAAATATATTATATACATGCATATATATATATAATTTCTCTGGAGAACCCTGACTGACACATCTGGGCATCAGAGTTTTAAAAGTCTCCCACACGATTCTAATGTGCAGCCAAGGATGAGAACCACTGGTTTAGAGAGTGAGGCACCTGGAGATAAGCATAATGGGTGCAGGTTGGCAACATCACATCAATCACCTACATGTGTGAACACCTAGATGTGCAAAGAACGAAAATAAGACCAGTTTCTGGGCTGGAATATAAAACCCTGGCCAGAGGAAACTGGCAGAGGCCCCATTTGCAGGGTTTGGGCCCAAAGACTACGGGAGACTTGTTCCACATTCTCTGTGCTCCCAAGAACCCTGAACCAACCCATCAGAGCCCCACCCCCACATCTCCCTGTACTATGACTATCTATCTCCCCAGGCTGCAGAGGGATTCTGGAAGGCAGAGTCTCTCAGCATATCCAATAACAAGCACCAAGCCTGGCCCATGGTGGGTCGTTGGTGGGTGCGTAGTGAATCGGTGAATGAAGTAGACAAGCATGGACGCCTTGACAGGTGCTGATCTGGAGCTCCTACATCCTCCCAGAGAGAAGGGTGGGTTGGTCCCAGTGGCTGGGCTGAAACTGAGCATGTATCAGGAATAACTGGTTTCATCTGTGAGGAGAAGACAAGAGCCTGGAGCGTGGAAGGACCTGAGACTCTCTCTGTTTATTGTCTAAACAGAAGACTGAAGATTTTCTTTGATAAAAATCATGATCCAGTCACCATGAGTCATTGGTGGTTTGAGGAGGACATTAAGCATCAATTTCATCTTCCTGAGCAGTTTCTTAATCTGGTTTTTGATTTTTTGGCTTGTGCTCATGAGCCATTAATTGCTGTGCCGAAAGCTGGGGTGACATCAGCAACCTTCCATTTGGGAGGGAAAGTGGTGGGAAGAAAAGGAACTGCGAGCTGCTTTTCTGAGTATGAGTTTAGTCTGTCAGCTTTGACCTTTCCATTCCAACTCAATGCCTATTCAACAAAAAACCTTGACATTTAAAAAGGCAGCACACCCAGCCTACGTCTCTATCTTATAGGCCGACCACTTTTCAGAGCCTTCTTTTTTCAAAGCTACGGCCAAAAATGTCGTTTGGCATTTCTGCTACTTCTGTTCCCTGGCTTTCTGGAAACTAAAGAGAGACAGGAGATGGAAAGATAAAAGTGTCTTTCTCTCCAATGTCCATTTTGCGGAATGTGCTTGCGTTTGTTGGTGGGTGTCCGTGTGCCCGCACACAGCTTTATTTTGCTTTGCAAAGAGGACTGCAGGTGTCAGGAAGCAAGATGAGACAGGTGGAAACCCACTTGAGTACACCTATTTTTAGTCCCGATTCTATTTAAGTGGAAGTGATAACTTCATGGTAACTGGAAAGAGAAAATGAGTCTGTTTGCACAGTAATTGTTTTGCCCAAAAAAGGAATGAACATCCTCGAGGTGTTCCAAAGGCTGAGTGAAGGGAAAAATCAAAACATCTGTTACTTACAGAAGAACCTTTGTGGGACGGTCCCTTGAAAGAAGTCAGCAGAGCCAGAAAACACAGTGATGAACAATAAAATCTCAGTGGACTCAGGACCAGCCATTGACTCACCATTATTTTCCTTTCTCGCATGTGCCCCGGCAGGGAAACGTCACTAATTATGAAGGCTGATGAGTGCTGGAACTTATCAGCACCCAGATGTATACCACCCCTGTGTCCTAAGACCCAGTGTCCACTCCTCGACCACAGTCCTCTAACCTTCTGGGTCCCTCTCCCCATCAACACCTGTCACTCTCACGCTTAGACCTCTTAAAGGCATGACCCCCTCCTTTCTACCCCTTTCTGCCACCACCACCCCCATCTTCCTCCCCTTTCTCACCTGGGCTCCATGGCGTATTGCTTAACTCAGCTTTTGCCAGCATTCTCAACTCCCTTGTCCCCTGGATCAATCCAACCATCTTTGTTCTCCCTGCCCAGGAGCAAAACTGGAAAGCCTCCTCAGCGTGCAGGTTGGCCTCCACTGGGCACAGCACTGCCTAGCTCTCTGACCTTTCCTCCTAGGTGACAACCTCCAAAGAGCAGGGGTCTTATCTTAACCATCTCATGTAGCTCCCTCAGGCTAAACTTAAGAATTCTTTCACCTTTGCCGATATGTTTGCTGTATGATATGGGATAATTCTCAAGTCTGTCTTATTTCTAAGTTTTGCACTTGCTAGTTGACTCATGGCAAACTTACGTACAACAGAACAAAATCTTGCCTGGTCCCGCACCATCTTCATAATGGTTGCTGTGTTTGAGTTCATTGTTGTGGCTACTGTGTCAATACATCTCATACAGGGTTTCCCTTGTTTTCACTGACGCCCTCCAACCGTGATGTCCTTTTCTAGTGATTGACTCTTCCTGACAACGTACTCAAAATAAGTGAGCGGAAGTCTCGTTATCCTCTCTTCTAAGGAGCATTCTGGTTGTATTTCTTCCAAGGCAGATTTGTTCATTCTTCTGGCAGTCCACGGTATATTCAGTATTCTTTGCCAACTCCACAGTTCGAATGCATCAATTCTTCTTTGGCTTTCCTTTTTGATTGTCCAACTTTTGCATACAGATGAGGCAACTAAAAGTACCGTGCCTTGGGTCAGGAGCACCTTACTCATCAAAGTGACATCATTGCATTTTTAAAACTTTTAAGAGGTCTTTTGCAGTCGATTTGCCCAATGCAATACATTGTTTGATTTCTTGGCTGCTTCTTCCGTGGCTGTTGATTGCTGATCCAAGTAGAATGAAATCATTGACGGCTTCAATTTCTTCTTCATTTCTCAGTTTATTTGAATAAATAAGAAAAGGGAACGATGACACAGGGTGAGATATGCATAAATGGCCTTAAAGATGATATGGGATGAGCTTGGATATAACCATTGAGCACATAGAGGCAATAGTCAATCATGAGGATGCACTGAAGACCTACTATAGGCAAGATGCATGGTAGGTTCTCAAGAGGGTAGAAGACCAACTCTATCTGTGTTGGGAGCTCAACATGTAGAGGGAGAGTAAGAGAGAAATGGAGAGGGGGAGGAGACAAACAGACGCGCCACCCAAGGGGAATGGCACAGACGTGTGTTGAAGGGAGGAGAACACTGAGCTGGGAGCAGGGGGCCTGGGCTCCTTCCTATCTAGCTCTGCCACTGAGTCTCGGGGTGACTCAAGCAAGTTACTCCTCCTTCTTGAGCCTCTGTATCTTCTCAGTCAAATACAGAGTCAAACTGGGTCACCTTTTGTCTCTCCATGACTGAAGTTCTATCAAGCTGAGGTGTGATCACAACTTTTCCCCTGGAATTAGGATGTGCTTGAACCACAGTGCTTTCCCTGACCCCCACCCCCATCCCCACAAAGGAAACTGTGGGGTTGTGAGGGTGTGAGGATGGGGAGAAACCACGACAGCATTTAAATTCACATAAGCACGGTGCAGAGCATCCAGCCTGTGTTGAATGAGGATGCGTGAGGGCAGCAACTGAAAATGGAAATCTGGAGATCTGAGGTGGGGCAAAGCAAGATGAATCCTATTTAGGATTTTTTTTTTTTCTCGGCAAAAACAGATGTTCTCTCTATCTTTCCTTTGTAAAAGGCTAATAATATGTATGTCGTAGAGTTGTTACGTGGATTAAGTGAGACAATGCGTGAAAAGCATTTGGAACACGCCAGCCCAGCGGCGGGAGTGAGTCCTTGCTGGGGGCTGGCTATTACTATTCTCATTGTCCGTCCTTCCTCGCCACTTACTTTTCCATTTACCTAAGTAGTGATAAAAGTCTATGGGGCTTTGCAGTTGCTGACTTTTCCCCTGGGCGAAGCCACTTCCATTATTTTTGCTCTTAATTCAATTTAATTAAAAAAATATTTATTTCCTGTTCTCGTGACTATGTTTCTCCCTTTGAAAGAATTTCAAGTCAGTCATTGTAGTCTTGGCAGCCATATTACGTTTAAAGAAAATTAAAAAGAAAAAAATATTATTTGAAAATGGATGAGAAGTTGGCAGGCAATGAGGCCCAGCTCTGATTCACATTCTAAATAGATTTCCTGTCTGGCTGAAGGAGATTTGGTCCCTCCGGAAGGGCATGCAGAATGAGTCCAAAGGCACAACTCTTAGAAACGCATGCTGCTTACCCACTGCCCATTTACCTGCAGAAGCAATCAGGGTATGTCTGCGGAAAGCGCGTATGGACGTTAGTTTTAAATTGCCGAACGCTCTCTCACAGCTGGCGATGGAAATTGCGATGGCCATAAGGAACTGCTCCGTAGCGCCTCGTCAAGGAACGCCCAGGGCAAGCATCCTACCCGCCATATTAGCTGCACCTTTGGGACAACTGATCATCTCTTTTTTAGGGAAAAAATAATTTAAAAATAATATTCCTTTTTAGTTCAAAGTTCTAAAGCCTTTGGAACAGCAGCTTCTGTTTCAAAATCGCCTGCATTTTAATGCCGTGAAAAGAACAAAAATTGAAACTCCAAATTCTCAAAAGATGTATGTTAACAGTTCATTACAAGAGCGCTGTTTTCAGCAAATTACGCACCAAGTTTGGAAATAAGTGTCGTTTGTGAATATAACAATCAGAAAGTAACTTAGAGCTTTTCAGTGAATTACAGGGAAGTAATACTTTAGCCAGCATTTGAAGAATTTTTAAGCATTTCCCTCAACTTTAAAACTAAAATAAAAAAATAACTAGTTTCTGTCAAGTTGGTTTCGACTCATGGCAAACGCAAGTGTGACAGATTAGAATTGTGCTCCGTAGGGTCTTCAGTGGTTGATTTTTCAGATGTAGATCACCAGGCCTTTCTTCTGAGGTACCTCTGGGTGGACTCGAATCTCCAACCTTTGGGTTAACAGCTGAGCGTGTTAACCGTTGCAGTACCCAGGACTCCTCTCAACCTTAAATTAGGATCAAATTTACCTAAATGGATAAATTAGGTCCAGAAATGTGAGCCTGATAGTGAGCAGGACCATCTTTGTGGTTCCCTGCCCTGTCCCTCCCCACCAGCCGCCAGGGTATGTGATATTGGATGGCGGGGTCTCCGCTTCTTCGATCAGGAGGAAAGACTGGGCTCTGATTCTCTTTCTCCTCCTCTCTGGGAGTGCATTGTTTCTCCAGCAATTTTGTTTTGAGGCCAACTCTTCAAAACTTGGTTATTTTCTGCGAGGCACCAGGTCAACAATTCTTGTGGCTATCGCTTGTGACCAACAAGGAGAATATGGAGACCTCTTGGCCCAAACTGCCTTCCTATGGGTAATTTAGCACAGAGGGGCCCTGCTCTGACAATTATGAATTTTCAGTCAAAATAAACTTTGTAATAAAATAAATCATAACAGGAACAATTTTTAAGAGTTTCTGATATATCTTTAAATACATTTCTGTTCTTGCTTTCTCTCTTTTTGTTTTTTGGTACCTTAAATTTAATAAATATTTTATTATGGAGTATTTAGAAAATTCAGATTAAAAATGGAAGAAAATAGAAACCACTCAAAATCTTTCTACCTAGTGATAAGCAGTATTAATATTTTGTTAGACAAAACAAAATAATACGTTCAGACCTATCATTTTTGCTTCATTAGTTTGAAGCAATATTTATTGACTCCTATCTATGAAGGCCTGGAGCCCTGGTGGCACAGTGGTTAAGAGCTCCGCTGCTAACCAAAATGTTGGCAGTTCGAATCCACCAGCTGCCCCTTGGAAACCTCATGGGGCAGTTCTGCTCTGTCCTATAGAGTCCCAATGAGTTGCAATCGACTCGACATCAGTGGATTTGTGTTTTTCTTTTGATATCCATGAAGGCTAAAAACTTTAGATCAATAACACTACCCTCCACCTCTTCTCCCCAACTTCTCCTTGCAATTTTTCTTTTCATAATATTTTATTTTGTTTTAGGTGAAAGTTTACACTGCAAATTAGGTTCCCTTTTTAACAATTTTTATAAGAATTTTTCTATGCCATAGCTTACAATTTTTACAGCGCGTCAGCATTCTTATTATCTCCTTGCAATTTTATAAGTAATATTTATAGTTCTTCTATCATTACCTAAGAACCTAATGGTTACCCACATAAATTTAAATACTATATACAAATCTTTATTATTTGATCAATCGATTATAGGTAGTGTCTCTTCTTTCCTCATGATGTGAGGTAGAGAATTAGTGCCCATATACTTCATTCCACTCTGCTCACTCCACCCCCACCCCAGTCTTTAGCTATACCATTACATTGATATTGTCAGAATTTGAACACTGATATTCTGTTTTGTACTACTAATTTTCGAAGTCTTCTATGATTTCCCTACATGTTGAAATCTGAAAGCAAATAATGTTTATAATATGATTGTGTAAATAACATCCAACGCAGAAACCGTTAATAGAGAAGGAAATAAAACCTGTGTGGCTAATTCTGTAATGTTGGAAAAACTTCTAAATAAAATCTCTTACATTCTATCAGTTGCTCAAAATTGTGTCTTGTATTGTTGGTTTTGTGGTAGCCAGGCTCCAAGATGGTGATCCTCGCTTTCTGTTATTTATACCCTTGTGTAGCCTCTTCACTGAATCATGGCTTACCCATGCGACAGATAGAATCCTATGGAAGTGACAGTATGTTACTTCTGAAGCTAAGTCATAAAAGACATTGCAGTTTTTTCCTTGGTTTCTCTTGGATCACTTGCTCTAGAGGAAACTAACTACCATATTATGAGGGCACTCAAGCAGCCCTCTGGAGAGGCTCACATGGAAAGGAATTAGACCTCCTGACAACAGCCAGCATCAACTTGCCAGTAATGTGAGTGAGCCACCTCAGAATCAGATCCTCCAGCCCCAGACAAGCCTTCAGATGACTGTAGCCTAGGCCAATATCTTAAATGCAACCTCCAAAAGGCCCTGAACAAGAACCACCTAGTCAAGTCACTTCTCATTTCCTGACTCACAGAAACTATGAGAGCTAATAAATGTTTATGGTTGTTTTAAGTTGCTGAGTTTTGGAGTAATTGGTTATTCTGCAATAGATAACTAAAACAAACTTTAGTACCTGGAAGAGAGGTGTAGCCATCATAAAAAACTAACAATGTGCGTGTGTCTTTGGAACCAGGAAGTGAGCAGAAACTAGAAGATTCTTGACGAGACAGTTACTGAAAGCCTAAATAGCCTTGGAAAAACTGTTAGCTCCCAAACAGTCTGCCTGGGACTCTCTTTCGCTAGATCACCTAGTGCATTTTCTTACTTTCCATGTGACCACCTGCCTTCTTGCTGCATATAGTAAAATGTGAGAGGAGAGCGATAAGCTAAAGGAAGGATTATTAAACATAAAAGAGGAAGGGCTTGAGAGTTTTGAAAATCCCCAGCTTCTCCAGAGAGCAAACAATGCTGAAATTAAGAAATGCTCCAGGAGAAGATCAAACCTAGGACATGGTCAGGACAATGTGGTCTAAGAATGAAATGGAGGAGGTGATTGTAAAATCCATTTTTAGTACCTCAGAAAGACTTAAGGTGATACGTCAAAGAGCCTGTCAGTCATACTAAGGGCTCTCTAACAATTTTAAGGGCATGCCTCACAAATCCATTAAACAATAGGGCTTCTTAAGAGTGTTGACCCTCAGCAGCCTCAGCAGAAGCCCAAGGTAGGGAAGGGCTTATCTCAAAGAGATTTGTAGGTGTGCTTCTTTGTCTAATGTAGTGAACCCCAGAGAGATTCATAGAAGATCAACAACATTTTTGAGAGAATTATATTCGCAAGAAATCACCTGCTTAGACTGAAAGGAACAGAGATGATACAAAATGAAAAGTGGTCTTCAGACCTCCCGAACTTCTCCAGGCAGGAAGCAGGCTGAGAAAACTACTCAGCTGCAAAAATGCTGCCTTTTATGGAAAAGGAAGGACGACGCTGAGGGAAGAAACTAATATACAGAGTGAGCAACATAGAGCCTTAGAGAATCATTCTCAGGCCGTGCGTCTGAATCAAAGAACCCCCAACGTATGTCTTTCTGGATTTCAGAATTTATGGGCCAAAAACTCCTGTGTCTTACATTTTCCCCCACAGAAGTGTCTATAGTTATTGTTTGTTCCATCATTGTATTTTGGGTATATGGAATAGGGAAGATAATTTGCTCTTTAATTCACAAACTGAGAGAAACTGTACTAGAGGAGTTGTATTTATAGAGAATTGATCCAAGGAAACTCATCCCACCTACATCTAACTTAGATGATGAAATTCTGGACTTTGAGTTGATTCTGTAATGGGAGGAGACTTTTAGGGGCCTTGGGAGGGGGTGGTTATATTTTGTATGTGGGAGGAACCTGAATCATTGGGGGCTGGAGGGCAGATTGTGGTAACCAGCCTCCAAGTTGTCCCCCAGTGGTCTTCACTTCCTGATATTCATGACCTTGTGTAGGCTTCTCCCGCAGTGATTCATGGCTGGTCTGTGTGACCAGTAGAATACCACAGAAGTGATGGTGTGTGACTTCTAAGGCTTCTCTTGGATCATTCGCTTTGGAGGAAGACAGTTACCATGTCATGAAGATACTCAAGCAGCCCTATGGAGAAGCCCATGTGAAAAGGACCTGAGGCCTCTCACCAATAGCAATCATCAGTCTTCCAGCCATGGAAGTGAGCCACCTTGGAAGTGAATCCTCCAGCCTGAGGCAAATCCAGCAGGCTACATGTTGGGGATTCCTTGATTCAAACTCAGGCAAACTTTCAGATGACTGAGACTCAAGCCAACATCTTGACTGCAACCTCATGAGAGATTACAAATCAGAATCTCCAGCTTAGCTGCCCCAAATTCCTGACCTTCAGAAACTGTGAGCTATGATAAATGTTTATGGTTCTTTTAAGCCATAAAATTTTTGTGTAACTTGTTATACAGCAATAGACAATTAGTAAAGATTTATACTTGGGTTATGCCGTTTTGTGAAGCTTTTTGTTTTTACTGAAGTTTACAATAGCCTTCATTTGATGTTAACAGAAGAAACATACTTTCGTCACCATAGAACTGAGACATTTTGGCTTCTTAATCAAATTCTTTTTTGAACAATCAGTTTTGGACTTTTAAGTCATGCAGTATAACTAAAAACGTTAAATCATTTATTCAAGAAATATTTATTAATTCTATGTGCCAGGCCTTAGGGATGTAGCAGTGAGTGTGATGCCTGACACACAGATGAAAGTGCTCAATTAATAATTGTTTACTGACTAGGAGGTGAGAGAAGACCTCCCTGAGGAAGTGGTGATTAAGCTAAGTGAGTATTAATGAGCTGAAGAGCAGGGTAATGAAATTCCAAACAGAAGAGAAAGCTTGCGAAATACCCTAGAATGGAGATGAGAGAGTGGAGGCCTAAAGAGCTGAGGCAATTTTAAGGGGGAAGTTTCAGTGTATCAGAGAGGAGAAAGATAGAGTGATGGTTGGAGGGTAATGTGCAGTTAACAGAGGGGTAATTGAACATATTTCAAAGATAATGGTGTGATGGTCAGTTGTATGTGTCAACTTTGCTAACCTGTAAACCCAAACACATCGCTGTTGAGTTGATTCTGACTCAGAGCAACCCTGTAGGACAGAGTTGAACTGCCCCATAGGATTTCCAAGGCTGTAAATCTTTATGGAAGCAGACTGCTACATCTTTCTCCTGTGGAGCAGCTGGTGGGTTCAAGCTACCGACCTTTCAGTTAGCAGCCAAGTGCTTTAACCACTGTGCTACCAGGGTTAGGCTAAGCTACAGTCCCCAGCTATTCAATCAAATACTAACCTAGATATTGTTGTGAAGATATTTAATAGATGTGATTAAAGTTCATAATCAATTGACTAACTGGTTGAGGGAGCTGGCAAGGCAAGTTTGAAATCCATGGGACAGGTCATCAGGGAGCGCTGGCTGGAACTCTCAGGTACAAGCTGAAGCTGCTGTCCACAGGCAGAATTTCTTCTTCCTTAGGAAAGCCTCAGTTTGCTCTTAAGGCCTTCCAATTGATTGAATCAGGTCCACCAGATTATCTAGGATCATCTCCCTTACTTAAGTCAATTTCTTACAGTATGCCTTAATATATATCTCCTACTGGTTTTTTTTTTTTTTTTCCTCTGTTGAACCCTGATTGATACAAATGGAAAGCATCTAGTTGAGGCGGAGAGTTTGATTTACAATGGGAGAAAAGATAATGGATAGTTAGATGGTGGAAAAGAGATGGGATCCAAAGCCCAAGTGGAGAGACTGGCTTTAGATCGCATGAGGGACAGTTTCTCTCTTTGTTACAGAAGAGAAGGAGGAGGGTGGGTTGGGGGACATAGATTTATAAATTTGGTGAAGAGATGATGACAAAGTTCCCAAACAATAATTTTCATTGTCTCATGTGAAGTGGGAGTCAAGGTTATCTGCTGAGAAGAGGGAAGAGACAGGGTCAGAGGTACGGGGAGGGTGGGAAAAGTTTGAAAAATTTGATGAGGAAAACAAGGGAGTGGTTAATCAGAGCAAAGTGTAGGATTCCCAAGCCATGTTGAGGTTGGCAATCCTGCATGTATAGTGAGACCAGTCTACTCCTCCACTTAGTAGTTCCCCAGAGCTCAAGCAAAGATACTAAGGAAGTCAATAGTTTCATTCATCTTTAATTGGCTAGCATTGGTATCAGATAAATTATAATGTACTAAGAGCAACTGACAACAATAATGTTGCCATAAGGGTCAAAAATTATAAAAATATCTCTCAGATATCAGTGTCAAATTTAACCATTTTGGCTTTGAGGGTGAAAACCTGCCTGTATTCCAGCTCATGCCATCCCAACTTTATTTTAGAACCTGGCTTCACAAGTACGTGTGGACTGTGGTCTCAGAGCACAGGATGTGACATCACACAAACCATGATGAATGAGGAAAAATACTCAAATGCCTCATTCCTTCTCTGTAAGCTCCTCTTGATGCCCCGGCCAGAGACAACTGCTCCACAGTTCTGGGCGCCGATGTCTTTATGGCCCTGTCTTCCTCATGCTCGCTGTTTTGTCACATACTGAAGCCCTTCATGCCCTTGTTTCCACTCACTGGAGGGCATGTTCCCTCTGGACACGTGGTCTCCCTCTCAGTGCTTTGAGCACAGTGGACAGTTGGCTTACGTCTGGAGAATTCTGTCTCGTGAAAGAGGAAATGTGTGGGCACCGTGCCAACGCTTGCAGCAGTTAATGACTTCCCCTGTCTGCCTCCAGGAGAAGGTGCTAATTAGATATGTGGAGATCCAGGGGAAAGAAAACCCAACCCGAAATGAATCAGGTTTAGATCATCTGAGCATTATTACAGAACAACTGGACACCTAATTGTCCAGGGAATAGCAGTTGTATCAAATTATGTGCTAATTTGAAGGAAATGATAGCAGCTCATTACTGAGGTTTCCCTGCAGAGGTGAAGGATCTGACTGTGTCTTTCAAATGCCTTTCAGAGTCTCCATCCAAGCTGCTCTGCTCAGTACATGAAGGTTGTCCCTGCCGTCCCCTTTACCCATGGAAAGTTCATCCTAGAGTCTGAAAGGAAATGGGAGACTAGTGGAGGGAGGGCCTGTGCTTCCTTCCCACCACCTACTGTCATTGAGTTTGAAGCCTTTTTAATTTTGTCTTGGCCTTTTGGACCTAACACATTAGAACTGGGCCTCCCTCTGTGTTCCCCAGGAGGAAAAGCATAGTCATAACCTTTAGCAACAGAAAAAATTCAAGTTGAGGGTCAGTACTGGCTTGTTAGGGGCTGCAGGCCACAAGAGCTGCAAAGCCCCTTGTAGGCCAGAGGAGCTTACTTCTAGAGAAGCAAAATTTGGTGCATGAGTACTTGGGGGGGTGTTATGGGTTGAATTGTGACCTCAAAAAATATGTAGTGTAAATCCTAACTTCTATGCCTGTGGTTATAATCCCATTTGGGAATGGGTTGTCTTTGTTATGTTAATGAGACTGGATTAGCGTAGGGTGTGTCTTGAGTCAATCTCTTTTGAGATATAAAAGAGATTAAAGAAGCAAGCGAAGAAGAGAGATGGGGTGAAATAGATGCCAAGACGCATGGATATCTCCAAGGAACCAGGAAGCAGAAACTGAAGAGAAAACGACCTTCCTCCAGAGCTGACAGATAGAGAAAGTCTTCCCTTAGAGCTCATGCTCTGAATTCGAACTTCTAGCCTCCTAAACCAAAAACCCATACCCATTGCCATCGAGTTAATTCTAACTCATAGCCACCCTACAGAACAGAGTAGAACTGTCCCATAGGGTTTCCAAGGAGTGGCTGGTGGATTTGAACTGCTGACCTTTTGGTCAGCAGCTGTAGAGAAAATAAATTTCCATTTGTTAAAGCCATCCACTTGTAGTATTTCTGTTATAGTAGCACTAGATAACGAAGACAGGGAGCAAGGGCTTATATGTTGCTGGTGAGTGCTGTGACTTCCTGGGAGTCTGCCCCCACCTTCTGCAGCATCTCATTCTGCATCCACAGTCTTGGCCTCAGGGAGCAGCTGTGGGGACCCCTTGCAGCTGCGCCATACCCTCCTAGTCCCACCACGAGCTCTGAAGTTGGCTCTTTGGTTCAGGCCCACTTCTCAGTTGAGTAGAGCCTGGGGACAAAGGCCTTTTCATAAATTGGAGGAATGGCATTTAATCTTATACTACAGTATCTGAGAAATAGCATCTTTTAAAAAACAATCTCCACAGAAAGTGACCATTTCCTGTTGTTCTGTGAACCATTTCCTCCTGTCTGGGGTGTTCTTCCCTGTGGCGTCTACAGAGAGAAATGCTGCGTCCTGGGGTGACAGTACCAGTGGAGGCCCACACACCGTATGTCGGATATTTATATGTTATAAACCAAGTTAGGGAACACTGATGGTTCAGCAGTAGAATTCTTGCCATCCACGCAGGAGACCGGGTTTGATTTCTGGCCAGTGCACCTCACGCACAATCAGAGCAGGCTTGCGTGTTGTTATGATGCTGAACAGATTCTAGCAGAGCTTCCAGAAGAGGAAGAAAGGCCTGGTGATTTAATTCCAAAAATCAGACAATGAAAATCCTATGGATTACAATGGTCCAACCCACAACTGGTCGTGGGAATAGACAGGACCAGGCAGCATTTCTTTCCATTGTGCATGGGGTCACCTTGGGTCAGGGCTGACTCAATGGCATAAAAACAACAGCAGTAACTAAGAGATTACGGTTATTTTTCCTTATGTTTCTTTCCTTTTTAATCACCACCTTGTTGCTCTGCCAGAAGAGACCACAGCAAGTGTACCTAGCGTGCCTTCTGTCCAGTGCAGTGGGCCCACCTCTCCTCCCCTTTTACATGCTTGGAAAAATGAGTGTGTGACCATTGGGACATCACTGACAACCTACCATTTGTGCTCAAAAGTTTAAATATTCAATTGAAGATGAACACATACTACCATGAGAAAACCAAAAGAAATATTGCCAGGGCTTTTACAAACCCTAGTTATTCTTAGAGCAGTTGTGAAGCTTTAAGAGAGTGTATTTTATTCCCTCGTAAAAATACCAAGTGATTAATGGGGTAAAGAAGTAGTAGCCAAACTTTCCCAAGTTACTTTTCAAAATGTCTTTTTATTAGTCTTAGTTGTGGTACTACTTAGTATTGCCTATGTGGCACAGTGGAAAGAGACTGGACATTGACCAAAAGAAGCTTGGGTTTGAAACCTAGTTCTGCCCTTCATTATGTGACCTTGGCAAAATCCCTTAATGTCCATGAGCCTCAGTTTCTTCATCTGCAAAATGGAATGTCAAAAAGTTATGAGGATTGAAAGTGATAATGCATGTCAAGGGCCCATCACAGGCTGAAAGACTCAATGCATAGTAGGGGAAGCAAAATGAAAACTCTGCAAGGAACCTAGGTCTCTACATGTTCAATTTTGCTCAATAGACCCCTCTCGCTTCAAACTTCCCATCTTGGGAGGATGGGGCAGACAATTCTTCAGACTTTTTTTTTTTTAACATTTTAACTCAATTTAAATTGAACTTCAGTTTAGAAGGAGCCAGCTGGAAGTCTATTCAAAGGGTTGGTCCCACGCAGCTGTGGAATAGGAAACAGCCCACTTGGGGTGATTTCAGCCCTGGGAAGGTCTCCCTGCCCCACCCTTTAAAAACCTTCTGCTTCCAGAAAGTCCACCTTCATAGCTTTATCCCTTTGTTCTAAGACTCTGTCCATGGCCCCACCCCAATCAGGGACGAAGGGCATGCTTGAAGCTATACTAGTCAATTACAGCTCAGAGTGGGTCCATTTCAGAAATAACATAGGGAAAATAGCATGAGCTTTATAACCAGACATATGTGGATGGAAATCTGGCCTCACACTTAACAGCTCTGTGCCCGAGGACAAGTCATTCTCTTAGCTACAAAACAGAGGTAACAAGTGTTACTTCCTAGAGTTGTTATGAAGGCTACATGAGATAGCGCACATTCAAACAAAACCAAACCCATTGCCGTTGAATTGATTCTGACTCATAGCGACCCTAAAGGACAGAGTAGAACTGCCCCATAGGGCTTCCAAGGAGCAGTTGGTGGATCCGAACTGACGATCTTTTGGTTAGCAGCCGGCTCTTAACCACTGTGCCACCAGGGCTCTGTCATTTCATTGTTTCTGTTATTATTCTTGTTATTCAGGTGCTTTTTTCCTGACCGCACACCTTGCCAGAGGGAAGGAAGAGAGCAGGAGACACCCGTTCCCAGGATGCCTGAGAGAACTGAGCAGGGGTACCAGAAACAGGGAGACAGGCCTGGAATACGGTGACTGAGATGATGGGAGAGGAGGGGGCTGACCATACCGAGGCCACTTTTTCTGGAGCTCCATGGACTCCTACAGCTTCAAAAACCGACGTTGCCATCAAGTCAATTCTGACCCACAGTGACCCTAGAGGACAAAGAACTGCCCCCATAGGGTATCCAAGGGACGGCTGGTGGATTCGAACTGCTGATCTTTTCGTTAGCAGCCATATCACTTAACCACTGTGCCGCCAGGGCTCCCCTTACAGCTTATGTCTCCCCAAATTGGGAGTTCCAGCACCGTTTATTTTTACTTTATTTTTTATTTTTTTATTTTTACTTTTTTTTAATTGCCTGCCAGTGAGCCCTCCTGGAGGGCAGCCAGTGCTGCCTAGCGACAACTTGCTGAAAATATCTGTGAGGCAGGTGCCTACTTCTCCCTGTCAGTGCAATACTGACAAGCCTAAAGGCACACTTGCCCTCCCAGATCCCGCTTCTGCTCCAGCTCCTGGGGCCTTTAGTGAGGCTCTCCCAGCTCTCTGAACCTCAGGCACCCCACCAGGGGCCAGGAGTTAAGCTGTGTGGATTTGAACGACTCAGAAAAGCCCACTGAGCAGTAGAAGATGTGTCGCCTCAAAGAGATAATGGAGATTTTACTTGAAAACAATTTTATCCACGCAGAGACTCAGGACTTGCTGTAAATTGGAGGACAGACATTTACTTAATCTCATACTATGGTAGCTGAGAAGTAGCATGGTTAAAAAAAACAATCTCCATAGGAAAGTGTCCATTTCCTCTTGCACAGGACAACCATTTCCTCCTGTCTGGATGCTCTTCCTCATTGTGTCTACAGAGAGACATGCTGCATCCCACAAGACTGAGCACAGTGGCCTCTCTTTCAGAGACTTCCCTGAGCCCAGAAAGAAAACAAAACAAAAAACCTTGTTGCCGTTGATTGGATTCTGACTCACAGCAACCCTATAGGACAGAGTAGCTCTTAACCACGGTGCCACCAGGGTTCCAAACCCAACCCACTGCTGTTGAGTCGATTCTGACGCATAGTGGTTAAGTGCTACGGCCGCTAACCAAAAAGTCGGCAGCTTGAATCCACCAGGCGCTCCTTGGAAACTCTATGGGGCAGTTCTACTCTGTCCTATCGGGTCACTATGCGATGAGCCAGGGCTCCAAGGGCTGTTAATTCTGCTTCCTTGGTTCTCATGCAAGTGCCCCACTCACGTGCTCGCCTGTTTGCCTCTCCCACCAGGCTGTGAGCTCCAGGAGGGTAGACTATGGGGTCACCCAGAAAGGCCTGGCACAGAGCAAACTCTCAAGAACATGTTTTCTTTTTATCTTTTTCTTCCTTTTTTTCTCCCTTCCCTTCTGTCCCTTCCTCCTTTCCTTCCTCTCCCTTTCTTTCTCTCACCTCCTTCCCTCCATCTCTCCTCCCTCCCCTCTCCTTCCCTTCCTTCTAACCTTCTTCTCTCTCCTTCCCCCCACTTCTTCCTCCACCAAAACAACAGATATATATTAGTCATGCAAATGGTTGCTGAATGAATAAATGTGGAACAGCTAAAAAAGAGCCAATGAAAATTCTAATTGTCACACAAGGAAAGACACATACACCCATGTGTAGGAAGTGGAGGGTACATGGACTTCCCACTCATCACTAGCTTCAAATCCCAGCTCTTTCACTCCTGAGCTGCTTGCCTCTGAGAAAGCTGTTCAACGTCTCTGAACCTCACTCAGCTTCTTTATAGAATTGAGTATAATAATGTGTAGGTCCCTGGGCAGTGCAGAGGGTTTGTACTAGACTACTAACCTATAAGTTGGCAGTTTTAATCCACCTGGTGGCACCACAGAAGAAAGGCCTGGAGATCTGCTTCTAAGATCACAGCCAACAAAACCCTGTGGAGCACTTCTACTCTGTAACACATGGGGTCACTCGGAGCTTTCAAGAGCTCCCACCCCAAGGTGATCGATTGCAGGAGGTGTGGACGCAGCTTAGACCTGTGCACAAAGCCCCTCACCTGGAGGAAATAGAGTTGAGGTTGGGAAGAGGAAGGCGTGCTCGGCCAGGGGACTGGAGATGGCTCTGACACCCAGAACTCCAACGAGACCGAGAATCCTAAATTTGAACCTGACTCTTCAGATCTTCATGAAGGTACACTTGTCAAGGTAAGAGGACAGAACATATTTTATTTAACTGTTTGTTAGCATGATTTATAACTTCCTAATTTTTTTTATTATTATTAGGTGCCAAGTATTAGGTGATGTTGAGTCGGTTCCAACTCACAGCAATCCTATGTACAACAGAACGAAACACTGTCCGGTCCTGCACCATCCTCACAATCGTTGCTATGCTTGAGCCCATGATTGCAGCCACTGTGTCAGTCTGTCTTGTTGAGGGTCTTCCTCTCTTTCGTTGACCCTCAGCTTTACCAAGCACAATGTCCTTCTCCAGGGCTGGGTTCCTCCTAATAACATAGCCAAAGTATATGAGATGTAGTCTCACCATTCTCACTTCTAAGGAGCATTCTGGCTGTATTTCTTCCATGACAGATTTGTTTTTTCTTCTGAAGTCTATGGTATATTCAATATTCTTCACCAACACCATAATTCAAAGGCATCAATTCTTCTTCAATCTTCCTTATTTGTTGTCCAGCTTTTGCATGCATATGAGGCGACTGAAAATACCATGGCTTGGGTCAGGCGCACCTTAGTCCTCCAAGTGACATCTTTGATTTTTAACACTTCAAAGAAGTCTTTTGCAGCAGATTTGCCCAACGCAACACATTGTTTGATTTCTTGACTGCTGCTTCCATGGGCATTGATTGGGGATCCAAATAAAATGAAATCCTTGACCACTTCAATATTTACTCCATTTATCTTGATATAGCTTATTGGTCTAGTTGTGAGGATTTTTGTTTTCTTTATGTTGAGGTGTAATCCATACTGAAGGCTGTGGTCTTTGATCTTCATCAGTAAGTACTTCAAGTCTTCTTCACTTTCAGCAAGCAAGGTTGTGTCATCTGCATATTACAGGTTGTTAATGAGTATTTAAAATAGTTGGAGATATACATAGTGGACACCCATTTATACTCTTTTCCCAGCCCACAAATGTTAGGGATGTGGGCCTGTTCTGAAGAAATGAAAAACTAGAGAAAAAAAAATAAGATAAAAAACCATACAACAATAAAGAAAAAACAGCAAAGAACAAGTTCAAAGGTCACCTTGCCTTCTTACTGCTGGTGCTTATTGCTGTGAACTTGGCGGGAAAAAAAGGAATTAAAATTCCTAGCTGGATGGCCTTAGGGAGGTTATTTAACCTCCTCTAGCCTCAGTTTCATCATCTGTAACATAAGACTCATAATAATGGCCTTGCAGGAAGGATGAAAGATGATGTAGTTAAAACAAAACAATACCCATTGCTGTTGAGTCTATGCTGGCTCATAGCAAAGGCCTGCAGGTAGTAGCAGTGGTTCTGAGAAGAGGGAAGTTGAGAATGAAAGCTGAACTGGATTGTGGCCTCCGGTCAGTTGGTATCTGAGGTCCCATTGTGAGGCTGATGAAGCACAGGCATTGTGCATTTTTGGTTGTAAAGGCCAGTAAGAGCAGGCCTGGGCCTCTGCTTCCTGTGTCTTCCGGAGCCCAGGAGACTCTCAATGAGCACTTTGAAAATTAACCAATTAATCTTAATAGCCCTAGTGCTTCCTGCATTAAATGATTGCTCAAATGCTGAGGGGCAAGTTCACAATGTTTTCCAGGGATATTTATGGCTTTGCACTCAAATCAGAGAAGAGGGACCTGCTGCCTTCATTTCCTCCAAAGGCAGAGGTAATGAAAGGAATTCAGCCTGTGGAAGGAAGACTTGCAGCAGCAGGCAGGGCTGCTCAACACAAAGCACCAACATCCTCAGAGTAAGGAATGAGAAGTGTGCTTCTGTACCGTGGGCCCTTCTGGACCCCATCTCAGAGTCAGACCTTCTTCAGCCTCAGCTCATGGCCCTCCCTCTGTTGTCCCTCAGAACTGAGCACTCAGTCTCCCAGCATAGGACGGGGAAGACCTGGTTTGGAAACCCACTTCTGTCCCTTGTGCCTGTGTGAACTTGGACATGACCCTTAACCTCACCAAGCCTCATTCATTCACTCCACACTCATTTACTAGGCACTCACCACGCGCTAAACACTGTGCAAGGCACTGCAGGTGCAACACATTAGTAAGATAATTTCCTTGCTTGCCTTCTTCAAACTCAACGTCCAGTTTATTAGAACCTCAGTCCTCTCTTAAAATAAGGATCATAGCATCTACCCTACCACTTCTCAGAGTTAGCGTAATAATTGCCTGAGATCACATATTTGAAAGCACGTTGTTGAATATAAAACACTTTTTATGAATTGAATTGTGTCCCAAATATGTTGAAGTCCTAACCCCTGTACCTGTGAACGTGACCTTGTTTGGAAATAGGGTCTTTCTTTGAAGATGTTATCAGTTAGGTTTACATGAGGTCAGACTGGAGTAGGGAAGGTCCTACTCCCTTTTGAGTGGTGTCATGCAAGTGGTGAACAGACACAGAGAGAAACACAGGGGCAAGACGCCATATGAAGACACAGCTGTAAGCCAAGGAACACCAAAGATTGCCAGCGAGCACCAGAAGCTAGGAGAGAGGCATGGAACTGTTCCTCTTTCAGATCCCTCAGAAGAAATCAACATGCCAATACCCTGATTTAGACTTCTACCCTCCAGGATTGTGAGACAATAAATTTCTGTTCTTTAAAACCACCCACTTTGCGGTATTTAGTTACAGCAGCCTAGGAACCGAGACATGACCAAACCAGTGGAGGCTGTGATCAGGTGGAATGGGGATGGCAGGACAGTGACGGCATCTCAGCAAAGACATGAGTTGATGGTTCTACCGCTATAAGAATTCCTGTCCTCTTTTGTAATGACCTCTTTTCGGTGTAACATTAAGAACAAAGGTCTTAATGGGAGCCTAATAGAACAGTATGTCCTCCTATCCTTTGGGTCTATAAATTCCACCATTAGTGCCCTATTCCTTTGTCTTGAGAATCCTATCCCCATGCCAAAATGAAGATACCCAGAGGATAACACTTTATCACTTCTTTGCCCTTGGAGTGGGTGTGGTGCCTGTGTCCTTCCAGGAGAGGAGGTTTGAAGGTGAGAAGAGTAGGGAGCAGAGGGGCCTGGAGAAGGTGGGAGGCTAGGGCGAGGCAAGCTTCTCTGACTTTGCAGTTTGGCAAAGAGCTGGCCATTTGTTCCAGTGAAGTTCCTTGTTCTCCATCCTCTCCCCATTCACATAGTTGTCATCACTCCATAGAACTCTGAAGTTCCCATGGCACCTCCTCTGGACCCTGGGCAGCTGAGGATTGTCTTCCTAGACCAGCCAGAGACATCTGACACCTGCCATTGCTGCAGCCCAGAGTCTCCAAGATCTTTTCCATTTGGTGGTCCCTCATCCTATGAGGATCTTCAGAAACTTCAAATCCGCCCCATATACCCTGCTCAAACATCTCTGAAGCTCCCCGCTGTCCACGTGATGATGTCTGAGCCACTCACCTCAGCATTCTAAACCCCCTCAACAGGATTGGGGCCTCATCCACATTTCTGGCCTTAGCTCACAGCACACATCCCCATTCCCGACTTTGCACCCTACATTCCAGTCTCTTCCATATATGTTTTGCAGTTCTCTAATATTTTCACAAAGAAAATACTGCAAGTTGTTAAAGATTTCATTTTACTTGGATCCACAATCAACGCCCATGGAAGCAGCAGTCAAGAAATCAAATGACGTATTGCATCGGGCAAATCTGCTGCAAAAGACCTCTTTAAATTCAGTCAAAGATTAGACAGGCCTATAAAACAAACAATAACACATGTGAGAAACGTCCTTCTTAGTTCGATCAAGCATACGAGACCAAATGAACAACACCTGCCCAAAAGCAAAGATGGGAAGGCAGGAAGGGATAGGAAACCTGGACGAATGGATACAGGGAAACTAGAGTATAAAGGGAAAGAGGGAGAGTGCTGACACATCGCAGGGATTGCAACCAGTGTCACAAAATAATTTGTGTATAAATTTTTGAATGAGAAACTAATCTGCACTGTGAACTTTCACCTAAAACACAATAAAATGAAAAAAAAAAAGACTTCTTTGAAGTGTTAAAAAGCAAAGAAGTTACCTTGAGGACTAAGATGCACCTGACACAAGCCATGGTATTTTCAATCGCCTCAGATGTATGAGAAAGCTGAACAATGAATACACCACAGACTTCCAGAAGAATGAACAAATCTGTCTTGGAAATACAGCCAGAATGCTGCTTAGAAGCGAGGATGGCAAAACTTCATCTCGTGTTCTTTGGACATGTTATTAGAAGGGACCCATACCTGGAGAAGGTCATCATGCTTGGTAAAGTAGAGGGTCAGCAAAAAAGAGGAAGACCTTCAATGAGATGGACTGACACAGTAGCTCAAACACAGCAATGATAGTGAGGATGGTGCAGGACCGGGCAGGCAGCGTTTTGTTCTGTTATGAGTTGGAACCAACTCAATGGCTCCTAACAACAACCAAGTCTTTCCTCAAACTGTTTATAAAGTCCAGAATGCCCTTCTGCCCAGCCTCATTCTATAGTCAGACTGCCAGGGTTAAACCCTGGTTCTGCCACTTTCAAGTCATGTGAACTTTATCAAATTATGTAACATCTCTGTGCTTCAGTTTCCTCATCTGTAAAATGATAGCTAATACTAGTATCCACTTATATCAGCTTCCCAAGGTTGCTGTAACAAATTACCATAAATGAGCGGCTTAAAACAACATAAATTTGTTCTCTCACAGTTCTGGAGGCCAGAAATCTGGAATCAAGGTGTAGCAGGTCCATATTCCCTCTAAAGTTCTCTGGGGGAGGATCCTTCCTTCCCTCTTCCAGCTCCTAGCATTCCTTGGCTTGTGGCGTAATAATTCCAACATCTGCCTGTCTTCACTTGACCATCTTCTCTCTATCTCTTTGAATGTCATCTCCTCTTTTCATAAGGACACCAGTCATTGGATTTAGAGCCCACCCTAATCCAGTATGACTTCATCTTAACTTAACTAATTACTTCTGCAGAGAATCTATTTCTAATAAGGTTGCATTCTGAGGTTCCAGGTGAACATGCATGGGGGTGGAGGGGTGCGATGGAGCACTATTCAACCCATTACACCAACTCATGGAGTTGCAGTGGGGATGAAATAATGTAAAACATGCCAAGGGCTTAGAATAGTTCTTGGCACAAATGTTAGACGTTGTAATTAGTCTCAACAAATGTTAGTTATTGTTGTTATTATTATTCCAGGAGCAACCTAAATCCCACTTCCTCCAAAATATCTTTACCAATGCCCCCTCACCCTATTCCCCCTAGTAGTTCATCTCTCCCTCTCATGTATTCCCACAGCTCCATGAGCCTCTACTTTAGCCTTCATGCCATCTGGATGGTCTGCAGTTATTTTTATATGAGTCTGACTCCCTCAGTCTGCGAAATTCTGGAAGGCTGGATCCAGGCTTATTTGTGCCCAGTGTGGCACAGAGAGGGCACGCCCCCAGTAGGCTGGCCTGGAAGGCAGACACAAGCAAAGCTAAAATTAACAAGGGCGGATTACGTCCTGCAGTCATTGAGGTTCAGAAGAGTAATGCTGCAAGAGCAAGACAGAGAAGCCTTGTCTACCTGTACAAAGAAGGTGTCAGGTAGCCATAAGGCTTAATGAAATTGGTATGTGGGACCACTTAGCACAGCACCTGGACCTCAGTACGGTGTAATAAGTGTTTCTTTCTGTGATGGTTAATTTTTTGTGTTGACATGGCTTAAGATATGCTTCCTAGTAGTTTGGACAAACACTGGTGTATGAAATAGTTACATGTGATTAAATCTGTTGGTCTTAAGTGAAGCAGATTACCCTCCATAATGTAGGTGGGCCTCAACCAATCAGCTGAAAGGCTTGAGAACAAAAAGGGTATTTTCCCTAGGGTGTATTCTGACCCAGGCTACAAATAGACATTTTTGCCAGATCTCCTTCACTCTTTACTCTTCAGTGATCTATGGGTTTGGAGACATAAGCCTGCAGGAGTCTCCAGCCTCTCACCTGACCTACAGATTTCGGACTGCCAGGCCTCCGGAATTACATGAACCAATTCCTTAAAAGAAATCTTTCTCTGTCTCTGTAAGTTGTTGTTAGGTGCTGTCTAGTTGGTTCTGACTCATTGCGACCCTACGTACAACAGAACAAAACACTGCTGGGTCCGGCACCACCCTCATAATCCTTGCTATTTTTGAGGCCATTGTTGCAGCCACTGTGTCAATTCATCTTGTTGAGCATCTTCCTCTTTTTTGCTGACTCTCTGCTTTACCAATCATGATGTCCTTCTCCAGGGACTGGTCCCTCCTGATAACACGTCCAAAGTAAGTTAGACTTCGTCTCACCGTTCTTGCTTCTAAGGACCACTCTGGCTGTACATCCAAGACAGATTTGTTCGTTTTTCCAGCAGTCCATGGTATAGTCCATATTCTTCACCAACACCATAATTCAAAGGCATCAATTCTTTTTCGGTCTTCCTTATTCACTGACCAGCTTTAGCATACATATGAGGTGACTGAAAATACCATGGCTTGGGTCAGGAGCACCTTAGTCCTCAAAGTAACATCTTTGCTTTTCAACATTTTAAAGAGGTCTTTTTTGCAGATCTGCCCAATGCAGTAAGTCATTGATTTCTTGATTGCTGCTTCCATGACAATTGACTGTGGATCCAAGTAAAATGAAATCCTTTACAGCTTCAATCTTTTCTCTGTTTATCATGATGTTGCTTATTGGTCCATTTGTGAGGATTTTTGTTTTCTTTATGTGAAGTGTAATCCATATGGAAGTCTATGGTCTCTGATCTTCATCAGTAAGTACTTCAAGTCCTCTTCACTTTCAGCAAGCAAGGTTGTGTCATCTGCATATTACAGGTTGTTAATGAGTCCTCCTCCAATCCTGATGTTGCGCTCCTCTTCATAGAGTCCAGCTTCTCGGATTATTTGCTCAGCATACAGATTGAATAAGTATGGTGAAAGGATACAACCCTGATACACACCTTTCCTGATCTTAAACCACGCAGTATACCTTTGTTCTGTTCGAACAACTGCCTCTTGGTGTATGTACAGGTTCCTCATGAGCACAATTAAGTGTTCTGGAATTCCCATTCTTCGCAACATTATCCATAATTTGTTATGAGCCACACAGTCGAATGCCTTTGTGTAGTCAGTAAAACGCAGGTAAAAGTCTTTCTGGTATTCTCTGCTTTCAGCCAGGATCCATCTGACATCAGCAATGATATCATTTGTTCCATGCCCTCTTCTAAATCCAGCTTGAATTTCTGGAAGTTCCTGCCCATGTACTGCTGCCACTGTTTTTGCATTATCTTCAGCAAAATTTTACTTGCATGTGACATTAATGATATTGTTCAATAATTTCCGCATTCTGTTGGATCACTTTTCTTTGGAATGGGCACAAATGTGAATCTCTTCTAGTCAATTGACCAGGTAGCTGTCTTCCAAATTTCTTGGCATAGACGAATGAGCACTTCCAGTGCCGCATCCATTTGTTGAAACATCTCAGTTGGTATTCCATCAATACCTGGAAGCCTTATTTTTCACCAATGCCTTCAGTGCAGCTTGGACCACTTCCTCCAACACCATCGGTTCTTGATCATATTCTACCTCCTGAAATAGTTGAACATCGACCAATTCTTTTTGGTACAGCGACTCTGTGTATTCCATCTTCTTTTGATGCTTCCCGTGTCATTCAATTTTTTGCCCATAGTATCCTTCAGTGTTGCAGCTCGAGACTTGAATTTTTTCTTCAGTTCTTTCAGCTTGAGAAATGTCAAGCATGTTCTTCCCTTTTGGTTTTCTAACTCCAGGTCTTTGCACATTTAAGGTTGGTGGTTTGAACCACCAGCTGCTCTGCAGGAGAAGGTTGTGGCAGTCTGTGTTCATAAAGATTTATAGCCTTGGAAACCCTGTGGGGCAGTTCTAGTCTGTCCTATAGGGTCACTATGAGTAGGAATCAACTCAATTGCAATAGATTTGGTTTTGGCATATACATATATAGAGAGACAGAGAGACAGAGAGAGGGAAGGAGTGAGGGAGGAGGGGTTGCATATATATTTGGAGAGATATGTAAAATCACTTGTTCTGTTTCTCTAGAAAACTCTGACTTAGACACCTCCTCTTCCCCTCTCTGCATAAACCAGCAATGATGATATTTTCAACTTTTTATCTTTACTTCTTTTTAAAGGTCATATAAATTCAGCGTCAAGATCAAGGTACCTCAGGACTCTTTGGTGGGCTGACCAGGTGTGACGACTTGTGTCTAGTACATGTAACACATTTCAAGAAAGGTAATGAGGGCCTTGAATTAGTCTGAGGACAATGGCAGGATAATGAAAGGCTTAAAATGTTTCCCAAAGAGGTTAGTTAAAGGAGCTTCTGAGGCTTAGACTGCAGGAAACCAGTCCAGGAGAACTTTTCTCATTGAACTTTGAAGGTTCTCTTTTCCTGTGGTGTCAGAGGGGAGGTCAGGCCCAATTGTGTCGTCTTGAAAGGCAGGTATTGGCACTGTCTTAGTTTATAATCCCCCAGAAGCAAACCCTGAGACAAGGATCAGTACAAGTAAATCCTTAGGGAAGTGATCCCAGGAAACACAATTTCTAATAATTACATGAGTATAACAGCAATTATAACTGTAGATGCCAGATACATACAACCCTATGAGGTAGGTACTAAAATTGTACCCATTTTCAGACCCAAAGAGATTAAGTGACTTGCCAAAGTCATGGTGTAGTCTAATTGTAGAGCCCCACTCTTAACTACTATATGGTTATCTCTGAACCACAAATCCAGAAGAGTTAAACCACAGGAAACCCAGAGTCTTATCCCTTCCTTGTGGATCCATGTCTGGGTGTAGGAGACAGAAGGCAGCAGAGGTGCCAGCCTGATCAGAATCCAGAATGGAACAGTCACTTGGCTTTTTTTCATCATCTCTCGTTAAGCTATATTTCCATTTGGAATTTTGGTGCTTGGTCGAATCCAGATCCTGATCTGAACTTCTTTTCCAAAATCTACCATAGCTGAACAATACACACATTTTCATACCAGCAAAAAGATAGAAAGAATGACAATAATAAACAATGTAGTGTGTTCCTTTAAGATAGGAGTTGCTGGACTCCATCAGAGGGAGAGGATGGAGGGTATCTCCCCCAGCACCTGTGGGATCAGGTGGTCACGCTAAAAAGCATCTTCTGCAACACTTCGTCAGAACAAATTGCATGTTCTCCATGTTTGCCACAAGTATAATGTAATCTGGACCAAAATCTGAATACTTTATTCCCTTTTGGAAACGCTGGAAGTGTTTAAAGGACAAAATTCAATTTGTTAGGCTAGGAAGAAATAGAATTACTCCTTAGTGTCTGGGGTCCTGTTTACTTCATCGGCTTTGCCTCAAGTGGGAAGTGCCCAGGGATGGCCTCTCACGGATGAGTTTCTTAATGAATCCATGGCTGAGCGAGGCAAATGGCTCTCTTTCCTTCCCAATGGGAGGGAATTATGCTGATTGTTTCAGGTTTAATGGATAAATTGAAACATAGCCCCAAATATCAAATAAGCCAGGGCCGCCCTGCCCAAAAGGAAGTGCCTGGGTAGGGGTGATGACAAACTAACCAAAAACCCAGAGGAGAAACGAACACCTCTTGAGGGAATTAGAAGAAAGGAGGTGGAAGGGCTAAAAAGTTTGAGATCTATATTTTTAGGATACAAGAAATGAAGACTTATTCATGCTGGCTAAGGCAAAGGGGTGAGCTGTTGTCAAGATCTGGGAGGGGGAATAAACCAGTTGCCATTGAGTTGATTCTGACTTATGGCGACCTCATGTGTGTCAGAGTAGAACTGTGCACCATATGATTTTCAATGGCTGATTTTTTGGAAGTAGATCACCAAGATTTCCTCCTGAGTTGTATCTGGGTGGGCTTGACCTTCCAAGTTAACTGTTTATACCACTCAGGGACTCAGGGAAGGGGAATAAACTAAGAGCTCGGCTGCTGTCTTAGTTATCTAGTGTGCTATAACAGAAATACCACAACTGGATTGCCTTTAACAAAGAGAAATTTGTTCTCTCACAGTCTAGGAGGCTAGAAGTTCGAATTCAGGATACCACCTCCAGGGGAAGGCTTTCTCTCTCTTGTCAGTTCCAGGGGAAGTTCCTTGTCATCTATCTTCTCAGGCTCTTGTTTCTTGGTGGTGTGAGGTCCCCATGTCTCTCTGCTTGCTTCTTTCTTTTATATCTCCAAAGAGATTGTCTTAAGACAAAACCTGATTTTGTAGATTGAGTCCTGTCTCATTAACATATTTGCCCCTAATCCCACCTCATCAGCATCATAGAGATAGGATTTAGAACACACAGGAAAATCACATCCGATGGCAAAATGGTGGACAATCACACAACACTGGAAATCATTGACTAGCCAAGTTAACAGATATTTTGGGGGGACACAATTCAATCCATGGCAGCTGCTAACCAAAAGGTCAGCAGTCCAAATCCAACAGCCACTCCTTGGAAACCCCTTGGGGCAGTTCTACTCTGTCCTACAGGGTTGCCATGAGTTGGAATCGACTCAATGACATGGAATCTCATGGAGTTCCGAAAACAGGAGCTGTATTCGTGATTTGCCTGGTCCAGTGCAAAATGAAAATGTGTGACCTTTTGTTCAGAATTATTGTAGATTTCAAGATAGCAACAGCAGAGCCTTAAACCAAGCACAAAGTCTTTCTTAACATGGGGCCCTTCTGTGCGTGGACCCCTGTGCAACTGCACAGTTCTGACCCCTAGAGGCAAGGCTTACAGAGGCAGGAGTGGGTAGGGGTTCTGGGATACTCTTCTGGGCCTCTGCAGGTTTGGATCTTCCCAGTGCTCGTTCAGTGACCCGGCTCCATGAGTAACACGGGTCTGCCCGTCTCGGGTCTCCATACTGTTACTTTCACAGCTTCTGCTTTCTCATGCCTTTTACTTTCCCCCAGGCCCCAACTCTGCGTTGTGGCTTATCTGTCCTCAGTTCCTTTCAGCATCAGTTTCCATTGCTGTGGATTCTCTCTATACGTCCACACTCACATTCCTAAGAGAGGGAATCTGATAGGCTGGCTTCCGTCTGTGGTTGGTGATGGAGTGTGGGGGAGTTTTCCCCAGCAGCCTTGTGACAGATGGCTGGCCTTCCTGTGGAGCGCTTACTCAGCTGTGGTTGGAAAGTGAGTTGTGTGGGGCAAAGCCTGAAACTTCTTCAGCTGAGGTTGAGGTGGGACCATTTCCCATGGAGGGGCAGAGACTGCAGTTGGAATGTCTAGCATAGTTGTGTATTTTAAAGGAAAATAAAGGGAAAAAAAGATGCATGGGAATAAGGGCCTTGACTGTTCTCTTCCTCATCTACCATCCCACCTTATCATGTGATAATTCTTTGACAATAGACAAATCACTCAACTTCTTTGAACCTCTTCCGTAAAATGAGAATAAAACCTTAGTTGTTCATACTCAGGGACTCGACCAGTTGATTAAACCAAATAAACAATGATTGAGTGCCTACTAAGTTCTGTGTGTATACTGGGCCCTGGGGATGCAAAGGTGAAGAAGAACTGGTCCTTGCCTTCGAAGTGTTCACAGCTTGTATGAGGAGATAAGCATGTACACAACTGTGATGCAAAGTAGAGTGAGGAACATCTTAACAGTGTAAGTACATTGAGAAGGGACATAGAGCAAGGCAGAGTTACTTCTCTTGTGGGGATCAGAGACTTCTTTATAAAGAGAGGACATTTGAACAGGATTTTCAATACAGGTAGTCACCAACTTATGATGGGGTTCCTCTCCAATGACTCCATCATATCTTGGTTCTGATGGAAGTTGAATATCTCATTTTTTTTTTTAGTTTTCATTATTATTGTCTTTTACTATCAGTATCTTTATAAATCCAATCTTTATTTGTCTTTGGGATTTGAAAACATTACATATAAACTTAAACGTATATTTTAATACATACATAAAAAAATACACAACTCATAAAAATTTACTCCTACGATGAAGAAGAGTTGGATGACATTGGCATTTTGTCAGCTGCGGTAATAACTCCTTTTGTAGAAGGTTCTGGATCAACTGGATTATCCCTGGGAATGAGGATGGTGTTTCTAGTCAGAAAATTAGTGAGAGTGATCTGTATATCTTTTCTTTTTTTTCCTTCATATATTTCACGATAACATCTCACTGCTTCTCAAATCTGCCTACCTACTTTAGCAAAGGGATCAGCATTTTGGTTCATGTTTTCAAGCAGCTGAAGCCCCTGATTCAGTTTAGAAAAAACTTCAGCTAATCCTTTCACTGTAAAATTTTTTGTCAACTTATGTCCTTCCTCTTCCTCATTCTCCCTTTCTTCTTCAGCATTTCTTTCCTCTTCAAAATCCATTAAGTCCTTATCTGTCAATTTCCCTTCTCTGTGATCGATGAGCTGCCCCACATTGACAATATCGAGTTCTAAATTCAGCATTCTTGCCATATGGACGATTTTTCCACCGATCTTTTCCATCATATTATCCTGAGCAAACGCTTGGAGCGTGTTCACGTAACTCAGCAATTTTTTCCATATCCCTTGCATGCATTTTCCTGTAACTTCCTGCCAGGAAGATGCAATGTTCTAGATACACTAAAAGTTGTTTAAGTGTGGTTCATCGTAACTCAAATACGTCGTAAGTTGGGGACTACCTGTAATGAGTGGAATGACAGTGGTATTTGACAGTGGTGAAAAAAAAGCATTGAGATAGGGGAACAGCAGGAGCAAAAGCAAACACATAGGGTGTGAAATTTGGGGACACTTGCAAGGAACAGTAAGTGATTTGTGTTGGTTGGATGTATGATGTGAGGGGAGAGAAGTGAGATCATAAAGACCAGTGAAGTCCAGGTTGAAAACAACTTGAATGACTCCTTGAGCTTCCACCAGTCTTTCTTCTCACATATGACGCCACCATGTTTTGTTTTTTTTTCCTGCTACTTGACCCTGTACTATGACCCTGATTCCACTTAGAAGAAACTGAGACAATGGGTGTTATAGTTCTCTACGAACATAATACAAAATGCAAGATAAGGCATTACTCGAGGTTGAGCTTTATCCCTCTAAGAAAAGGTGCCATCTTCTCTTGGATTCCAGACAACTCTGTACTGTGGTTCAGAGAGTCTTGAAATCTAAAGGTATCCCTGGTGGATGATGGGAGGATTACCATTACACTGGACCTGGTAGTCAATAACTCCCCAACACATTTTCCATTGCCAGAGGCAAACAAACCTCTTCTCACATTAGGCTTTCTCTTGATGCTGCGAAGCTGTGGTGGGGCTAAGGATATTGTCTCACTGCAGGGAGTCATCCACTAAGACTGAGTGAGCAGTTAGAGGCCTTGGGAGGAAGCCAAGGCAACTCCCCCTTCCTGAGGAAGCAGTAGGATATAGTGTAGGGAGCCCAAGAACTCAGTTTGACTCCTGAACGTCACTCCTAGGACCAACGCTCCTCTTCCTGGCACTGTCGCCCCAGCTGTGACACTAGTTGCCTCTTTTCCATCTTTGGAGCCTTTCAGCAGTTCCCACCTGACTCATCAAGCCCTGCCCATAACAAGCAGACACTTTCCTTTCATGATTGCCCATCTGTAACTCAACCACAACCAGCAAAGCCACATCAAATGAGAGAATTCAGAGAATCTAGGATCCTACATCTGGATGGAACTTGGAAGACCATCTAGCCCAAATTCCTTGCTTTAAAATATGTTCCCCTGTTTCACTCATTTCCTCCAAGAGTGAAAATTTTGTTACCATCTGTTCTACTCTAGTACCTTCTGTAAGAGTTATTTCTACCATAAACTAATATTCACTTTACATCTATCACCTTTGTGAACCTACGTTTGAGAGAGAATCTTAGGATAATGTAAATAGCAATAGGCCAAGAGAAGCATTCTTTTCTTTAGATAGAAATAAAATTTTTGTCTTGTTGTAATGTAATAAATGTTCATTGCAGAAAAATAGAAAATGCTAAGAAGCAAACAGAAAAAAATAAAAATTATTCCTTTGAGATTACTGCTGTCAACATACATGGAATATTTCTTTCTATGTATATATGTACTTAAAAAAAAGGGCTTATAATAAATACATTATTAATTATAAACTGCTTTTTTATTCAGCTAACAATATACAATAAGTTTCTTTCCATTTTATTAAATATACTCCTATGGTATCATTTTAACGATTACATAATATTCATGGTAGCATTCAATCAATCCTCTATTTTTCCTACTTTTTTGCTTCTGTGAACAATGTTGCTATGAATGTCTTTATAGCTAAATCTCTATACATATTCACAATTATTTTGAGGTGATACGTTTTTGAAAGTGGAATTACTGGGTGTCTTAGTTATCTGTAAACTAATGCCATCAAGTTGATTCTGACTCATAGCGACCCTATAAACCAAAAAAACCAAACCCATTGCCGTCGAGTCAGCTCTGACTCATAGCGACCTTATAGGACAGAGTAGAAATGTCCCATAGAGTTTCCAAGGAGCCCCTGGTGGATTCGAACTGCCAACCTTTTGGTTAGCAGTGGTAGCTCTTAACAACTACGCCTCCAGGGTTTCCATAGTGCTGCTATAACAGAAACACCACAAGGGGATGGCTTTAACAAACAGAAATTTATTTTCTCATTGTTTTGGAAGTTAGAAGCCCTAACTTGGGCACTGGCTCTGGGAGAAGGCTTTCTCTCTCTGTTGACTCTGGGGGAAGGCTCTTGTCTCTTTTCAGCTTCTGTTTCTTGGTTCCTTGGAGAACTCATGTGGCATGGCGCCTCTCTTCCCCCAACTGCTTGCTTAATTGCTTGCTGGCTTAATCTGCTCTTTTATATCTCAAAAGAGATTGATTAAAACACACCCTATATTAATACTACCTCATTAATATAACAAAGAAAACCCATTTCCAAATGGGATTATAACCACAGGTATAGGGGTTAAGATTTACAACACATTTTTGGAGGACACAATTCAATCTATAACACTGGGTCAAAGGGTATGCAAATATTAAGGTTTTTGAAATGTATCACCAAAATACCTCCAGAAAAGTTATATCAAATTATACACCCAAGAGTAAAGCATGAGAAAGCCGATTTGTCTGTATCCTTGTCAACTGATTGTTGTTTGTTTTAATCATTGTCAACTGAAGAATAGGGCAAAATGATACTTCATTAGCATTTATTGGATTAATATGCAGTAGAACATTTATTTATGTATTTACTAATTATATTTTTGTGCTATCTTCCTATGCCTTCTATCATTTTTTACTAGAGTATTTATCTCTTTCTTATTGATTTTTAACAGCTATTTATATATTATGGTTGTTGAACATTTTATTAGCCATATATTTTATAAATATACTTTCCAAGGTTGTCGATCACCTTGGTTGTGTTTATGGCTTGTTTATTAATTAGAAATATTTTCTTTCTTTTTTCCATAAACCCGTTGCCGTTGAGTTGATTCTGACTCATAGCAACCCTATAGGACAGAGTAGAACTGCCCCATAGGGTTTCCAAGGAGCAGCTGGTGGATTAAAACTGACAATCTTTGGTTAGCATCTGAGTGCTTAAACCCTGTGCCACAAGGGCTCCATTTTATGGTCAGATCTATTAATTTTATCTTTGATGGTTTCTACCCATGACTACACACCCCACTTAATGCTCTTGGCGGAGGGAAGAGGAGCAGACTACCAGGAAGAAGCCTCTCTTGTCCCAGAAGCTGAAATGGGCTGGGCACTTGACAAGACAAAGACAGGATTCCTCTTAAGAAGGAAATTTAATATTAAGGATGTAGTTCGTTTCTCAAATATCATTTTGCTTTGCAGGAAAGGAAGATGTCTATAAATTCTGTATCATTGCAAGGTGACAGAGTGAAATGGGATTCCAGCAGGGAAGTGAGAAAGGAGCAGGGAAGCCATCTGTTGGGTGTTTTTTAAAATCTATTCCTTCCCCTGGCGTCAGAAAGTTTCTGCGTCAACTTTGCAGTCTTTCTCGCAAATTGAGCCAAGGGCATATTACTAATGTGAAATGTCTCTAATGTCCCTGTGGACCTGGTGACTAGCTGCTTTTATTATCTTTGACTTACAATAATTGAGGCTGGAGGGCAAGTGTGGTCTTTGCACATCCTTGAGGTGGAGTGAGACCATTAGCACTGGGGTCACCTTGGATGAGGGGTGGGTGAACACACTGGCTCTCAACAAGCGAAATGCAAAAAGTCGGACAAACTACTGAAAGACCACCATAAGGTCCACCCTCAGCAGCACTGCTCCACATTTTTATGTTCTTAAAACCCACTGTGATTGATGATAACAGAGAACCCCTATACACATAGAAATGTCCTCCTCACAAAAGAAGGGGGCCTTTCGGATTTCAACTTGGTAGAATCTGATACTTTTTCTTTCATTCATTCAGTCAGCAAACTATTAAACTTCCGCTATGTCCCAAGCAAGGAGCTCTGGTGGCACAAACGATTATGTGCTAGGCTGCTAACAGATAGATTGGCAGTCTGAACCCACCCAGAAGCTCCATGGAAGAAAGACCTGGTGACCTGCTCCTGTAAAATTACGCCTAGAAAACCATATGAGGCAGTTCTGCTCTGTCACATGCGGTCACTATAAGTCAAAGTCGACTTGATAGCATCTGACAACAACAGCAATATACCTGACAAAAACAACATGTAGCAAGTGGTGGCCAAGTCTCCGAACTGGCACTAAGACAAATAATACGTGGCTCCTGCCCTCAAGGAATGCACAGACTGGTGGCTCACATACACAGAGGTGTTGTTCAGGGCCCTAGTACAGGTGAGCAGAGGAGCTAAGGGACACCTGCAGAGGGCACCTGGCCCAGCTTGGGAAGATGACCAACAATCAGGAATGGCTTTCATTAGGGGTGAGCATACAGTAGACACCCAGTAAAAGTGTATTGGGCCAGACTGCCCAGGAAGAGGAAGAAGGGCAGGTGCAGAGAGAGCAATGTGTGTAAGGCATGGAGGGGGGAGCTCTGGGAACTGGAGCACGAATCCAAGAGAGGGAGCAGTGAGAGGAGGGGCTGGTCTGGCCAGCAGGGGTGGGACTAAGACATGACTGAGAGCCACTGAATGGGGGCAAAACGGGGAGAACAAAAACTCCCCCCAAATGGAGAGACGGACCTTGGTAAGTGACTGAGTGGTATTAGAATGCCTGGTGAGGAAGAAGCAGATAATTGTGTCTTAATGAATCTCGTGGTAGAGAGACAGGGACAGGGAAGTTAGGATAACCCAGTCTTGTGACCCTAGTGACTATAGCCTGGGTGTCCCCAATTCCTCCTGCCTGTTCCTTACTATTTCACTAAAACGGCTCAAGCTTCCATCCCAGTAGAATAGGTAGTCCTGCAAGGACTTCCAAGGACTCCCAGGATGAGTATAACAGTTGTTTGTTTACCCACTGGTCTGAATTCCAGCTTTTGCTAAATTCCCAACCACCTTGCCCATCAGTTGTTCTGTAACTCCTGGTCTCCTCCCATCCTGTTACCTTCATGCAGGGAACAGCTCTTTTCCTCCATTCCCCAAAGCTCTACTAGTACAAGAGTGTTGGATGTAGTAGGCTTTTCACATTTTTTTCTTATGCATCTAGAAAGCTTGTAGATAATAGATGGATAGATAGATGAATACATAGATAGACAGAAAGACAGATTAATAGAGCTAGATATAGGTATAAGTAGGGAGAGGTGTGTAATAAACAATTGTAAAGTGTATAGTTGTGTAATTATCTCCTAAATTCCCTACTATGTTCACAAGTCATTGGTTCAACCATTGTAGGTTCAACACTCATACGAGTTTGCCACTATGTTGGGCACTGGGAATAATAACAGACATAGACTGTGCCCTAGGGAAGTTCCTGGCCTAAATGGGAAGGCAGAGAAGCAAATGGATAAGTGCTACCTTGGAGAAATATACAAAATGCAACCGGGACAGCAGAAGGAGTAACTGATTAGGGTTGGGGCAGCAGTCATTTGTCAAGGAACAATCACTCAGAAGATATTTAGCCAAGGCGTTAAATAAAGTGAATGGAAATGTTCCTGGTGAAAAAGAAGAGTGAATGGCATTCCAAGCAGAAGAAATTGCTTGTATTCAGACCCACATGCACAAGAGACCATGGTGAGTTGGGGCACAGTGAGATGGATGTTATGGATTGGATTATGTCCCCCTAAAATTATGTGTTGTAAATCTTAACCTCTATGCCTGTGGTTATAATCCCATCCAGGAATGAGTTATCTTTGTTATGTTAATTAGGCAGGATTAGTGTAGAGTATGTCTTGAGTTTATCTCTGTTGAGATATGTCGTTGTCGTTAGGTGCCGTCGAGTCATAGTGACCCTATGTACAACAGAACAAAACACTGCTCAGTCCTGTGGCCATTTTAAAATATAAAGGAGATTAAACAAGCAAGCAAAGAAGCAGATGGGGGAAGAGAAATGCTAAACCACATGAAGATCATCCAGGAGCAGAAGATCAGAAGAGATAGGACCTTTCCCCAGAGCCTACAGAGAGAGAAAGCCATCCCCTAGAGCCAGCACCCTGAACTTGGACTTCTAGCCTTCTAAACTGTGAGAAAATAAATTTCTGCTTGTTAAAGCCACCAATTTGTGGTATTTCTGTTATAGCAGCACTAGATAAATGAAAACAGAATTTGGTGCCAAGAGTGGGGTGCTTCTCTCACAGATACCTAAAAAGTGGAGGCGGTTTTGGAATTGGGTAATGGGTAGAGGCTGGAAGAGTTTTGAGGTGCCGGAGAGTAAAAGCCTAAATTGCCTTGAAGGGACTGTTGGTAGAATTCTGGACGTGAAAGGTGATTCTGATGAGGGCTCAGAAGGAAGTGAGGAGAACTACAGAGAAGTCTCTGTCGTCTTAGAGAATACATATGGTGCCAGCAATAAAATGTTACTAGAATTGTGCCCTAAAGCTCTTACCAAGGACTTGGTGACTCAATCTTTTGTTAAAGAGATTAAGCCTATGACTGATGGGTCTAACCAGCTACCACAGGAGAAAAACCATCAGCTCAGAGTGAAGGGGAAAGGAACAGGACAAACGGAAAGAAAGCTGTCTGCCTCCTGGAATTCTACAGGCAGGTGACAAGCCAAAGGAGCTACATTTGTTGCCCTACAAGAAAAGAAAATAACCATCCCTGGACCAATTTGGAGATCAGCAGAACTGTTGAAAGGACCATGGGAAGCAGGGCTGCCTCAGTTTCAAAGGGTAGAACTATGGCCTCCTGGGTTTCAAAGGATGGAGTCATGGCCTCCTAGGTTTAAGAGTCAGATCTTCACCAACTCGGTTCCGGAGTGTGGGGCTGCCATTCACTGAGGGCCAGGGGGATGAGGCCGCTGCCCAGAACTGAGGGGGCAAGGCTGCCATGCCAAAGGGACAGAAGAACAGGGCCAAAGGGCGGGGTCACCACTCAGATGGACTAGGAGAATGTGGCCACCCAAAGCCAAGGGGGCAGAGTTGCTGTCCCGGTGGGCTTGGAAGGCAGAACTGAAGCCCAGGACTGAGAGGCCTCTACCCAGAATCCAGAGGGCGTGGTCAACACCCAGAGTCTGGAGGGCAGGGTCATTGCTCAGATGGTCTCAGAGAACTGAGGATTATTTTCAAGCCTTGAGAGCTAATGCAAATTTTCCTGCTGGGTTTTGGACTTGCTTGGTGCTATTATCCGTTCTTTTCCTCCAATTTCTTCCATTTGTGAAAGAAATGCCTACCTTGTGCCTGTTCTACCATTGTATGTACTTTAGAAGCAGATAACTTGTATTCTAGATTTCACAGGTTCACAGATGAAGAGGAATTTTGCCCCAGGATGGAACACACCTAAAGTCTCACTCATATTTGATTTAGAGGCTTTAGAAGATAAGCTTTTGGACTTGGAGTTAATTTAAGACTTTTGGGATAATGTGATGGTGTGAATGTGTTTTGCATGTGGCAAGGACATGAATTTTGGGGGGCCAAAGGGTGGAATGTTATGGATTGAATAGTGTCTACCAAAAATATGTGTTGTAAATATTAACCTTTATGGCTATTGTTATAATCCCATTGGGGATTGGGTTGTCTTTGTTATGTTAATGAGGCAAGATTAGTGTAGGGTGTGTCTTGAGTTAATCTCTTTTGAAATATAAAGGAGATTAAACAAGCCAGCGGAAGGAGCAGAAATAGGGAAAGGGAGATACCAAGCCACATGAAGACTGCCCAGGAGCAGAAGCTAGAAGAGACAAGGACCTTCCTTCAGAGCCAACAGTGAGAGAAAGCCTTCCCCTGAAGCTGGCACCCTAAATTTGGACTTCTAGCCTCCTAAACTGTGAGAAAATAAATTTCCGTTTGTTAAAGCCATCCACTTGTGGTATTTCTGTTATAGCAGCACTAGATAACTAAGACAACGGGTGTACCACAGGTCTGGGAGCGGCCAGCTGGAGAGGTTGGGGGCTATCCTGCTGGTAATGACTATATAGCTGAGATCACAGGTGGGGATCAGCTCTGGGGAAACCGAGGCCCAGAAAGTAACATGTTAACCAAGTGGCATGTTCCTGGTGCAATAGCTGGTTGGTCTGGGCAGGGGTAGACAGTCAGCGCCGTGGAAGATGAGAAAGGCTCCTGCTTGGGGCCACCGAGGGGGAAATGGTCATGATCCAGGGAGGGCTGTGGACAGAACCAGGTCTCTTTTGTACACAGATTCCAAGTGAGGGCTAAGTACAGACGGGAAGGGGATGAGGAGTTTTGCAGCTGGTGTTGGGAGCTCAATACTTCCCCTGCTTTTGGTGGGAGGAAGATGTGTCATTCAGCAGGAATCCTTTTGGAAATTACAGGTGGCAGGGAAAGGAAGTAAACCACAGCCATCCTTGCACTGGAGGCTTTGAAGTACGCCCCTGAGAGGCTTCTGCTGGGGCTGAGCAACAGGCAGTGTTTAACTCAGCAGCAAGTGAGCTCCTAGCTAGCAAAGGGAGGCAGGGAACAGGGACAGGAAGCCATTGTGAGGGGGATGTGAGGTCATCACCATGCTTTCCTGCCACCTGAGTGCAGCCTCAGATCTTATCTGCCACCTGACTTCAGGGACCTCAAAGAGGGCCTGGATTCAGTGTTCTGTTAAACAGTAAGCCCTTGCTGCTGCAGCTCAGAAAATACTATTTTGATCATGTCACTCCTGCTGTTCAGAAACCTTCAATGACTCCCTTATGCCACCTCAAATAAGAGTCATTAGACTGGTATTCAAGTCCCAATAGCAGACCCTGAAACATGAATTAAAACGCAAGTCATTTTTCTGGGAGGTGAAGGAAACCTTAATTGAGGAAGTGAGTCAGGGGTGGAACTGCACCCAGTAACGTGTGCTATGGTCCGCTCTGGGTGACTGGACACCAGCCCCACTGGGGAAGCCCTGGTGGCCTGCGAGTTATCCTGTCCAAGGTGTGAGCACACTGGGGCATGTATACACCTATTCCCATCAGTCATTAGTTGAGAGCTACTCCCAGAGGGGGTTAATTTCTGGGAACTTCTGGCCAAAACAAACTCTAGAGGGCAGAGAAAGCCCATAGGCAAACAGGCGTGTCTTAGGCTGGGTTCTCTAGAGAAGCAAAACCAGTGAAGCGTCTATATATACAGAGAGAGAGAGATTTATATCAAGGAAATGGCTCACGCAGTCGTAGAGGCTGGAAAGTCCCAAGTTCATGGTTCAGGCTGAAGGCTTCTCCTGATTCACGTAGCCACAAGGGCTGGTGAACCCATGATCGGTAGGTCAGACAACAGGCCTCTGGCTCACAGGCTGTGGAGACTGATGAATCTCAAGATTAGCAGGTAAACTGGCAATCTGCTGGCTCACAGACCGTGGAGGCTGACAAATCCCAAGATCAGCAGGTAAGCTGCTAGCTCAAGTCCCAAGAACCAGAGGTCAGCTGAACAAGAGCCAGCTGCAGTATCCAGAGCAAGCAAAAGCCTGTGAGCCTTGCCAGAAAGTCCACATATATTGGATGCAGGCCACACCCTCAAGGAAACTCCCTTTCAACTGCTTGGCTACTAAACAGCAGAACTCATCGTGGAGGTGATTACTTCATCATACTATCGCTAGACTACATCATAGCTGCCAAACCACAGAGAATCATGGCCCAGCCAAGCTGACACACAAACTTCACAATCACGAGGTGCAGGTAGGAGGCAGCCAGTCTACGGGGCCCTAACGGTGTGAAAGGGAGAGGTGGGCAGGGCACAAATATCGTGTCCAGAGAATGTGTGCTGTGGAGATGACGCTCTTCCTATCTGTCATTACATCTCATGCAGCCACAGCTAAAGTCCTTGCTACTGTTGTTTCTCTAAGTGCGTAGGCCCCTCCTCTTCACCAAATCCAACCACTTCCAACCCAAACTCATGGGACCCCATACACAATGAAACAAAAGAATGCCCAGTCCTGCGCCATCCCCATGATCAGTTGCCGACTAGACCATTGTGATCCACAAGGTTTTCATTGGCTGATTTTCAGAAGTAGATGGCCAGGCCTTTCGTCCTAGTCTTTCTTAGTCTGGAAGCTCTGCTGAAACCTGTTCAACATCAGAGCAACACACAAGCTTTCACTGACAGACGGATGGTGGCTGTGCATGAGGTGTATTGGCTGGGAATCAAACCTGGGTCTCCTGCATAGAAGCAAGAATTCTACCACTGAACGAACCACCACTGCTCTCCTCAGAGTGTTAAATGAGATAATGCGCATAAAGCATTCAGCACTGTTTTAAAAAAAAAGGATTCAGCATAGACCCTCAGCAAATGTTAGCATTGGTTACTGATAAAATTATTATCATCATAATTCTTACTGCCAGTATAATTTCACATGCATTCTCCCAGCTCTTCCTACTTCACAGGATTCTTTTGAGAATAAAATTTAATAATGAGCATTGGAGTATTCTGAAAAAATATACACAAAGCTGTATAGGAGCCAGATAAGAGGCAGAGACCTGAGCTAGTACCCTGCTGGGTGAACTTGGAAAAGTTCCTTCCCCACTCTGGGCCTCCATCTCAGAATCCTTGGACTTTAACATGCTGTGGTTTGGGGGCTTCATCATAGCTGTTAGCCCTCTGAGCTGAGGAAGAGACAACTGGTGTTTCCTGCTGCAAACAGTCATTAGATTAGATGCTCCTTCCCTGCGCAGGGAGGAAAGGGCCGTGGCATAGCCTTGTTCTTAGCTGTGCGTTCCCTGGGAGTATGCCAGGACACCGCAGGGATAATTCCCTGCCTGAGTGCTTGGCAGCTGTAGCGTGGTAGGAAACAGAGGCAGATTGGGGATCGTGACCACTGTCCTGCCTGGTACCACTGGCCAGCTGTGAGCCACTGCTGGATACCCAGCAGCCAGACTGTTTAATAACAGGAAACTGGTTAATGGCCTATAAGCAAGGAGATAGCTTTTTGTGGCTTGGTGGGTTTTCGCATTTTAAAGAACTTTTAAACAATAAAAAGAAGCCCTGGCGGTGCAATTTTAAGCCATCAGCTAACCAAAAGCACTTCAAACCCAACAGCTCCTTGGGCGTAGGAGTGGACTGTGGATGAATGACATATGCCCAATCCTTCAGCCTCGAGATCTCCCTTGCAGTGCTTTATCCAACTGTTCTCTGAAGTCAGTCCCAGGAAGGGAAACCAACGTGCGTTACGTGCAGCACTGCAGCATCCATGATAGAGAAAAATGGAAACATCCTGCAGGACCAGTACGGGAATAGTGGTGCTTTTATATAAGATGGACTATTGGCAGGCCCTCAAGAGAACCATGTTTTTGAAGACATTTTTATGACATGAGAAAATGTAGGATTCAAAATAATGCATAAAATATGTTCTCAATTATGAATATGTTTTATACATCTAGCTATATTTTATATGTATTATGAGTTTATGTATAACATATAAGAATATTAGATATTTATAAATCTATACCTAAGGTGGAGCCCTGGTGGTGCAGTGGTTAAGAGCTTAGCTGCTAACCAAAATGTCAGCAGTTCGAATCCACCAGCTGCTCTTTGGAAACCTTATGGGGCAGTTCTACTTTGTCCTATAGGTTCACTATTACTTCAAACGGACTTGACAGCAATGGGTAAGGTGAAAAACCATATGTTAGTAGCGGTTGTCTAGTTGATTCTGGAATCCTGAGTGGTATAAACGGTTATGCGGTTAACTACTAACCGAAAGGTTGACAGTTCAAACTCACCAGAGGCAGTTTAGAGCAAAAACCTGGTGATCTGCTTCCAAAAGATTACGGTGATGAAAGCCGTATGGAGCACAGCTCTACTCTGCACACAAAGGGTCGCATGAGTCAGAATCAGCTTGATGACAACTGGTTTGTTGGGGTTTTTTTTTTTTTTTGGTTTAGTCGATTCTACTTTTCTTCCTTATTCTTGTCTGTATTTTTATTGAATTTTTACTTTTATAATCAGAAAAAAATATGTTTTTTAAACATTTCTGTGCAGGGCAGGGGTGAGAGAGCAGGCTGCCGGCAGGAGCCCTGGGTCCAGTGCTGGCCGTGACTTCCCTTCTGAAGGCTCCAGAAAAGGAAGGGTTGATGAGACGCCCTCTAAGCCTCTTTGGCTACGTAGTTTGTCCCATCTAGAGCATGCCTTCCAGAGCATCTATGTAACTGAGCAATGTTCAGTGATGATTTAGATTTATATTCCCCAACACACACATAAACATACAGTGATGCACCAGACCAACATTTTGTGACCATTCATGAAAACACCAACTGGTCTGCAGCTCCCTGCTTGCAAGCCTTCCCTGCCATCATCTCTGCTGCTGCCCAGACAGGAGAGGCCACAGCAGGAACAGCCCCCTGCTCCCGGCCCACCCTTTCCCCTCTGCCCTCACTGTCCCGTGTGCCCCTGACGCTCCACTCAGAAAATATACTTTTAAAACTTATTTTTCTGATTATAAAAGTAATCCACATGTAACAAAAATGTAGAAAAGCATAAGGAAGAAGAGTAGAATCAACTAGATCAAGACACTGACTTGACCCCCATCACTTTCTTAGCCTAGTGTCACAGACCAGAGCCCTAAGCATAAATATGTCCCCAACTCTTTGTTGTTGTTAGGTGCTGTCTAGTCGGTTCCAACTCACAGACCCCACGTAACACCGTAAAAGTGCCCCATAGAGTTGTCTTGGCTGTAATCTTTACAAGAGCAGATCGCCAGGTCTTTCTCCCGAAGAGCCACTGGGTGGGTTCAAATGGCCACCATTTCGGCTAGCAGCCAAGCACGTAACTGTTGAGCCACCAGAGCTCATTTCCTTATCTCTTAAAAAAAAAGAAACAGTTGCGTTAATTCCAACTCATAGTGACCCTATAGGACAGAATAGAATTGCCCCACAGGGTTTCCAAGGAGCGGCTGGTGGATTCAAACTGCCAACCTTTTAGTTAGCAGCCGAGCTCTTAACCACTGCGCCACCAGGTCTCCTTCCTTATCTCTTGTTGTTGTGTGTGCCGTGGAGTCGATTCCAACTCACTCAGTCACCTCTAGGAGGGGCTAAAGAAAGGAGGGGTCTGGATCGGAAAGAGAGCACACCACTTCTGTGGGTTGTAGGTACTTAGGAAAGCTACAGCAGAGAGTGGGCGGAGGTAGGGGACGATGGGGACTTCTCCAGCACAAAAGCTGGCTGCATTGCACAGAGGCGTAAACCCACAGTGGAATGTCTTCCCTTCGTCCTCTCTCACCACCGCTAGGGCTTAGCTATTGTCTCCCAGGTTCTCAGTCTTTTGTGCGCGTTGCTTTCTCCCCTGAACCAGATTCTGTGCTCTTGGAAGGTGGCGATTGTGGTTAATGTTCTTATTTCCCATCCAGTGCCCTGCACTTTTTTTTTTTTTTTTTAGAATTAATATTGACTTTAGTCTCATTCTAGACATAGATTAATTTATTCCTCTAAAAATGCAAAATTTAAATTGCTTTTAAAAGATAATATGTATTACATCTTAACACTTTTCTGTATATGAAATTCTCGACAGCTCGAGATGTCTTTTTCAATGGTAAAGAAGTCAAACTATAAGAAATTAGAACTTCAAGTCTATGCCACCTTTTCTGAAATTTATAGTGGAAAGGTAAGTACAAATTTTTTATATGTATTGGAATATTATGTTAACATTTATGTTTTGAGATTTTTTTAAATGTCCTTTGAAACTCTTCAGCTTTAATGTTGAGTATTATTATTCTAATAATCTTTGAAATTTTCAGACTTGGACTCATTTTTTTAAAAAAATGTATTGTGCTTTAGACGAGAGTTTACAGTGCAAATTATTTTCTCATTCAAAAATTCATACACAAATTGTTTTGTGACGTTGGTTGCAATCCCCGTGACGTGTCAGCACTCTTCCCCCCTTTCCCTTCCCATCTTGGCCTCCCAGTGTCCGTTCGTCTTGGTTTCCTGTCCCTTCTTGCCTTCTTGTCGTTGCTCTGAGTAGGTATTACCCACTTGGTCTTGTATACTTACTTGAACTAAGAAGAGTGTTCCTCACTTGTGTTACTGTTTGCTTTCTAGGCCTGCCTAAGCTTTGGCTGAAAGGTGGACTTCGAGAGTGGCTTCAGTTCTGCGTTAGCAGAGTGTCCTGGGCCATAGTCTTGGGAGTCCCTCCGGTCTCTGTCAGACCTGTAAGTCTGGTCTTGGTGTGTGTGTGTGTGAATTGGATTTTTTTCTACATTTTTCTCCCGCTCTGTCCGGGATCCTCTATTACCCTGGACTTTTTAGAATCCAGACATCACAAAAGCTGCGCTTGCCTCAGGGCAGTTTCAGTACTGTGTGCTGCAAACAGACGCCCATTGCTGAGGCCTCACGTCCTGGCAGGTGAGCAGGAATGCGGTCGCCGTCATCCCCATTGTGTGCTTTTCTTTAGGTAGCTTGAAAGAGCACAGGCTCTGGAAGCAGGGGTCCTGGGATCAAATCCTACTCTTTCACTCCCTGCACTTGGCTAAGTGGCCTGACATCTACGAGCCTCGGTTTCTCCATTTGTGAAATTCTCACCTGCAGAGGGTTGGGAGGGCTCAGTGAGAAGATGAAAGGCAGCATCTGGACCATGCAGGTGTTTACTAAGTGCTGACTCTCCCCTCCTTTTCCCTTCTAATATCTGAGCTCTGGTCATTTCACTTAGTATCTGAACCAGGCATTTTCAAGCCTGAAATCTTACCCCTTAGACCAGTGTAACCATGGGAAGGACTCCCTGAGATAGTGGTTTTCTGTTTTCCAGTTCCTCATGAGTGACAAGAGCATCTCACGGTTATTTTCCAGGAGGATTTGGATTATTCAAGCAGAAATGCAGAGAAAGAGAAAGTCAACATTCAGCTTTTTGATATGCAGAATAGAGTTTTTAAATCTGCAGCAAGGCAGTACTCTTGAAAGTCAGGAATTGTCTCGAGAGAAAGACTTTTCTAGATCCTTCAGCTCTTATTTACACATCAAGAGCTGGACTGGCCAGTGAACTCCAACCTGGCATTTTCTGTAAGGGCCTGGGGTGGACACTGGCCCTTCTGGCCTGGAGCACTGTAGGGTGGAGAGGAGAGAGGAGAGAAGGGGGCAGAGAGGTCATAACCGCCCCCCACCCCGTGCCTAACCCTGGGTAGGGGACCGATGTACAAACAACTAGGAAGATTTGGAGAAACACAAGTGCATCAGAGTCCCCTCACCCACATCCCTGGGGGAGGCTTCAGCCTCTGGTCTAGGAGAAGCTCCACCTTCCACTGGTATGCAGGAGCCAGAGAGTAGCTCTGGGGAGGGAGGTGTCCAAGCCTACAGAGCTAAGAAGTTCTGAGCTCCCTGGTGAGGGGAAGTTCAGAGACTGAGAAGACTGGTGGACCAGGAAAGGCCTGGGAGAAGAATGGAAGGCTGCAGAGGCAGAGACTATATGGCTGGAATCCAATGGTCAGCACTGCACACCTTAGAAGATCAAATGGCCAGTCACACCTCAGCAGATGCAAAGACAGGGCCAAACCTAGACGAAGCTCAGTACCCACACCGAAAAAGAGCACAGAGACCCATCACCATCTCCATGAGGCCACAGAAGCCACCCACTCACACTTGCAGACACACACAGGCAAACACACTCACTCTCTGGCATACACACTGTCTTAGTTATCTAGAGCTGCTATAACAGAAATACCACAAGTAGATGGTTTCAACAAACGGAAGTTTATTCTGTCACAATCTACAAGTCACAGCTACAAATCCAAATTCAAGGTGTCAGCTCCAGGGGAAGGCTTTCTCTCTCTGATGGCTCTGGAGGAAAGTCCTTGTCATCAATCTTCCCCTGGATGAGGAGCTTCTCAGTACAGGGACCCTGGGTCCAAAGGATGCACTCTTCTCCTGACTCTTGTTTCTTGGTGGTATGAGGTTCCCCACTTTCTGCTGGCTTCCCTTTCTTTTTATCTCTTGTAAGATAAAAGTTGATGCAGGCCACACCCCAGGGAAACTCCCTTTACATTGGATCAGGGATGTGACCTGGGTAATCTTCTTTAACATAATCTAATCTTGCCTCATTAACCACAGGCAGAGATTAGGATTTACAGCACATAGGAAAATTACATCAGTCTCAAAATGGAGGACAACCACACAGTACTGGGAATCATAGCCTAACCAAGTTGACGCATATTTTGGGGGGACGTAATTCAATCCATTACACATCCTCACTCACAGGCACACACTCACAGGCATGCACACACTCACAGGCATACACTCCCTCACAGGCACACTCTTGCAGGCACACACTCACGCAAAGGCACACACTCACACAAAGGCACACACTTGCAGGAACACACTCACTCATAAGCACATACCCTTGTAGACACCCACACTCACAGGCACACACTCACTCACAGGCACATACACTCACTTGTAGGCACACACTTGCAAGCACGCACTCAAAAGACAACAAAATCCGCCGGGGGGCTTGCATCCCCTCCAGCTGCCTGGAGCTCTATCTCCTCTGCTTTGCAGCCAGGCTTCTTTCAGAGCAGCCTGAACATCCCACCTCCATTTTCACTTCCCACTCACACCTCAACTATGGCCTCCTGTCCACCTCCTGCTCTGGCAAAGGTCGCCACCAACCCCGCAACAGGCATCTCACGACCTCAAAGTCTTCATCTGTTTGGTGTCCTCTTCTGTACTTGCCCCTGTCGACCACCCCTTGTTCTTGACACTCTCTTGCAGTCTCCTGCTCTCCTGGCCTTCCATGTACAGCTCTGATGGTCCCTCCCTCATCTCCTCGGCAGCCCCTAAGTGCGGGCTTCCCCAGGCATCCTCCACTCCCCAAGCTCTCAGAAACCCAGCCACTGCTGGGGCTTTAACTCCCATCCTCGCTCACCTCTCGATCGAATGAGCTAAGGGGAGGTGGGAGGGAGAGAGATCCGTAATTATCGAAAACCAAAACAACTCTCCATTATCCAGGGAGGGCTTCGTCCACCTGCCCACTGCCACAGTTAAGGTCCAGCCAAGATTTGGGACTAGCTTATCTCCCTGGCAGGTCCTCGTGGTGCAGCAGCCGTTCACGCTGCTTAAGTTGTCCCAGCTGAACATGCAGACCCAAGGCGAGGCTTTGCACAGCTTGGAGGCCCTCCTAACAGCCCTCTCGAATCACTGTCACAGCCTCTTACTGGTCTCCCTTCCTCCATTTCTGTCCCCTTCCAGGCCATTGTCACCCTGTTTTCCCAGTTTTGCTTCTAACCAAAATCTGATCTTGTGGGAAAAATTGGAAACAGACAAGGATGATGGTTGAACATCACGATGAACATAATTAATGTCCCTGAACACATAGAACATTGAAATGACAGATGTTTTGTTACATATATATTTACCACAATCAAAAAATTGTAAGCATGGTTTAAAACTCACATGATTACATTTTGGGGGACACTTCTGTATCTGGCAAGTCATCTACTGCTAATAAAACTATTTCAATTAAACAATGACAAAATCTGATCTTGTCATGTCCCAGTAGGTCCCCCATGGCTGTCAGGGGGGCCAAGTTCAAACTCCTGGCCTGAGAGTCCAGGTCCTTCATGACATGGTCCTGCTGATGCAGCCCCTTCACAACTGTCTTTGTCCAGGCTGCTCCTTAGCTCTAAAGGCCCCTGCAGTTCATTTAAACGTCCCAATGTCACCCCAGGTAGTCCATTTGGGTGCAAGATTGCACAGCTATGAATGAAGTACAGTAATGAAGGTGGAATTGTTATCACTATTTTATGGCAAGGAAAATGAGTCTCAAAGAAGTTGATATACTTGGTCACACAGAGAGTTAGTAGCAGAGTCCTGGGCCTTAGCTCCAGGATTTTAAATGGTGGAGAGAAATCCCAAGGGGCCAGTGTTTATTTTTGCAGGAAATAGTTGGAAAGGCTGGCTGCAGTAATTACCATTTCTTCTCCTCTCTGAGGGGGTTGCTGTCTTTGGCAAACTAATTACTAATGAGGTTTGCTCAACAGCCAGTGCAATCACTAGAGAAAACTACCTTTAAGGACTTATTCTGCCCAATTTGAAGTTTGCTGTCACAAGCCCTGGTATTCTAAGAAAGCCTGCTCTGTGAGGTAGAGGGTCAGTGCACAGGGTCTCATGTGCCACATAAGTCTCAATCCACCTACAGAGCAGCCTCCTCCTGTCCGTTCCTGCCAGGACAGCCTGAGTGGGCAGAGAGGGCACCCAGGGGCTTCCAAGACTACTACTGGGCAGTGAGAGTAGCCAGAGCTGTCCCCCTGCCACCTGCACCCACCACCTCTAACGACCTCCCTGCTTTTGGGGTCATTTTTGAATTTTATTTTCCATAAATCCTTCAACCTATAGTGAAAGGGAGATCCAGGTTTGAATCTCAACTCTGCCATGAATCTTGGGTTAATTTCTCTATAAGTAAAATGAGAACAATAATACATACCTGATAGGCTGGTAAGGGGTGTTGGTGGTTCAATGGTAGAATTCTCTCTCCCCTTCCATGCAAGAAACTTGGGTTTGATTCCCAGCCAGTGCACTTCATGCACAGCTACCACCCATCTGTCAGTGGAGGCTTGTGTATTGCTGTGATGCTGAACAGGTTTCAGCGAAGCTTCCAGACTTAGATGGACTAGGAAGAAAGGCCTGGTGAAGTACTTCTGAAAATCATCCAGTGAAACTCCTGTGGGTCATAATGGTCTGATCCGTAATCGATCATGGGGGTGGCACAGGACCAGGCAGTGTTTCATTCTGTTGTGAATGGGGTCACCATGAGTCAGGGCTGACTCAACAGCAACGGACAACAACAACATAGGGTGGTGAGAACAAATGAGGGAGTGCATGCTGGGCACGTACTGTGCCCTCAGTCGAGGTTTCCTCCCTCCCATTCCCCTTCCTGGGGGACACAGCATGGCTGTGGCCCCTCCCCTTCTTGGCTTATAGACAGAGGGTATCATAAGCTCCCATTAATGTAAAACTATATGTGCCTTGTCCTAGGCTGGGTTCTCTAGAGGAGCAAAACCTGTAAAGTGTACAAATATATATATAAAGAGAGACTTATATCAAGAAAATGGCTCATGTGGCTGTAGAGACTGGAATGTCCCAAGTCCGTGGGTCAGACTGGAGGCTTCTCCTGATTCACACAGCTGCAGGGGCTGGTGAACCCAGGATCAGCACGTCAGAGAGCAGGGATCTTGCTCACAGGCTGTGAAGATGGAGGAATCCCAAGATCAGCAGGCAAGACGGCAGGTAAGCTGCTAGCTCAAATCCCAAGAACTGGAGGTCAGACGAACAGGAGCCAGCTGCAGGATCCAGAGTGACCAAAAGCCAAGAGCCTTGCTAGAATGTCCACTTATATTTTATGCAGGCTATACGCCCAAGGAAATTCCGTTTCACCTGACTGGCTATTCACAGCAGACATCATCATGGGGGTGATCGCAACACCATAGGACTGCAAAACCACTGACAATCATGGCCCAGCCAAGTCAACACATAATCTTAACCACCACAGGCCTGGAGAAGGATCTGGAAGGATGCTCACCAAAATGCGAATGATGGTTACTTGCCTCAATATAGGTGGATTTATACTTTTTTGTTTGTACCTTCACGTATTATTTTCATTTTTTATGAGAAGCACGTATCACGTTTACAATTAGGGAAAAAAGCACAGACATTTCTTCTAAGACAGATACTTAGAACCTTCTTCCAGTGCCCCCGTATCCTGGTGCCCAGTGACCCATCACACCCTCCCGAGTGCTGGGCAAAGCCCCAAGGGCAGGCTGGCCTCCAAGTTGACAACGCAAGAGTCAGAGAAAACAATATCTGTGCATGAGTCCAAAAACCGTTGTTTCCCAGCTGCCTTCCAGCACCAGCTTTTATCATTGTTATTAAAACATATTCTGCTCCCCTTGGCTCACTGGGGTGTTTAAAATTAAATACAGCGCTTACGGGTGTGCCTTCTGTGTTGCTGTCAGTCACAGGCAATCAGTACAGCCAGAGTGTTTGTCTTGTCAAACGCTCAGCGCCAAATGCAGATGACTTGCTTTTTGTCATATGTACTTATTCCCTTCCCCAAATCAGTTCCCATTGATCTAGTTCCAACAGTTGGTGTAGATGCTTGCTGCTGCAAATCAGAAATATGGATTTAAGAATTAGAAGAACAAAAGCATGGAAATGTTTCTATGTCCCCGAAGCCGCCTTGATGTAAGAAGGCCTGTTTTCTTGTCCGCATTGAGTCCAGAGAGGCTGCGGAGGGAAGAGCTGCAGGCAGGGCTGGGCTCTGGGGCTGGGGGATCCTGCTCTTGATTGCTGCCTATCCCTCGGGAGGACCCCTGCCTCTCAGGCTCTCAGTGTGCCCTCTGTAAGAAGAACAGTGGGACTGGGCAATGTCTCAGGACACCATCAGGCCCAAAGCTGAGGGTCTGGGGCTGTAAGGAAAGCGGTTCAGACCAGCCCAGCCCACAGGAGAAACCTGCAGCACAGGCACGTATGGAGCCTAACAAGGAAGGTAGGAGGGCCTGGTGGCCGAATGTGTGGGTTCAGAGCCAGACCTCCAGGGTTTGAACCCTGTTCCGCCTTGAATAATGTAGGATACCTCCCTGTAAAACAAAGATGATCGAAATAGTACTGCTTCATAGGGTTGTTGTAAGGACAGCAGGGTTAATATGTGTAACTTACAACAGTACCTGGTACTCAGTAAGTGTTAACTATTATTATCAGCTACCACCCATCTATCAGTTTGCTGTACTGTGGCGGCTTGCCTTTTGCTACGATGCTGGAAGCTATGCCACTGGCATTTCAAATACCAGCAGGAGCACCCATAGTGGAGAGCTTTTGGTGGAGCTTCCAGACTAAGACAGACTAGGAAAAAAGACCTGGTGTTCTACTTCCATAAATTAGCCAATGAACACGCTATGGATCACAGCAGAATATTGTCCAACATCGTGCTGGAAGGTGAACCCCCTAGGGTGGAAGTCACTCAAAATACAGAGTAGCTGCAACAATGGACTGGAGCATACCAACAATTGTGAAGATGGTACCGAACCTGGCAATGTTTTGTTCTGTTGTACATGGAGTCACCATGAGTTGTGATGGTTAACTAACAATTATCAGGAGAAAGTGGTTGGGGGCAGGGTCTGCAGAAAAGCCCATCTCTTTGCCTAACTTCTCTGCCTGCCTCATTATCTTGCCTGTCATTTCCTCTGCTGTCTTTCCATCAGTCTTAAAATCATGTTAATACATTACCTTTAGAAAGGCTGAAAAGGCAACACTTTCAGAGGATGTGCTGAGAGGGAGGAACCCTCTCTTGCTACTTCTCCTTAGTTACACTTGTGACCTGAGCAACCTCAGCAACCTCAACTTCAGCAGGCTCCCTCCCAGCCTGAAGCGGGTGGTCAGGATCAGAAGCCCAAGCCCAGGCCTCCTGCCCTGCTCTATGCTCCTTACTGCCCACCTAGCTTGGGCACGTGGTGTTCTCTTGTTCTCTGGACCCATATAGTGCCCCTACCCTCCTCTTTCAGCTTGTCCCCCCTTCAGCTTCCCTCTCAGACCCAGGGTCCATATGGCTGGGTGCTGGCAGCCTGCTTTGCTTACAGCCATAGGAAGGAGAAGCCCATCTCTTTTGGGCTACCTCCAGACAGAGGGAACCATTCGTTCCACCATGAATAGAGTGAACAGACATTTCTAGAGGGCCTGCCCCAACCTGGGCCAACAATCTAAGGTCCAGGAAAGGAGAGAATAGTGACAGGGAAGGGGAAGAAGGAAGGGAGGAAGTTAACATCTACTGAGGGTCTCAGACACCTAACCTGCATTACCTCTAATTCACATGAGCCCCGGGAGGGAGGTGTTGCATCCAAGCTCAGAAAGGTTAAGAAATTTATCTAACGCAGCAGAATTAATCAGTAAGAATGGAAATCAAGGTCTGCTGACTCTGAAGCCCTTTTTCTTTCCATTGGACAGTCTTTTATCCAATAGACAGCTGGTTCAAAGGACAAAGTCCTTGGCCCATGACAGGGCTTTGTTTAGTTAGCACGAAGCTTTGTGGGCACATGAATCAGGCAGCCTTGAATTTCTAGGACAATCTTTATTTCAAACCACTTGTTTCATTGTCTTCATAGTCCATGAATATGTCTTGGAAATTCCTGTCTTTGAGTACACAGATGGCTTCCAGGGTCCCTCCTGCACCTAAGAGTCACACAAAAATTTATCACCAGGGCAAGAGCCCCAGATTTTGGCTTAAGACTGAGCATCTTGAGAGTAAAGGGTATTTTTTTTTTCACCCCAACGTCCTATCTTGGAATGGAGTAGGCATTCCACACTTGAGAGTTTTCTCTCCTGCCTTTCTAGGGGCAGGGACAATGTCTTATTCATCTCGGAGTCCTGGAACACAGGGCATGGTTTGCCAGAGTGCACACTCATCTCATGGATTACCCAATCCCATGGGTGTCTGAGCCTCTGGCTTATCCAGCAGTAGAGTAGGGGATCCAGATGTGCTCCCAAGAAGCAATTCCAAAAGGAGTATCTGTTCAAGGGGGCTACGGGGCCAAGAAATTGAACACAGTTCCATCCCACAAAAAGAAATAGCGTTGAAGCTAGACTAGTTTTGTAAGTTATCTGTCTCTCCAGACAACTTAGAGTTGCCAGTGTTGGAAACATGGAAAGACAGCATTGAGGAATATGAGAGCATAGAGCCCTCCTTCCTATACACTAATCCGCATCCCTCCTAAGGCTTGCTTCCCTATACATTAAGGTAAACAAACTCCTGGACTGTCGTGTCATTGTGCCACCTGGTGGCCCCACACCATGTTACATGGCATAGGTGTCAAGTAAGACAATTTAATAGTCTGGAGCCACCCACCTGACTGAACTCCCCAAACTAGGTATGACCCTAAGTTTTCCTGCCCAAAAGAGAGACTTTGTAAGCAGGCCTAGTGTAGTTCCTCAAGAATGGTTCTTCAATGGAAGCCCCCTCAATGACAATAGGGCCATCCCCTTGTAATGACCTACAGACTCTGATATTCCAGACCCTTCCCAATCTGAACCCTAACTTCCCGACATGAGCCTTGGATTCCCACCAGCTTGTCTATGCATAGCCTCCAATCCTTTGCTTAGCCAAATCCAGGGCCCCTATGGGTCGTCTTTCCTGGGCTCCAGAAGAAGTGGAACTGCCTAATTTTTATTCCCACCACCCATCTGTCAGTTTGCTCTACTGTGGTGGTTTGTGTGTTGCTATGATGCTAGAAGCTATGCCTTGGTATTTCAAATACCGCAGAATCACACACGTTGGAAAGATTACAGCACAGCCTGTAGACTAAGACAGATTAGGAAGAAAAGCCTGGCAATCCAGTAAAAACCTTATGGATCAGAATAGAATAATGTCTGATACAGTGCTGGAAGAGGAGCCCCCTAGGTTGGAAGGCGCTATGCTATAGCCACAGCAATGGACTCGAGCAGACCAAGGATCGTGAAGATGGTGCAGGACCGGGCAACGTTTTGTTCTTTTGTGCATGTGGTTGCCATGAGTTGGAGCCAACTCGATGGCAACTAACAACAATAACTTATTCATTCAATAAAACTTCCTAAGCGCTTCCTAAGCTCCAAACCCTGTGCTTGGTGCTTGGGAAACAGAATACCTCCTTGAGAGCCTCATCTCTTGCAAGGGCAGACAGGACACAAAGTCACACACTCATGGGGACAACATGGCATCATGGATGCCCTTCCCAACTCTATTCACTACTGTCTCCCCTGTGAAGACTTCCCTGGCCACGTCCTGCCCCACCTCCAGCATTGTCACACTCCTCCTCAGGCCCCCATGCCTTAGGCCTTATCACAGATGAGTCCCTTGCTCCTTGAGCCCATTACTCCTGAGGTGGGCAACAAAAACAAAACAAAACCCATTGCCTTCTAGTCGATTCTGACTCATAGTGACCCTATAGGACAGAGTAGAACTGCCCCACAGGGTTTCCAAGAAGCAGCTGGTAGATTTGAACTGCCCACCTTTTGGTTAGCAGCCAAGCTCTTAACCACTGAGACACCAGGGCTCAGTGCCTTATATTTCCCTGTCGCCATCACCTCATACAGAGACAGCCACCGAGTAAATGCTTAGTTGGAGTTTGCTGAATGATAGAATAAACTTAGTCACCTTCTTCTGAATCTTTGTCTATCCATCTGTAAAAAAGGGAAGGTTGAAGTTGGTGTCCCTAAGTCCTTTTCAAACTCTCTGGTTTGGGGCCATGAAGTGGAGGCCTGCATGCATGTGTGCATTTGTACAAGTGTGTACGTGTGTGCTGGCGAGTGTGGGGAGAGTACCACTTCAATGTTGAGAAAATCTCCATCCCCTCCAGGGTGGAGGCCAGGGGCTATAAGTGGGCAGAGGGCAGGGTGGAGGTTAAAGCAGAGGATTCAACCCACCAAGGACCCCATGACACCTCACTCATTGATGGCCATTGGCCTGAAGCCACTTCTGGCCAGGGTTCAATGTTGTGATCTATGATTATTTTCAACCCACAAAAAAATTGCTTTAAAAGATTTATTTTTAAAACTTGCTTTGGGCCTGACAGAGTTTGATTGAGACCTAAACAGAGAGAGAAATCTCAGGTTTGCTGCTTCCTGTGAAAATCCAGGCCAAAGGTGGGGGGGAGGGTTGTGTGGTGGGAAGGTCTCGCCAACACAGCTATTCTTAGTAACTGCGTCCGTGTCATAATAACCACCAATGCCTGCCTGCTGGGGGCTAAGTACCAGGCTGAGCAAGGGCTGATTCTCCAGTTCCCTGCCCCACCCAGCTCTTCCGGCACACTAGAGGGTGCAAGAGTGTGGCTGGAGGCAGGGGCCCAAGCCTGAGCTGGGGGTGGGGGTAGCTTGCACTGCCAGGGCTGGGAAGGCTGGGATTGGGGAGGGTGGGATATAAGGGTCGTCAGAGCTGACATATATCGAGCACTACAATGAGCAGGTTTACAACCGTAAGGACTCAGCTGGGTCCCTACATACACCAACACTTTAGCACACATGGTCCTGCTGGAGGGTGGCCTGACCTTCTCTATAGGGAGGGGACCAAGACGCAAGGAAGGAAACAGCATGCCTAGCCTACCACAGCTATAAGGGACACAACTGGGATTTTAACCCAGCCCTTGGATTGGGATAAAAAATTTACAAAAAAGAGTGTGTGGGGGGGGGGGAACGTAGCACGCTCTACTTCCTATAACTGCCTCCATCTTGCTCGTCAGCACCCTCCAGCTTGTTGATATTGTTAGCTGTCCTCGAGTCAGCCTCCAACTCATGGCCACCCAATGTAGAACAGAACAAAACTCTACCCTGTTCTATGCCACCCCCATGGTCGGTTGTGGATCAGGTTTTCATTGGCTGATTTTCTGAAGTAGATTACCAGACCTTTCTTCCTAGTCCCCTCTGAGTCTAGAAGCTCCACTGAAACCTGTTCAGCATCATAGCAACACTCAGGCCTCCAGTGACAGATGAGGGGTGGCTGTGCATGAGGTGCATGGGCTGGGAAATGAACCCAGGTCTCTCTCGTGGGAGATAAGAAGTCTACCATTGAACCACCAATGCCTCACTTCCCTCCAGCTAGGTATTGGGAAAGAACTCCACCTTGCTAATGACAAGTATCTCCATTTCTTTGGTTTAAACCCATTTCTTATCAGTCAGTTCGGTTGTTTTGTGTGGATGCTCCATTTCAGGGTTTCTTTCCCCACCCTGTTCCTTTCTAAGCTGGCATCTGGGGTGTAGGTGGCAGGGCACCAAGGCCTCTGTGTCCTCAGTCCTAGCTGGACTGTGGTTGAGCTGTCTCATCCCACGCACAGCTGAAGTAGCTGGTCCTTCCATCTGGCCTCACAATGCCCTGGAGGACAGGCAAGAATTCTAGATCCACTGTCACTGCTTATAAACCGTGGGGGACCCAAAAGAGCTACATTGGTCTCAATTATCCTGATCTCTGCCCCAAGCTGCTGCCTCCTCCCTTCACTGAATGTGAGAGGAGCCTTCATCCACTTACTGTACGCCGAGCACCTCCCTCACATAATATCCTGACTTTCACTTCTCTGAGGTCCAAATCCACCTGCCCATGTTTTAATATGTAGGAAAGAGTGTTGGAATTCAGAAATCTCTTCTTTCTCCTGATGAAACCTTGCTGTTGTCTTGCTCTGTTGTTACTTGCTGTCAAGTCAGTTCCGACTCTTAGCGACCCTGTGTACAATAGAGCGAAACACTGCGAGGCCCCGCGCCATCCTCACAATCTTTGCTGTATTTGAGCCCGTTGTTGCAGCCACTGTGTCTTGCTCTAGTCTCCAAGAAATCTGAAGTAAAGGCAAAGCTGAGCAGCGGTTGGTGTTATTATGGGTTGAATTGTATCCTCCAAAAATACATGTTGTAAATCCTAACCCAATACCTATGGATGTAATCTCATTTGGGAATAGGTCTTTCTTTGTTACATTAATGGGGCCATATCATCATAGGGTATGTTTTAAACCAACCACTTCTGAGATATAAAAAGAGTTGATTAAGCACAGAGAAACAAGCAGAGACGGGGAAGACAGACGCCGCATCACATAAAGATTGCCAGGGAAGCGAGGGACAGAAGCTGAAGAGACGAGGACCTTCCCCAAGAGGCGACAGAGACAAAGGTCACAGGGAGTCTTCCCCTAGAGACAACGCCCTGAGTTCAGACTTCTAGCCTCTTAAACTGTGAAAAAATAAATTTTTGTTCATTAAAGTCACCCACTTGTGGTATTTCTGTTATAAGAGCACTAAGAAACTAAGACAAAATCCATTGGCTCAAATGGTGGGGGCTTCAGGACATCATGACTAAAGGAGAATGAATATGTGCATCTGTTTAGTATTTTCAAGGAAACTAAATCTGTAACACCTGTCTGACTCCAAAGCCCACACTTTCCCCTCCCTGTTCTCTCATCTGCCTCTAGGAGGTACCAGGGCCACTAGGAAGGCAGGGAAACCCCAGCTGAGATGCCCACAAAGAAAGGTGTTAACTTGGACTTTGGAGCTATCAGCAGGGTGCCTAAACAATGAGTTGTTCAAGCCTAGATGTTATTAATAATTATACCAGAATAGCAAGCATAAACAGGGCTGTCTCCAGCAAACTAGGACATATGGTCACCCTAGCTATAAGCTACAGATTATGGATAGCAAACACAAGAAGTCCCCTTTTGCCTCCGTCCTTGTACACCCCTCCTCTTGCATTGTGATGTCAGGGACCTCATCTTGGAGCCCTTGTCCTTCTCCTATTGAGGAATAGAGTAGTGGCGAATGCAGGATTTGGAGTCAACCTGGATTTGAATTCTGTGCAAGTTGCTAAATTTGTCTCAGCCACCTTTTCCACATCTGTAAAACGAGAGTAATACTGACCTTACTAGATTGTGGAAGCCCTGGTGGTGCAGTGGTTAAGCGCTTGGCTGCAAACCCAAAGGTCGGTGGTTCGAACCTGTCAGGTGCTTCGTGGGAGAAAGAAGTGGCAGTTTGCTTCCATAAAGATTACAGCCTTGGAAACCCTATGGCACGGTTCTACCCTGTCTTATAGGGTCCCTATGAGTCAGAATTGACTCAATGGCGACGGGTTTTTGGTACAATATTGTGAGGAGCAAATGAAGCGATGTGTAAAATAACTCACCTGATGCTAGGATCGGAGCAGGTGCACCAGAAAGGGTGAGCAGCACCATCTCCACTGATGTCCCTTCCAAAAATACCAACGACAGTGACTCGCCAGCATTTGCAAAGGTGCAATCGATGGGTGAGGTACTTTCAAATCCATCTTCTCACTGGACCTCTCTGCATCACTCCTTCACCACTGTCTCATTACTTTACTCATGCATCCACTGGTGTGCTTTAAGACTTCCGCCTGGCTTGGCCTTGGGGATAGTGTGCTCAAGCCTGCAGGGCATTTCTCACCCACCAAATGGAATTCACCACTCAGCTCCCCTTGGGCCTACTGGAGCCCAGTATGTTGTTGTTGGTATTGTTAGGTGCCATCAAGTAGGTTTTGACTCATAGCAACCCAACGCAACAGAGTAGAGCTGCTCCATAGGGTTTTCTATGCTGTAACCTTTACAGGAGCAGATCGCCAGGTCTTTCCCCTGCAGAGCTGCTGGATGGATTCTTAATACTATTGCAGCCGGAGCCTTTATTTTACCTACTTACCTGCACGGCCACCTCTCCTGCTAGCCGTGAGCTGTCCAAGGTCCAACCTTGGGCGCATTCATCTCATTGGTCCCACAGCATAGCGCACCACCTGGCAGAGCTGATATTTAGGAAGTGATTTTTAAATGGATAAAATAAATGAAGGAGTGAAGATGAATAAGAGACTCCCCCTGCCCCCAGGAGCGCCCAGCCTAGTGGGGAAGCCTGAGACAGGCACTTGACGAATGACAACAGCACTGTGATCACAAGTACCCATCGGGTACAGCTGGGTGGGGGGTGAGGCGGTGGCTGGAGCAAAAAAAGAGGAAAGTTTTGAGCACTACACAAAATGAAACCTAAATTGTGGCAGGAAGACATGTACTCATTTCCTTATGATGTAAATGCGTCATCTCTATTTTCTCACATCAAAACCCAGGCTCAGAAAGCCGAATAGATGCAGCTGAGGTCACACGGCCGAGCATGTATTTTCAAGTGTGAATTAATACTCCAGAAGCCCTGGGGGAGTCTGAAGAACCAAGAAACTGATGAAAAAGGGCAAAAGTGAGAGGACAGGGCCACATCTCAGGCCCCACATTTTCAGAAAGAAAACCCTAGATTCCCCATACACGTGGCCCCGTGATGCTCTCTGGCCCACTGGGGTGAGCTTCCTGCAGCCCGGCTCTGCAAGGCCCCGCAGGAGACGGGGACGCGGTTGCCATGGTTCTCTAGTGGCCGGAGCTGGGAGCCCACAATGCAACTCAGTGACACCAGCCTGTTTTAGCTTATCCTGTGAGTCACACTTGCAATGTGGGCCGAGGCACAAGGCTTTGGAATATTTTAAATGCTGCACGTGGAACTGCCGCAGAGGCTGGGACTATCCCTCGGCCCTTTGAGGCTTTGGGGCTCCCTTTGTTCTTTCTACCGCTCTCCCCAATGAACATGTTTGACCTTTACTTATTCATCTACTGATTCATTCATTCATCCCCTCAGCCACTCACTCTGACCCTCATGTACTCACTCATTAATCCATTCATGCTCACTCATGGTCACTCGCATTGTTCCTAAAGTGTTCATCTGTTCATTTGTCCACTCTCACTCACTCATGGATCCGTTCTTCCTTGAGTGCCTGTCACTTAGCAGACACCAGGCCTGCAGCTGAACATAATCTCATTCCTGCCCTTGAGAAGCAGGCAGGACAAATAAATAATTACAGTTAACCACATGGCAAGTGTTAAAATTGGGGGATGTACAAAGTGATGTGGGAGCCCAAAGGCAGAAAGAGCCTTCTTCTGCCTGAGGATATAGGGATATTCACTGGAGGGTTCCAGAATATTAGGTGGAAGAAACAGCCTTATCTGACCTCAAGAAAGAGCCTAGTGTATTTAGGGAATGTTGGGGAGAGAGCAGAGTGAGTGTGGCTGGAGGGGTACAAGGACAGGAAGTGATGTGAGCCAGACAGGTCATATAGATGAAGATGTTAGTGACGGCAGAGGGTCAGGTGGGATGGGGAGGCCTGTGGGGTGCTGGATGGAGCAGCCCATCTAAGAAGGACACCCTCCACTGGCCCTGGGCTCACTTAAACCAGTCACTTTTGAGACGTAAAAAGAGCAGATTAGGCACCCAGATTCACCTCTGCCATGCCCCACCTGACGTGGGTCCAGAGACTGACCTCAATGGACTGCTTCAATGGGTGCCCTCTGGCTTCTGGTTGACTTTGGCACTGGTAGGAGGTCAGTGGAAGGAGCAGAGTCAGGATGGGTCACCATGGACAGGCTGCATCCCTGGGCTCTAGGTTATAGCTGCGAGCAGGCAGTCTCCTCCGGGCCCAGGTGCCAGGAGCCTCTGCCTCCCTGTCCCTGGGTAGAGGTAGATGAGGCATGGGCACTGCTGTGGGCTCCAGGGTCCTGCACTACCCCCTGTGGCTTCCCTGCTTTCTGCCCAGACCTTTGCAAAAGTTTCTTTCTCAAACTCTCTTCCAATTACCCAGTTTGCATGTGCCATCAGCTTCTGGCCCAAACCCTGACTGACGCCCTCTCCAGGGGCAGCTGCAGCTCAGCACCAGCCAGTTGTGACCAGGAGAGAGTGCAGGTCCAGGGGCTGGGCATGGCTAGGGGTTATCAAGTTGAAAGACTCTGACGGCGGGAAGCTGTAGCCAGGACCTGGACTCGAGGAGACATGAGGGGCACTACTGCAGCTGGAGGAAGGCCCCCTAAGCAAAGGCTTGGTGACAGAGCCTGGGTATAGAACAGCAAGCAGTTCACCACAGTCTTAATGGGAGTGGTGTTACGGATTGAGTTGTGTCCCCTCACAAAAAATGTATTGAAATCCTGGCCGTATGCTGTTGTGATTAAATCAGTCGGCCTAGTTGTTGTGTGCCATCAAGTCGATTCCGACTCATAGTGACACTACAGGACAGAGTAGAACCGCCCCAGAGGGTTTCCTAGGCTGTAATCTTTATGGAAGCAGATCGCCAGGTCTTTTCTCCTGCAGAGCGGCTGGTGCGTTCAAACCTTGACCTTTCAGTTAGCAGCTGAGAGCACTCAACCATTGCATCACCAGGGCTCCTTAGCTGGCCGAGGGCCGAGCAGAATATCTTCCATAATGCTATCTAATGTAATGTAATGCAATCTAGTGTAATGCAATCAATTGATCAGTTGTCAGTTTATCGGCTGAGGTCATACCAATGCAGGGTAGATCCTAAACCTAATCATGTCTGAGTTATAAAAACAGCAGGTTCGACACAGAGACGAACACTAGGAGGGAAGACAGATGACACCTGATGATCATCTACAAGCAAAGGAACACCAAGGATCGCCGGCAGGCGCCAGAAACTAGGAGAGAGGCTCACAGAAGGAATCGACATCAATGAGACCCCGATTTGGACTTTTAGCCTACAGAACTATGAGAAAATAAACTTCTGTTCTTCAAAGCCACTCACTTGTGGTATTTGTGTTAGAGCTGCACTAGGTAACTAAGACGAGGGTGTGAAAGGGAGAACTAGGAGGCGGGCTGCATAGGTGGGCTGGGACCTTTCCATGGAGGACTGTAAATGCCAATCTAAGCGGTGTGGACTTTATTCCACAAGTCGTGGGGAATGGTTTAAAGTTTGGGGCAAAGACCAGGCACCACAGAACTGTACTTTTGGGTGGTGATTCTGGCAGTCTCCGTGATGCAGAGAGATCTCAAAGAGACTGGGGCAAGAGACAGCAACTGGTAATAGGATGAGAAGTGGGCTGGGTTGCATTTTCAGCTATTATTCTCATTGAAGAATTAAAATCTTTGTCTCTGGACCCAAGAAAGGGGTGTGTCTTAGGGTCAGGCACTGCCCAGGGTCTTTGAGGCCTTCCTGCTCCTCCTCGTCTACCTGAGACCTCTCTCCTGCCCCCAGCTCCTGTTCATGGATGGTCCTGAGGCCCCGCCCCACCTCCACGGGCTTGAGTCTTTCCTGAGGCCTGGTGAAGAGCAGACCTGAAGCCTGGAGGTGGGCAGTTGGCCAGTCCTCCTGGGACAAGCTCTCCTCTCAAGAGGAAGGCCACCAGGCCACGTAAATGGCTCTGTTGGTCTCTGGGTTCAGTTCCATTAGTCAGTGCTTACTAAATGCCTACTTGAACAGCCCAGCGGGAGCTGCTGAGGTCACAGAGTGGGTGAATTGATGGTCCCCCAGCCGTCACAAGCAGAGTGTGGTCTGGAACGCCACACCCCTGACTCTGGGCCAGACCTCCCCAGCTCTGAGCCCGTGGTGCTCAAGGTATGGTGCCTGGAATCAGCCACCTCAACATCACCAGGAAAAGGGCTAGAAATGCAAATTACCAGTCTACCACTAACCTACTTAATCAAAAACTCTGGGTCGTGGCCCAGCCATCCATGTCTGATTGAGCCCTCCAGGGGATTCTGATGCTCTCTCACATGTGAGAACCCTGATCACCACTTTATAAGCATGACCAGAGCACAGTCTTGGCCTCCAAAGAGTGTGTACAAGTGCGGGCCTGACACTGCTCATCCAGGCTGGAGTCTGGTGGGCACCCTGAAGAGGTGTACACCGGGGGACACGGGAGCCCTGAGGAAGGGGGATTCTGGGTCACAAGGCTGAGTTTGGGCTGACCCCTGAAGACCTAGAAGAGTTTTTATAAGTGAAGGAGTCACAGGGCTGCTCCTGGCCATGAGCACCATCAGGAAGGGCACAGGAAGGCACCGGATGTGGGGCTGGGGAGCAGGGGTTGCACCTGGTGCTGGATCAAGGAGGAGGAGACGAACCGGCAGGCAGGGGCGGAGGGCCAGGGAAGGGTGCAGGCTTTTCCCTGAGGGTAACGGGCAGACAGTGCTCTTCCTTGTGTTGACAACCCCTTTGCCATTCAGCATCTTCTCCGGCGGGGAGGACAGGACTGGACTAGGCACCGGTTGCCTTTCTCTTTGTTAGTTGTTTGTTCTCCTGGAGCCTTTGGAAGGAAGAGTCTTGTTGTCCAAGTGCAAAATCACCTTTCCCAAGGATTTGCCTCTGCCTGGATCTGGTGTCACCGCTGAATGCAAATCCTCAGGTGGGAGGTGGAGGGAGGAGCCTCTGGGTGGGTGGAATAGTCTAGTCATCGCCTCACTCCCTTAGGGCCTGGGTGCTGCACAGACCAGCCCTCACGGCCTGGGCCCCTCATTTGCTGTTTTGATTATGGCCACTTTAGTGACATCTTACATCTGGGCACTGAGCCATCACAGCACCGCTGCGTGTGGGCAATGAGGGACTCGGTGTGCATGGTGCCCCCCACCCCGTACTGAGACTGCAGGGTTCACCTCTAGGTTTCTGACCCCACCTCCCCCATGGCAGCCATCTTCACTTCAGTCTTCAAGTCGGCTTTGTTCATTCCAGAAATATTCCTGAGCTCCTGCTTTGTGTCAGAATACACCAAATACCCCTACTACTAGTAGTCATAACAATACTTTTACCGCTCACATTTATGGAGCCCCTAACTCGTGCGAGTCACTGTGCATGTGCTGCACTTGCAGTAGCTTAGTTAATCCTCGGGACCATCCTATGCAGTATTACATAGTATTATGTCACCATCCCCTTTTTGTAGATGGGAACATTTAGGCTTAGTGACATTAGGTAATTTGCCCCAGCTCACACAACTAGTAACTTGTGCAGTGAACACTTGAAGGCAGCCGATCTAACCCGAGAGCCCAAGCCAGCTTCACCTTATACTGAACGGCCTCCCATGCAGCCCCTGACCATCAGGAGGCTCATGGCCTGGAGGGAACACTGGTCTCCAGGATGGACGTTGATCCCGGCAGGCAATGACAGATGCTGTAACAGGTGCGACCCCCATGCTATGGGATGAGGCCAGAGGGATTGTTTCGGATTGTTCCTGATTGTTCTTATGCCCTTGGGCAATAGGTAGAGCCCAGGACCCTAAGTCTCCCAGAGGGGACAGAGTGGGGGGCTGTGGAGAGAATGAGGACTCTAAGAATTCTATTGATCTCCTCTGGCCGGGAGTTGAGGGGAGGGGAAAGAAAGGACTCACCGAGGGGTGAGGAGTCTGCCAAAACTGAGGGAAAGTTCAATAGCTAAAAATCAAGAGGCAGGGGGCCCGAGATCGATAAGCTGGGGAGAAGGTGCATGACAATGCTGAGCCTCATGTTGTCCCGTCTGTAAATGAGGTTAAAAGCTCCTGTCTCACCCACCTCTCAAGTCATTTAGGAGGATCTGGTAATACCCAGGACGAAGATGCTCAACCCTAGCATGTAGCATGCACAGCAGATATCTGTGGATGCGTGTGAGGCAGGATAGCTTACTGAGAATCTTTTTGGTTTGCTCTTCTTCTCTCCCTCATTTGAGGCAGAGGTCCTGTTTCCTCAGGGGTGGAGTGGGTTGGAAGCAGAAATGGCTGAAGCCATCCCTCCTTCCTGCCTCAGTGAAAGTCAGCCCCTCTCCAAGGAGTGTGTGGTGGGCAACCTTGTCCCCAATGAGGAGAGTAAGCATCTTTGAGAAGAGAGATGGCATCAGTAGGGCGAAAGAGATTTTCCCATAAGAAAACCAGGTTCACCAGGAACTGAGGACTCACACTCTACCGCCTGTGCAGCACCCTGGGCCCAGGGCATGAGGCATCCCATGCGTCACCTTGCCCAGAGGTGGTAGCTGGCGACCACGAGGGATGGAGTGATGGTTGGGTGTCTCATGGGTAACTAATGTGGACTCAAGATTGCAGGTATGTCCTTGAATATTTGGCTCTGGGAAAGACCCCAGGACCTTTGCTCATCCCTGGGGTAGGGGAAGCCCTACCAATGACCCCAGTTGACACCTCTGTCTGCCTGATGGCATAGTATGATAGCTCAGAATCAGATAGAAGTTGATTTAGCAAAAATAGAACACAAAGTAGGGGAGGCATTTCCTCCACTTCAGACTCCATTTGAAAGGGACACACATGTAAAACAAAGGCAGGTCAGGACAGGCAGGGGAGGATCATGCAGGGGAAGGAGGCCCTGGCGCCTGAGTGTCATCCTCAGGCTTGGAATGGGCTCAGCCTCAGGCAAAATTGTAATGCAGTAGACATTGGTCTTTGGTGACCAGAGTCCCAGCTCCTTCTGCTCCCATGAAGCCCACTCAGGAAGCAGCATGTGGATGGAGAAAGCTGAGAGAGGTTCTCTGCTGGTGCCTGACGGGGGGACCTGGGCAGGTGCGTATCTTCTCCGATATGTTTCTTCATCTGTAAAATGGGGTGATGGTGCCTATTTGCATGTCGATTTATCTCTAAGGCCCCACTTTCTACATCTTTCTACAAGATGGAAGTAAATGCTTCTTGGAGCTAGTTTGCCCCTATTTAAGTGCCTGTTGGGGAGGGGAGAAAGGGGCAGTGAGGACCAAGGTTAGTAATCCTTGGATTCCAGTATCAGGCACAGCGCCTGGAACAGAACAGCTGCTCAGTAAAAGAAAGAAGTGAGATAATGTATGGTAAATTCTTTGTCCATTATAAAACGCCATCAGGGTTTCCAAAGACTTGCACAATCGCCCCAATTTTCCCCTCTTGATCTATAGAAATGATGTTTAAAAATGAACCAGGCACTGGGTTTTTTTTAAAAAAAAAAAAAAAAAAAGCAGGGGGGGAAAAAAGGGTTCTTTGAGCCCTGCCAACTAAGTCTCAATTAGGCCTGAGGCAGAAGTGTATCAGATCTGTTGATCTTCTTTTGCCCAAACAGGTTGTGGAGGGTGAAGAGGCCTGCACAGAATTGCATCCTTTGGTAATCACCGCTATATTAAGATCAATTACATTGTGCAGCAAACATTTGAATCATTACCAGAACCCGAACTGCTTGGGTTTGAATATGCATGAGAAGCTGCCCAGAAATTACTAAAATACATACATACACACGTATATATATAGTCAAAAAGCAAGACAGCTCTGGAGTGAAGCACAACAAAAGGCAATCTGCCACTCCGATGAAAGGGTGAGTGCGTCATGTAGGGCTCTGTGCTGGATTAATTGAGGGAGACTCATTCAAAATCACTGTGCAAATCCAGGGGCCAGTGCAGGAGCTTGGTGCAAACCCTCCCTTTCATCCTTGCCACAAGCCTGCGAGGCAGGAATTATTTTTCACCATTTTACTCTGTCACACGGGGTTGCTATGAGTCAGAATGGACTCCACAACACCCAACGACAACAACAGATGGGGAAGCTAAGCCTAGAAAGTTAAGATCATACGCTGGGAAGGACCAGAGGAGGAATCTGAGCTGTGATTTCTCTGGGCTGAAAGCCTGCCCCTTCCAGGCACAACACCGTCTCATACACTGAAAAAAATCCCACCCTCACCCACCTTAATCCCCCGGGTCCAGGCTCCACAAAACCAATGATTACTCCTGTCTCCTGAGGTTCTGTACAGGAGCAGAGCCGGAAGAGACCATGAGCTGATATGGAAAAAGAACAGTCAAAAAACAAAGATTTCTCCCCTCAGTAATTAGACAATTAAATGAATTATAAAACGGACATTGTTGGACATGAAATTAATAGCATCAAAGAAAAAGGCAAGGAAATCTTCTTCAAACATAGATCGGAAAGACAAAAACAAAACATACACAAGCACTAGAACAGTTAACATGAATATACATGTAGGACTGATTCCTCAAGTGCCAAGAAGAATTCTTAGAGGAAAGAACAGGGGAAAAAAAAAAAATGCAGGAGAAAAGATAAGGTAGCAATAGAAGCAAATTTCTCTGGGCAAAAGAAAGACTTGAGACTTCAAATTGAAAGACACTACCAAGTGTGGAACAGGAAATGTTTAAAAAGATGCACACTTTCTAGGTGAAATATGAAATCTCGTCAAGTTTCATGTTCTGAAAGAATTTTAGAATTCCAAGGATATAGAGAAATCCTAAAAGCCTCCAGAGTGAAAAATCAAATGACCTGCAAAGGAACAAAAAATCCAAATTAGCTTGGAAAGCATCTTCAGTCAAATTGTTTGTTCCACGTGAGGGCAAAATTAAGACATATTCCAACACGCACAGACCCAGAAAGTTTATCATCCATGGGTCTATCCTGAGAAATACACTCAAGGATATATCTCCAGCAAAACAAAAAAGGAATCCAAGAAAGAAGATGGCACAGTAGCCAAGAAACCAAACCTGGGATGCAATGTGAAAAAAAAAAAAAAAAAAAAAATCGTGGGACAAGGACAGCTTTAGACCATGAGAGCTAACAGTGTAAACTCAATCGGGAAATTAGAAGGTTCTGAAAGGCACGTCTCCAAGAGGAAAAACACAAAACACGTTCATCTTTAACAAATACTATAATGAAGAAGTTGGGTAATACTAGTGATAAGGAGAAGGCATACCAAAATATTAAAAATTTTAAACTTATGTACCGCCCCTTCACCTAGCAGCATCAGATTCCATCTCCTTCAGTACATCTGCCACAAAGAATAGCTACAAAATCATAACATTAAAAATGCTGCTTATTGGTTTAAATTTGTTTGGAATCAGCTGACTGTCCAAGCACAGAAATAATTATAGTTACAGAACAAAGAGCAAATGTTTTAAAGCTTGGCAAGGTAGGAGTTAATGGTGTGAGGGCCAGAGAGTGGGCAGCAAAGGGAAGGAGAAAAGGCAGAGGGTGAATGGTTAACACACTCAGCTGCTAACTGAAAGGTTGGAGGTTCGAGTTCACCCAGAGGCACCTCAGAAGAAAGACCCAGAAATCTACAGTACTTCCAAAAAATTAGCCATTGAAAACCCTATGGAGCACGGTCACCATGAGTCGGAGCTGACTCCACAGTATCTGGAAGAAGTTAAAATGTCTTATTTCATAGCAAGGGGCCAATTCATTCATTCAACACGTATTTATTGAGCACCTACGATGTACCAGGCACAGTGCTGCATTCTGGGGATTCAAGGGTGAGCAAAAACCCAGTCCTTGTCCTCAAAGAGCCGACAGTCTATCGAGGGAGGCAGATGTTAATCATACAAATTAAGGTAGAATGGCAAATGTAATGAGTGCCAGAAAAGAGGTGCATGGTGTAATAAGAGTGTAGCTTAGAGGAATTTGACCTAGACAGTGAGGTCAGGGAAGGAGGCTGAAATCTGAAGGATGTAAGGAATTAGTTACTCAAAGAGGGCAGAGAAGAACATTTTTATCAGAGGGAACAGCATGTGCAAAAGCCCTGTGGCAGGAGGAGGTGAGAAACTGAAAGAAGAATATAATGGCTAGAAGGTAGAACAAGAGAAGTGAGCAATGAGAAGGAGGCTGGGAAGGTGGGCAGGAGGAAGACTCTATATGGCCTTGTGGGCAGGTGGAGGACTGTGGTCTAAAAGTATGGGGATGCCCTTGATGTTATTTAAAGAACTTGATCTTATTTACAAAGAAGGAGAGTATTTAAAGTTGATTAATCAAAGACAAAAGTACACTCTTTAAACAAGTTTGTAAGTGGTGAGAGCTGGGGAGTAAAGTTTGGAGGGATTTTTATTTTTTAATTTGTACTCTTCTCCACTGGTGGAAGTCTTAGTTAAAAACATTCCCTGCATAAGCATCAAGCCACATGAAGGACCCATTCTCTGACTATACTACAATAAATGTATAAAATAATCTCATACACACACACACACACACACGCACACGCACACATGCGCATGCATACACACACAATCTTTAGCAGAAACAAAAAAATTAATAAAAAAGTCTATCCACATTTCAATTTTAAAATATACTTCTATGTAATTATTGAGTTAAAAGCAGAAACTAAAGGTGAACTTACTACTTAGAAGTAAGTGGCAATAAAAGCTCTGCCCATCAAAAGGAACAGGATGTGAAGAGGCAGCTCTCAGAGGAAAATAAATAGCATTAAAAGCTCTCATTAGAAAATAACAAGGACTGAAATAAACTAGTCAACACAAAGAGGTAAGAAAAATCTACAACAAATGAAGGAAAGCGGAATAAAAATACAGGCAGAAATTAAAGAAACAGAAAATAAGCAAAAAATGATAATAATGAGATTTGCTAAAAAAAAAAAAAAAAAAAAGCCACAAACTTTTTTAAAAGTTGAATAAACCAGACAAAATTTTATAAGTCTGATTGAGAGAAAAAAGAGAGAGCATATATATACATCAGATCCAAAAATGAAGATGCAAGTACAAACACAGAGGAAATGTTAAATGATGAGATCAGCAATAAAATTCATTTGAAAAAGGATATTTTTCTGGGAAAATATAATTATCAATGTTTTCTCAAGAAGAGGTAGAAAAATCTGAGTAGACAAATAACCACAGGTGAATATGATCTACCCACACTCCCCTTACTCATACAGTTGAAATGGTTTCAGGCCCAGATGGGCAAATTCTACTAAAGTTTAAGAAAAAGGTCATTACTGCGATAGAAAGTTTCCCAACTCGTTCTATGAGGCTGGTTTAACCCTGATAGCAACATCCTGAAAGGGAAAGCACAGAACAAGCGAAGTACAACCCAATCTCGACAGTTATAAATACAATGTTGTTGTTGCTAGCTGCTATCAAATGGCCCAATTCAAGGCAACCCAACACATAACGGAACAAAACAACACCGGGTTCTACACCATCCCCATGATCAGCAGCAGATTGGACCGCTGTGATCCATAGAGTTTTCATTGGTTGATTTTCAGAAGTCGATCTCCAGGGCTTTCCTCCTTGTCTGCCTTAGTCTGGAAGCTCCACGGAAACCCGTTCAGCCTCATAGCAACACACAAGCCTCCACTGACAGATGAGTGGTGGCTGTGCATCAGCTGCGTTGGCCGGGAATTGAACCTGTGTCTCCTGCATGGAGGGTGAGAATTCTACTACTGAACCACCAATGCTTAATAAATATCATATTAGCAAATGGAATCTGGTCATTAATTTAAAAAAAAAACCTTGTGACCACATAGAGTTTATTCCAAGAATGCAAGGGAATGGAAATGTTTGTAAATCACTTATTCATTAAATCTCCACGAGATACATTAAAGAGATATAAAATAGTTGATAATTTCAATAGATGCTAAAGAAGCATTTCATAAAATCTAAATGTTCAATTCTAAATTTTAAACAATTTTTTGAAAGCTAGGACTAGAACGAAACTTTCTTAACTAGATAAGGCTATCTACCAGAAGCAGACAGCAAACGTCATCAGGGAAAAGGATTCCTAAAACCACACTGTACCAGTAACTCCAGCCCACACACCAAAACAAGACAAAAAGGGGTTTAATTATTAGAGAGACAGAAACAAAACTGCCCTTCTTTGCAGATAACATGATTTTTCAACCTAGAAATCAGTAAGGACGTGATTCTCAAAGGGTGGCCCCTGGACCACCAGCAGCATCAGTTATCACTGAGAACTTGTTAGAAATGTAGGTTCTCGGGCCTGGCCCCAGACCTACTGAATCAGAAACTCTGGAGGAGGGCCTAGCAGTCAATGTTTTAACAAACTGTCAAGGTGATGCCAATGTCAAGTTTGGGAATCACTCCTCTAAGTGAACAGGATAAAAGAATACAATAATCCCATTTAAAACCACATATAAATCAACAGCTGAAAATCATAATGGAAAAAAAGATTCCATTCACAATAGCAACTAATACCATGAGAAATATTGCATTCTCCAGGTAACATTTGTTTTAAAGTAAAAACAAGGAAGTGATCACTTGGAAGTGAGTTGCAGCCCAGCCTCAGGGCTTCCTTCGCTGTATTGTTTTTAGGTGCCAACGAGTCGGTTCCAACTCATAGCGACCCTGTGTACAACAGAACCAAACACTGCCCAGTCCTGTGCCATCCTCACAATCATTGCTACGTTTGAGCCCATTGTTGCAGCCACTGGCTCAATCCATCTCTTTGAGGGTCTTCTCCTTTTAGCTGTATTACCTTGGACAAGTCACTCATGTCTTCGAGTCTCTGGTTCCTCATCTATAAAAAAGGTAAGCACGCGTCTCATGCCCTTTAGGAGCCTTGATTCAGGATGCCTGAGATGGCTGTGGTCGGCAAAAGGAATTTCCATTTACCACAAAAGAGAATTCATTGCACCTTGTAGCATCTAAACTTCTGTGGAAAAGGCGGAGGAGGCTACTAAGGTGTCAGCAGTAGAACCCATGACAGAATGACACCCAAAACTCAGGCGCAGATATGTGCTGACTCTGACTGTGAAGGAGTTCCACTACCTGGCCTTCCTAGAGTTTCACTGGAGAACAAAAATAGCTGAACCTCTAGGCCTGTTCAAACTTAGGATCACATGATGAAAGTTTTAATGCTGAAAACCTACATCATGACTATCGTTCTGCTAGAGACGAGCATGAGGCGCCTGTCCTCAGGGAGCACACCACCTGGTGGAGACTGACAGGAATACGGACAAAGAGTGCTGTGATGGCCAGATGGCCAGGGAGCACAGAGGAAAGACGTCTGAGAAGACATCCTAGAGAAGGTGACACCAAACTGGTTATTCAAGAATGAGAGAGAGAATCCAAATGAAGTCCAGCTGAGAAGGAGGGGAAACGGTTCAAGCAGAATTAAAACAGAGACAAAGGGAGGGAGCCCAGGATATTTAGAGAAACACTTCTCAACCAAGGCAATTTTGCCCCTCAGGGGACATTTGGCAATGTCTGGAGACATTTTTGGTTGTCACAATTGGGGGGGACGGGGCTGTGCTACTGGCATCTAGTGGGTAGAGTCCAGGGATGCTGCTACACATTCTACCTTGTGCAGGACAGCCCCCCACAAAGAATTGTTTGGTCCAAAACATCAATAGTGCTGAGGTTGAGAAAGCCTGAGTTAGAGCTTCAAGTGGTTGTGATGATGTGGAGGGCAGAGGAAGAGCAGAGTGGCTGGAGAGGAGGATGGGGCAGAGGATGAAGGCTGGGGAGTGGCTCTGAAGAGCTGGGACGTTCCCGCAGAGTCGTGGGAGTCACAGAAGGGCTTCAAGCAGAGCAGTGATGCCTCTCATTCTTGTTTCTGATGGTGGGCTCGGTGCTGGGCGCAGTGACTGCAGGAGGCTTTGGGGTTCCTGGCCTCAGAGTGGAGAACGAACTAAGGGTCTTCTGATGATAACAAGCAAGCAAGAAACAGGACTTCTTTGTTCATTCCTGGCCCTGTAATACCAGAGGTCTCCAAACCAGAAAGGGCATTTGTTCTTCCTACGTGAGGATTCCTATTAAGCTGCCGGTGCACTCCCTGTGACAGAATGCTCACGGGGCAGATTCTGAATATGAATTCAGAGTTCTGGCCCAGCCACTCTGCCACATGTGAATGGAGATCCTGGATAAACTGCTTAAGCTCTCCAAGTCTCAGTTTCCTGAGAAATGTGCCAACCCTGGCACAGGGTAGGTCATCAGGAGGTATTGGTTCCCCACCAGAACATCCCATGACTGGACTCTTGCCAATCAGCTTAAGAAGGAGGTTTGGGGTCTCCCTGTACTCACTTTCCATGCCCGTCTGGTCTCAGGAGCAAAATGTGGCTGATGCTCATGGGGATGAAAAATAGGTTTGTCTGTAGCCCCTGTCATTGTTGGCTGTCAACCAGGTTCTTGGGAAAGGTGGGTAATACCAGGGGCAGGAACTGCTTCAGGGCACTCCCATAGTCTTAGCATCTTTCTCCTTCCGTTTAGAAGGCAGGAATGGACTTGCTTTTAAACACACACACACACACGTACACACACACATGCTTTTGCACTCATGGTCCTTTATTTTCCAAAGGAAATTCATTATGTGCTCCCAACCTCATGAGAAGTGGGATGAGGTGGACCTCTCATTCTGCTGTGACCTTCAGGACTTTCAAGGCCAAGAGGTCTCAGTTAAGGTTTGAAATGAACAAGCAACTGTTTGCAAAGTACTTTCAACAGGGTAAGCCCTGGGCTTTGTTATACTTCACTGCCACACCACACGGGTAAGTGATGGGAAGCTGTTATGTGGGGCTATATTTCAGTCTAAACTCTAAAACCTCAGCTCTGACTCTGTTGGGCTCGAACCTTTAGCCAGGTGGGGGCGGGGAGCGGGCAGAGAGGGAAGATGGGCACAGAGGTAGGATCACCAACTGCTGTGCGACATGTCTGAGCGTCCTTTTCAGCGTACAATGAGAGGGACTGACTTCAGGATCTCCACAGCACAGCTTCCACCCCTACCAAGCCAGGATACCCAACCCTGAGCCATGCAGGGGGCAGTGTTACCTCTGAGAAGGGAAGGAAGCATCTCAGCTGGGTCATGAAGCATGGGTAGAAAATCGGGAGAAAGTCAATAGGGACACCAAGAATCCTGTGTCCATAGGGAGAGCAGCCGAATTTTCCAGTGTTTGGGATGTGAACAGCCACCTGGTCTGCCTGAATTGTCGGGAGAAGGTGGGAGATGAAGCTGGAGAAGTACTTTAGCGCTCACCATGGAGGGCCTTGAATGCTGAGCTCAGGACTCTGGCTGTTGCCCTGTGACTGTGGGGAGAAATTAAAGGGCTTCGAGGAGAGAAGGCAAGTGACAAGATCTGGCTTGAACTTTCCACAGCCCCAGGTGCAAAGTGTGGATGGCAGCTTGAGACTCTGGTTGACCTATAATCTGGCTGAAGTCCATGCCAGGATGCCCCTGGGGTCTCTACTTGGGCCTCCCCTAGGGCCTGTGCTCCAAAAGCCAAGTCAGCCCCATGCCGCCAAATCCAGGAAGAAGAAAGACAAGTGGAATGCGGCAAGGCAAAGCCCTAGCTTCGAGCAACATCTCCCAACAGCTTAGCCGACATATGCCCAAGCAGAAACCCGGCCTGTATATATTAATATTTGCACCTTCTCCCGGATTCTAGGCTGCCACTGTTATAAGCACAGATCCCATTTTCCCAGCCAAGCCCTTGTCAACAGGCATAACATTTTGTGTTTGGGGAGAAGGCATGTAACTGCTGGCAAGCGCCCATCCGGGGCGGGTCTTTCCCTCACCTGTAGCCAAGCCTCTTGCTTGGGAAGTGACCCGAGCTGGAGTGATGGAATGGCAGTGGGGACAGTGTGCCTGGCTCCTTGGGGAGGGCATTGGCCCTGCAGGGATGCGGACCCAGCTTCCTGGCACACAGGCTGCAGGATCCCTCCGGTCCATGCTGTACTCCCAGACTGTGACCATTGGCAAGTCACTGTGCCTCCCAGAATGCCAGGGGTCTCGCCTGAAACAGGACCTAGCACACCTGTCTGGCTGGTTGATGAGAGGGTGAAATAAAACTGTGATGACAGAAGTCCTGGCTCTGCTTTGCAGGCTGGCTAGCTGGTAGCTTAAAAACAAAGAAATGACTAAGCATAGAGCCTTCTAATTCTCATTTTGTTTTTTCCTTTTGGAAACCCGCATCAGCCCTGTAGCTATGCCTCGGGCTGCTATGAGGGAGAAAAGCACTCAGGGGGGAGCCTCACCTCAGCTGATGGCTGTTGGTGAAGTCCCCTTTCAAGTCGGCTGGTAAAATGCTTTCAAATGAGCATGCTTCACAGAGCTGTCTTCTCCCAGAGGAACAGGTGGGAGGCCTCGCTGGAGCCACCCCCTGTCCTTCATCTCCCTGGGAGATGACAGGAGACTCAGGGAGACATTTCATTATCCCTTCTTGGGTGGTGGGGGAGAGGGGAAGGGCTGGGTCTGGCTGCAGCTAAGGAGAAGCCGCGGCCCTTCACAGCCCGGTCCTGGGTAAAGCAAGACCCCCCTGCTTCAAAAGCATTCCCCACATGGCCTGTCATCTGTCTGAAATCCGCCGATTAGTTGTTGTTATTGTTAAGTGCCGTCCAGTTGATTTTCGACTCTTAGCAACCCCATGTGACAGAGTAAAACTGCCCCATAGGGTTTTCTAGGCTGTAATCTTTACAGGAGCAGATCAGATTCCCCCCAGCAGGGGAAGAGGGTGTGAGGGAACGTACCTGGGAAGGGGGAGCTTTGACAGCTCTGCAGATGAGAGGGATCAGGAAAGCATGAGCAGAAGCCAGTTTCCAAAGTGGGAGCTGGGGACTGTAGGAACCTGCTGTAAGAACCGGGAGCCGGGGGTTCTCTGTAGGAAAGAAAGAAGGGGAGCTGTGTCCCCTGGGACATTGGGAGGGGGCGCAGAAGGGAAGCCTCTTTACTGTTATCCCTACAATTGCCCTGTGGCGTAAGAACAGACCTCCTCCTCTCTGAAGAAGGCCCCACAAGCCTGTGTCTTTGCTCACTCTGTTCCTGCTGCTTGGCATGTTCTTTCCACTTCCTCTTCTGGCACAGCTCTACTCTATCTGCAAGACCTGACCTAAATGATCATTTCCTATAGCCCAGGGTTGGCCGACTTTTTCTGTAAAGGGCTGGAAAGTGAATATTTTAGGCTCTGAGGGCCATATGATCTCTGTTGCGACTACTCAGCTCGGCCATTGCAGAGTGAAAGCACCCTCAGACACGACATAAACAAACCGAGCCTGGCTCTGATCCAGGAAGTCTTTATTTGCCCATACTGAAATTGGGGAATTTCATAGACTTTTCACATGTCACGAAATATGATTCTTCCTTTGATTTTTCTTTCCAACCATTTAAAAATGTAAAAATCATCCTTCACTCATGAACGGTATGTACACAGGGGACAGTCCACCTGTCTGTCCACCTGTTGTCCCACAGGCCATAGTTTGCCAAACTCTGCTCTAGTCTCTTGCTCCTCAAAGTGCGGTCCTCGGACCAACAGCATCAGCTTTGTCCGGGAGCTTGTTGGAAACGCAGAATCTCAGGGACCCTACTGATTCAAAACCTGCATTTTAACAAGACCTCCAGATGACTCATGAGCTTTAAAGTTAAAAATATATATACACTGGTGCCTGAGTGTCACTCTCAGAAATTCTCATATAATTGATATGCAGCCTGGACATTGGGATTTCTTAAAGCTCCCCAAGAGGTTCTAAAACCAAAAACCAAACCCGTTGCCGTTGAGTCACTTCTGACTCACAGCGACCCTACAGCACAGAGTAGAGCTGCCCCATAGGGCTTCCAAGGAGCGGCTGGTTAATTTAAACTGCTTACCTTTTGGTTAATAGCTGAGCTCTTAACCACTGCGCCATCAGAGCTCCAGGTGGGTCTAGTGTGCAGCCAAGTCTGAGAACCAGTACCCAGAAGGATTCCCCAGGAAAGAGGGCTGCCCCTCCTCTTGGCTCCCGAAGCCACTGGTCACTTCTAGATGACAAAGCATGTCACCATATAAGGATTATTTGTCACACTCTGAGCCCCTCAGTGACCAAGATTGTGTCTAATCTCGATTTACAAAAGATCTCAGACAACCACTGACCCTCTCTGGGACTCAGTCTCCTCCAAACAGTGCAATAGATGAGCTCCGAGCAGCCTTTACAGCTGTAAACACGCTCCTCTCTGACCACCCTCCGCTCGCCCCAGGTGAATGGCAGGGAAGGCCGCCACCCCATCCTCAGCTGTCCTGGCCTCTCTCTCCAATCCCTGAGCTTCCTCCCCATCCTGATTCGAAGCCCACAGACCAGCACAGGCTCCAGGGCTTTCCAGGGACTCTGGGGACACAGGAGAGAAAGAGAGGGAGCAATCCCCCATTCAGCAAGCCCCACCAAGCCCGAGGGACACACACCCCATGGACAACAACAATCCCCTCTTTCCAGATGCGAAGGCGACCCTGAGGGAGGCAGCTCTTCCTCCCCACTGCAGCGTCTCACTTGCCCACCCCAAGCCCCCTCCCTCATTCCTCTGCCTTTCATGGTAGTCACTGGACCTAGTGTTTTCCTGGAGACACTTGTGAGACAGGGTCTAGAGCACTGGCTCAGGGTCCTGCAGCCCAAAGGCACAGCCCTGACTCTCCCCTCCAAGTCCTGCTAGCTACAACACGGCAGCCTCCTACCCCCTTGGAGTCCCCACCACAACGCATCATATAGCCCAAGACTTTGAAATCCCAGAACGTCAGAACTGGAAGGGGTCCCAAAAAATTACCCCTTTTTCTACAGATGACAAAACCAAGGCCCAGGAAAGGGGAAGGATCTGCCTAGCATGATGGTAGACCAAGGACCACATTCCCAGCCCACCCGCCCCCCAACCCCCACAGGGCTCCTCCCCCTGCTCCAGGTGCTACAGCAGAAGATGGAAGGATAGAGCTCTGGACTGGAGAAAGATAGAAAGCCAGAGAGAAGGGCCTGCCAGAGCCAGCTCTGTGCCAAGTCGACCTGCCTTTGGCTGAGAAGACTGTACAATGCCCTACAGCTTATCTCTCCCCCATCTGCATGTCTAGCTCAGACCTGTGAAGGCCAGAGTGGGCAACGGGGCAACTAACCCCCTCCTAGCACAGAGTAATAGAAACAGCTACCATTTATTGTGCAATTACTATGTGCCAAGCACTGTGTTAAGCACCATGGTTCTCTGAGGTAATTATTATATCCCCATTTAATAAATTGGGTGTTCATGGAGGTGATCTTCTGGAAGCAGATCACCAGGCCTTTCTTCCGAGGTATCTCTGGGTGGGTTTGAACCCCCAACCTTTTGGTTAAGAGCCAAGTGCTTAACTATTAGCAGCATCCAAAGACTCCACTAAATAATTAGACTAAGGATCAGAGAGGTTAAGTGACAGGCCTAAGGTCACTCAGCTGATAAGCAAGTGGTAGGGACAAGGGGGTGCTACAGAAAAGAGCTAGGATACATCTCAGAGATCTCCCCATTCCCTGGGCTTCCAACCCAGGCCTGTCTGACTCCATTCCCCTGGGGCTCTGGCAGTAGGCCATCTGGGGCTATGCCCAGAATTGTCCACGTAGCTGATACCTGAAAGATATCCATGCTGGAAGGAAGTGCTGGAGAACAGACATTGCCACTGTGACCTCAGCACCTCTCCTGGTGTGCAGACCCTCCCCTCACAGGCCCAAGCATATACCTCTGTTCCAAGGCCAGCTGGTATCAGAGGCAATGCATGGGCTTTGGGATCATCAGACATGGGCTCAAGTCCTGCTCTGTGTGACCTTGGGCCTCAGTTTCCTCGTCTGTAAAATGGAGACATCTATCTAGCAGGGTTGCTGGGAGGAACAGAGAATGTGTGAAAAGGGCCCCACACCAGCAATGAATAAATGGTAACCGTGCTGCTCTGTGATCTCTGTTCTGTGAAGTCGTGCCCCTCCTGGGAGCCCTCAGGGAGCAAGTTTTTCCCCAGAAGGAAAGCGAACGAACGAAAGAATCATCACCAGCGCAGAGCTCCTGGAATGTGGCAAGGCTCCTTGGCGCTGAACCCTGCATTATGAGCCCAACTTTAATTCATTCCCAGCTAAAAATACCACCTCCTCCCCTGCACACCTACCTCCTGGCCTGGTACTGGGGCAAGTCTGAGCCACATCTCGGGAGCAACAGCCAGCCTGTGACAGAACCTACTACTCGGGTTGGGTGCACAGAGCAGGAGGCTTTATTGAAGGAGATACAGAACCGGGCATGGGCTCTGGCCACCAGCCAGTCCACGGCCTCCACTCAGCCCCTACCCCACACTGCCCAGTGGCTCTTGGACACCTTTCCCTCCACACAGGCTCCTGGACAGTCAGCAACACAAAGGGGTCTTACCCAGCCTTGTCAGAGGTGCCCAAGAGGGCCTTCAGAATTCTGTTCAGGAAAGGAGAGGGGGGACAAAGGACAGCTACTCTCAGGCACTCGCCACCATGCCCATTTCACCGTCCATCCGCCCACAGGCCCAGTCCTTCTCTGCTTGGGATGCCCTTCATCACTTGCAGCTCTGGAGCCGGGTCCTATGGTGCTTCTCCTCAGTCAGGAGGGGGATGAAGGTGTCACTGTGGGAGATCTTCAGCCTGCTGTTCCATCTAGGTCCCTCATTCCCTGCAGGCTCGGGCGAGAGGTTGTCCAGGTCACTCCGGGAGCCCCCAGCCTTTCCCTCCCCTCCGCTGTTGGAGTTGAGCTCCATCAGCTCCAGCTCGTGTTTGGCTGCAGTCTCCAGGACCCGCTGCTTGTTGTAGTACCTGACGAAATTGTTGATAATGGGGTGGATGGGCAGGGCAATGGCAATGACCCCGCACAGGAAGCTGATGGCCGCGTTGAGCTTGCCCAGTGTGGTCTTGGGGTAGATGTCACCATAGCCAACCGTCGTCATGGTGATGATGGCCCACCAGAAGGACTGGGGGATGCTCTTAAATAAGGTCTCAGGGTGGCTCTGCTCCATTGTGTAGCCCAGGGCGGAGAAGACAAAGATGCCCACTGCCAGGTACATGAGCAGCAGCCCCAGTTCCTTGAAGCTGCGCTTGAGGGCATAGGTGAGGGTCTGCAGACCTGAGGAGTGGCGCGCCAGCTTGAAGATTCTTGCGATGCGCATGATCCGCAGGGCCTGCACCGCCTGCTGCACGTTGGTCAGCTCCATCATTCGGGCGCCCAGGTGCGTGAGGGTGAGGCTCACGTAGAAGGGCAGGATGGCCAGCACGTCCACGATATTCATGAAGGACAGGGCGAAATGCAGCTTGTTGGGTGAGGAGAAGAGGCGCAGCAGGTACTCCAGCGTGAACCAGCCGATGCACGCCGTCTCTACGTTCTCCAGCGTCGGGTGCTCCACGCGGTTGCCGTCGGCGTCCAGCACCTGCAGCTCGGGAATGGTGCCCATGCACATAACCACTGAGGAGATGAGGATGAGCAGGAAGGACAGTACGGCCACCACTCGCGCCGGGCACGACGACTCGGGCTTCTCCAGGAACTTCCAGACGCACTTCTGGCAGCGCCGCCAGCCGCTCTCGGCCGCGTCCACACCCAGGTCGTCCAGGATGAGCTGCACCCGGCGCGCGATCTCCTCCAGCTCCTCGCGCTTCTCGCTCAGGTGGCTCTTACAACAATCGTCCAGGAACTTGAGGTCTACCTTCCAGAAGTCCATCTCGTTCTTGAAGCAAATGGGGCAGATGCCCTTCTTCATGTGGACCTCCCCAAAATAGTACACCTCTATGACACACTTGAACGCGTCAGGGTCTCTGTCAAAGTAGAACTCCCGTTTCCCGGGGTCGTAGTCGTCGCACAGGGAAAAGATGGTGTCGTAGCCCCCAGCCAAGCAGTTGATTAACTCCGCCAGCCTGGTCTCCGGGTACTGGCTGAGGAGGTCTCCGTACAGCACCTGCCGCACGCCCCCCACATTCACGACGATCTCAATGTCCTCGCCGGCTCCGGAACCCTGGCTGCCCAGCTCCGGGAGGTTGCGCTCCCCGGACTCGTCCATCCTCCCAGCTTCTAGCCTCGGGTTGTGCGCTGGAGCCCACAAGTGCGTGGCCTGGGGTACAGCCTCACCGGCGCCCGCCTGCCAGGAAGGGAGTCACAGCAGACAGCAGCCGGCTGGGGAGAGCCGCGGAGGCATGCAACAAGCGGCGGGGTTCCGGCCGGGCATCCGAGGGCTGGAGCGCGCCGGCTGGGAGCACTCTCACCCGCACCCGCCGGGCCGAGGGCACTCACCCCTGGCTCCGGGGCTGCGCGATCCGCCGCCTCGGCTCCGCCTCCTGCTGGAGTGGGGTCCCCTCATGGGCCGCAGGCAGCGTCTTCCGCCCCCAGGCGCTCGCGAGGTGGTGGATCTGTCCCAGAGCCGCGCCGGTCCCCGCGTGCGCCTTCCGCGCGGGACGTATCCGGGAGCTGCCGGACTGACACCGTCCACCGAGGTGTGCAGAGAGCTAACTCCGGCTTGCTGTGCCGAAGCTGTTTCTAAACACAATAGGAATTCCAGCCTGACGTCAAGAGCTTTTCAAACTATACCCTCTTCTGGTGAAATTCTGCAAGGCACGCGCGGCGCTGCAGGGGAACCGGTTAACCCTTGGGCAAACCCGCACAGCTGCCGCCAGCAGCCGCTGCCACCAAGCGACTGCCCGCCCCTCCCCGGACGCAGCGGGCGGGCACCGGGGTCACTGAGGGGCCAGGACCCGGGGCTTTAAAGCGGCGGGCCGACTCGAGGCTGGAAAGTTTTTCTCTTACTGCTGTTTCAGGAAGGTCGGTGGTGAAAGAACACCAGGGCCGCCTGTTGCATGTCAGAAAAACGTGCCCAAGGAAGCCCCTTCAGAGTCTGCTCCTGAGTCCGCGGCCCCTCGTCTGTGTCTTAGATTTTCGCCTGTCTTTTGCTGTGGAGCGCAAATCCTGTCTCGCTCCATCTCTCCCCACAGCGACCGAGCTGTCCGTGGGCCTGCCTCACCTTCACCCGAGCACTGCATAATGAGCACGTCTAGTCCAACCCCTTCATAGAAGAGAAGGACTTGCCCAAGGTCACAGTGAAATGGGAGTAGGGTCAGGACAGGCCACCTCCTAGTGCACAATTCTAGCAGTTAAGCTGATTTAAATTCTGCCTTGAAGTACTTGCACTGCTTCCTATTTCTCAGTATTCAACCTGGCCCAACACCACCCCAACGTGTGTCCAGGGCCCTGGACTGGAGACCTTGAGCGCCCATGGATCCTGCCCCTCCACGCCCCACAAGGACTCTGACACGAAGACCTGTCTCTGCTTCCTGCACAATGTCACATCCATCCCCTCTTATCCATCCTTGCTGCCACAGCTATCTTTCAGACTCACCTCCCTGAACCATTGCAACTACTCTGAACTGGCTTAGCTTAAAACATCTCTCTGCTTTCAGTTCACCATCATCAGCATCATCAACACTGCAAATTATTGAGCAGCGTCTGTTGTCTGAAGGTTGTGTTAAAGAATTTGGACGATGCAGACTGAAGTTTTAAACTCAAGGTCATGCCCATTAATGGATCATGAAATCAGTTTACTGAACCATTGGCAGTTATTATTTTTTTTCTTTAATGAGATAGTATAAAATTGAATAATTTAAATACATAGCAAATAGTAAGTACTGTTTGGTGAAAAGTCTTTCTACAAATTTTATTTCATTTCTATTTAAAATCAACCTCTGCCATGTGACTAAACCAGAAAACCAAATCCATTGCTGTCGAGTCAATTCCAGCTCACGGCAACCCCATGTGTTACAGAGTAAAACCACTCCATGGGGTTTTTTTGGCTATAATCTTTACAGAAGCACATCACCGGGGCTTTTTTTGCTGGGTGGGTTCGAACCGCCAACCTTTAGGTTAGTAAATGAGCACAAACCATTTGCAGCACCCAGGGACCTTGACATGTTACTATAAATTAAGAAACTAAGACTCAGAGAGGTTAAGTAATAATAATAACTATTAACATTTATTGTAATTGTACCATTGCCCAAGCACCTTTCAAATGCCTTACACTTTTCTCATTTAATCCCCACATCAACTCTCTGAGGGAGGTGTTATCAGTATTGCCATTTACAGATGAGGAAACAAGATGTTAAGTAACTTGCCAAGATCATTCTGCCAGCAAGTGGCAAAATTAAGGTCTGAACCTGAACACCTGACATCACAGCCCACATGTTTAATCTCCCACACCCAAGGTCACACAACCAGTAAGTGTTGGAGCTGGGATTTGAACTGAGGCCTGCTTGACTCCAAGGTTATTCTTCTCTCCAATATCGTGCAGTGTGCCACCTCCTACACACAAGCATACATTCACTTTCTAATCCCTATTCATGTCACTCCCCTTCTCACTTGTCTAGTTGCTCCCTAATACCTGCAGAGTTAAATTCAAACTACATTGTCATCTGAGCTTAATGGGCTTAAAAACACCCATTGGTTCAATCATTTATCCATTCAAACATTTATTGAGCTCATATGGTATACATGCAGCCCTGACGGTGCAGTGGTTATGAGCTATGGCTGCTAACCAAAAGGTTGGCACTTCGAATCCACCAGCTGCTCCTTGGAAACCCTATGGGGCAGTTACAGTCTGTCCTACAGGGTCACTATGAGTCAGAATCAACTCAACAGCAATGGGTTTTGTTTGTTTTGATTTATGGCATACACACACACACACTACCCCGGTTGTGTGTGAGTGTCTTGGTTATCTAGGACTACTATAACAGAAATATCACAAGTGGCTGGCTTTAACAAACAGAAGTTTATTCACTCAGAAGTTTATTATTTTCAGCCAGCTCCAGGGGAAGGCTTTCTCTCCGTATCAACTCTAGGGGAAGGTCTTTGTCATCAATCTTCCCATGGTCTAGGAGCTTCTCTGCACTGGGACCCCGGGTCCAAAGAACATGCTCTGCTCCTGACACTACTTTCTTGGTGATATGAGGTCCCCCATGTCTCTCTGCTCGCTTCTCTCTTTTATGTCTCAAAAGAGATTGACTCAAAACACAGCCTAATCTTGGAGATTGAATCCTGCCTCATCAACATAACTGCCTCTAATCCTGCCTCATTAACAGTATAGAGGTAGGATTTATTACACGTAGGAAAATCACATCAGGTGACAAAATGATGGACAACCACATGATACTGGGAATCATGGGCTAGCCAAGTTGACATACATTTTGGGGAGATGCAATTCAATCCATAACAGTAGGAGTCATATTCTAGTGGAGAATACAGTTTTTATTAATCAATAATTACAGTTTGTGTGATCAGAATACGAGAGGCACAGGCAAGCAGTGATGGCTCCTGAATTTCTCTACAGGAAGGGTGTGGGGTGGCAATCTGGCTGGAAGAGGGAGGGGCTGTGCCTGTTTAGAAGCACAGTGTTTACCTGGCTTAGGTGTGCATTTTGGGAGTCCAGTGGAGATCCCTCAGGCAGGTAAAGCCCCACCAGCCACCCCTTGCTACTGTCACTATGTGCAAGGTGCTGTGGGAACCCAGGAATATGCAGCTACCCAAGCCAGCCCGGAGGAGACCAGAGACTCAGACCTCCAGAAGAGGAGGGGCTTGAGTTGAGCCTTGAGGTCTGAGTACCCTTTGCCTTTCTTACATGGGGAGAGGACAGCCACTGTAGAGGAAGGGGCACATGGTTTGGAGGTGAAGTTGGCAAGACATGAGACTGCTGGGTTAAGCTGGAAACAGGCCACAAAAAGCACGGTAGGGCCCATGAGGAGTCTGGACTACAAGTCAGTTTTTCAGACTCCAGGTCACCTTTCAATAGCTGGTTGTGAAATCAGTTTATTGAGAATTAATCAGCAATTTTTAATGAAATAGTATAGAATAGAAAACATCAGAACCCACCAGACACGATAAAAATCTGTATTGCCTACATCCAGTCATCCTTGTCAGAGGACTGATTCTGGCTCCAGCACCTCTGTTCAGCAACTCCCAGAAACCCAGCAGGAGAAAGCTGGTCCGGGAGGGGAGGTGATAGCAGATGCAAACATAGCAGAGAAAACGTCCCCAAACAGCTCACAGCAGAGCAGGTGCCCGCTGACAACAGGGGCATGAAAGAGAAAGAGAGAGAGAGCTGCCATCGGGAGAAGGCATGAGGCTGGCCTCCTCTTGTAAATACTGCTCTGTCAGAAGCAGTGCCAGCGTCACTTAGAGAAGGGGGCAGAAGGCTGGCAGCCACTCCCCCCTCAGTGTCCCTAGCTGTAAAATGGGTGAGGTGGACTTTATGCATTCATGTGTATTCCTTTATTCAGTGGGGCAGTTTAACATAGTGGCTACGAAGGGCCTCTTGCCAGGCTCTGACATGCACTGATTGTGTGACCTTGGGAAGTTCTTTAAGTACTGTAAGCCCCCAGTCTTTCATTTGTGGAATGAGGACAGGGCAACAGTGCACTATTATAAAGGCTACAGAATACAGATGTGGAAGACCAAATGCTGGGACAGGTGTGGACCAAATGCTGTAGTTACCCCAGAGAAGGAAGAAACTGATGAGGGTATTGAGAACGGCTTCACTGAGGAGGTCCATTTAGTCATCCAATTAACAAACATTTATTGGTTCTCTTTTTTTTTTAATATAATATTTTATTGTGTTTTAGGTGAAATTTTACACAGCAAATTAGGTTCCCCTTTAACAATTTTTATACAAATTGTTCCATGCCATTGGTTACCATTTTTATCATGTGTTGGCATTCTCATTACTTCCATTCTATTTGTTCTGTTTCCACTGATCTAGCTTCACTTCCCTCCTTGCAGTCTCATCTTTGCTTTTGGGTAATTGTTGACTGCTTCTCTCACATAGTTAATTGTTTAAGAGAGCACATTACTCATGGGTGATATTGTTTGTTTTATAAACCAATCTATTATTTGGCTGAAAGTGGACCTGCAGAAATAGCTTTAATTTCAAGATCAAAGGGTATCTTAATGCGATAGTCTCGGGGATTCCTCTAGTCTCTACCAGTCCAGTAGGTCTAGCCTTTTTTTTATGAATTTGAGTTTTGTTCTACTTTCTTCTCCCATTCTATCCAGGACCTTCTATTGTGTCCCTGGTCACAACAGTCGGTAGTGGTATCCGGGCGCCATCTAGTTCTTCTGGTCTCAGGTTAGAAGAGGTTGTAGTTCATCTGGGCTATTAGCCCCGTGGACTAGTTTCTTCTTTGAGCCTTTGATTTCCTCCATTCTCTTTTGCTAGATATGAGTAGAGACAATAGCTGTATCTTAGATGGCCACTTGCAAGCTTTTAAGACCCCAGATGCTACTCACCAAACTTGGATGTAGAACGTTACCTTTGTGAACTATGTTATGCCAGTTGACTAAGTAAACCAGTAAACCAGTCCCACCAGTTGTTTGGATATGTTCTAGGAACATTTATTGGTTCTTACTGTGTTCCAAGCACTATTCTCGGTGCTGAGAATACAGAAGAAAATGAGACAAAGTTGTTGTCCTTGCAGAGCTTGCAGACTAGAGGTGCAGAGACGAAAAAGCAATAGCAATCATGGGAAGTGAATATTAGGACAGAGAACATTGGGGGAGAACTGGATACAGACAGCAGAAGGCCTGTCTAGGCCACCACAGCCTGTCCAATGAAAACTTCTTCAATGATAGACATACTCTAGACCTGCGATATCCATTACGGTAGCCACTAGCCACATGTGGCTACTGAGCATTTGTAATGTGGCTGGTGCAACTGAGGAACTGAATTTTTAATTGCATTTAATTTTTTAACACCTTCATTGAGATATGATTCACACACCAGTAAATTCACCCATTTAAAGTGGACTATTCAATAGCTTTTAGTATATTCACAGAGTTGTGTAACCATCACCACAATCAATTTTAGAATATTTTCATTATGCCAAAATAAATCCCTTAGTGGACACCTTCCAATTGCCCAGCCCCACCCCAGTGCTAGGCAACCAGTAGTCTACTTTCTGGAGTTTCCTATTCTGGATATTTCATATAAATGGAGTCACACAGTATGTGATCCTTTGTGACTAGCTTCTTTCACTTAGCATGATGTTTTCAAGGTTCATTCATGTTGTAACATGTATCAGTACTTCATTTCTTTTTATGGTTGAAAAATATTCCATTGTATGGATATAATGTATTTTATTTATCCATTCATCAATTGATGGAATTTATGTTGTTTCCACTTTTTGGCTATTATGAATAATGCTACTATGAACATTCTTATACAAGTTTTTGTGTAGACTGAGGTTTTCATTTCTGTATATACTTACGAGTGGAATTGCTGGGTCTGATGACAACTCTATGTTTAGCCTTTTTAAGGAAGTGTCAGATTGTTTCTACAAAGTGCATCCACCGTTTTATACTCCCACCAGCAATGTATGAGGGCTCCAATTTCTCCACATCCTTGTCAACATTTGTTATTGTATGTCATTTCTAGTCATCCTAGTGGGGATGAAGGGGTAACTCATTGTGGTTTTAATTTACATTTCCCTGATGACTAATGATATTGAGCATCTTTTCATGTGCTTATTGTCCATTTGTATACCTTCTTTGGAGAAATGTCTGTTGAAATCCTTTGCCCATTTTTAAATTGGGTTGTCTTTTTTTGGGGTTGCATTGTAAGAGTTCTTTATATATTCTGGATACTAGTCCCTTATTAGATATATGATTTGCAAATATTTTCTCCCATTCTGTGGGTTGTCTTTTCACTTTCTTGGTGGTGTCCATTGAAGCACAAAAGTTTTTAATTTATCCAATTTTTCTTTTGTTGTTTGTGCTCTAGGTATCACATTTAAGAAACCCTTGCCTAATCTAAGGTCATGAAGATTTACACCTATGTTTCCTTTACAGTTTCAACTCTTACATTTGGGTCTTTAATTCATTTTGAGTTAATTTTGTATATGGTGTGAGGTAGGGGGTCCAATGTCATTTTTTTGCACGTGAATATCCAATCATCCCAGCACCATTTGTTGAAAAGTTATTCTTTCCCTATTGAATATTTTTGGCACCCTTGTCAAAAAATCTCTTCACTGTAAACGTGAAGCTTTATTTCTGGACTCTCAATTCTAGGCTGTCAATCCATTGCTCTATATGTCTAACCTTATGCTGGTAACACACTGTCTTGATTAGTATAGCTTTATAGTAAATTTTAAAATCAGGAAGTTATCAGTCTTCCAACTTTGTTCTTGTTTTTATTTTTTATTTTTTTTTACTATCCTGGGTCCCTTAAATTTCTATGAGTATTTTATGATCTGCTTGTCATTTTCTGCACAGAAACAAGCAGGGATTTCATAGGATAGCATTGAATCTTTAGATCAATTTGGGGAGTATCTTAACAGGAGTCTCTGGGCAGTGCAAATGGTTAAGTGCTCAATTACTAGCTGAAAGAATGGCAGTTCAAGTCCACCCAGAGGTGTCTCAGAAGACAGGCCTGGTGATCTGCTTCTGAAAAGTCACAGCCTTGAAAACTCTATGGAGCAGTTCCACTCTGCACACATGGGATTGCCATGCGTCAGAATGAACTCAACAGCAACTAACAACAACAACGTGCCATCTTAACAATATTAAGTCTTCTGATCCATGAACACGGATGTCTTCCCATTTATTTAGATCTTTAATTTCTTTCAACAATGTTTTGTAGTTTTCAGTGTACAAGTCTGGCACTTTCTTGGTGAAATATATTCCCAAGTATTTTATTCTTTTTGGTGTTATCACAAATAAATTTGTACCCTTCATTTCCTTTTCAAATTGTTCATTGCTAATGTACAGAAATAAAACTGATTTTTATATATTGACCTTGTTTCCTGCAACTTTTAGAACTTACTTATTCTTTCTAATATTTTTTTGTGTGTGAAATTTTTAGTTTTTTTATATATAAGATCATGTCATCTGTGGATAGAAATCGTTTTACTTCCTCCTTTCTAATCTGGATGCCTTTTATTTCTTTTTCTTGCCTAATTGCCCTGGCTAGAATTATATTTAATTTTAATTTTAATAGTCCCATGTGGCCAATTGCTACAATATTGGAGCTGGGGACTGTGACTTGTCCTCAAGATGGCCCTCCTTTCATGGTTAGGACACCATCTTTATTCCCCTCCAAACCTGTTCTCCACACAGCCTATGCTCAGCTTCCCAGACTCCTTGTCAAATGCTCACTCACCTCTCAGCCTTGATTCCTAATATGCCCAAGCCCAGAATGCCCTCCTCCTTCATATCCCACTCAAAGCAGACTCATCTTCTCAGGCCCCTCTTTACTCATCTGGCCAAAGCTGGGCCTGCAGGTCAAGCCTCTTGATTCCTTCTCATCCAGTGCTCTTCCTGGGCCCACACTACCTCCTCCTTCTTCCCTCCAATCTGCCAAGATCTCTCTAGACCTCCTTCTTCTCCAAGGTTCTGTATACCAGTTGCCACCGAGTTGATTCCAACTCATGGCAACCCCAAGTGTGTCAAAGTAGAATTGCTCCACAGGGTTTTCAATGGCTGATTTTTCAAAGCAGATAATCAGGCCTGTCTTCCAAAGCTCCTCTGGTGGGTTCAAACCTCCAACCTTTCACATAGTAGTGGAGAGCTTTACCATTTGCACCACCCAGGGACTCCAGAGACTGGATCCATGCCCTTTATTATCTGACCCCAAAACCATGTCCTGATTTTGTAAAAAGGTTAGGCTGGGATTCCATAGGTTGAGAAAAAAAAATTTCTGACTTCTCATTGAAGATCACTGTTACGTAGAAACTTGAGCAAATAGCCTAAATCCATTAAGAATTTCCTGAAGGTTTAAACCAGGGAGAAAAGTTCTAGACTTTCATGACGTGGTGTACTCAGTCCTGCATGTAAACGTCTATTAGAATTGTGCATTCATGCTCTCAGGAGAGAGCACAAAAACTTCTACTAGACACAGGAAGAAGCAGCAATTTTGGCTCATGGATTTCTCATTCAAATGAGGATAAAAGAAAACAGTTATTTTGTAAGCATAGGCATTATGGGAAGTGATTGTTTGAGCAGCATGTTTCTTTGTTAAATGTATTTTTCTTTTTTTTGATTTGTTAATAACATTTTGGGCAACCGAATGCTCAATTTCTACGGCGCTAATTAAAACCAGCGCTCGTGTATCTAAGTGATTTGTCTAGACAGTGAATGATGCAAGCTGTAATCTAGTCCCTTTTTACGGAATAATCAATTCTGCTCAGTTAAAATTTCTTTGTGTTCTCCTGAATTTAATAATACCTTTCATTAAGATTCAGTTTTGTGCTCCATTGAAAATTTACATTTCATTATTTGCTGTGCACCTATCAGCATCAGCAAGGAGCTCAGAGGCCTCAAAGAACTGACTGGCAAGAAACCTCAGCCCAACTACTCCTGTCTGGATAAACTGGTTTTTTGGAAGTCAAGTGCGGGGATCAGGCTGGGGCGGGGGGTCTACGATGTTGGATGGAGAATGGGGGTAGAGAGAATGATAAAAAACCAAATCATCAGGAAACTTAGGGGGATTTTTTTGCCCCACTTCCTGAGCTTCACTTCTTTTCTATGCCTCAATTTTTTTTATCAACAAAATGGAACTAGTGACCTTTTCCTTCCTGAGTACAAGATCTTACAAGGAACAAATAAAATAATGGGTGTGAACAGGCTTTGTAAGCTATAAGATGCTGAAAATACGAAAGGCGAAGGGAAGAAGAAAAGAAGGGAGGAGTGGGGAGGGAGGAGGGAAGGGAAGAGGACAGGAAGGAGAGAAGGGGAAGAGAAATCAACTTTCTTGTTACCATTCCCACTGTTGGCACATTTCCCTTGAGTCCACACATATCTGCCTCTCTGGCTCCTGAGCCCCAGCTGTGAGTCATCCTGCCTCGGCTTGTGTGGGTGGTGAGTGGAGTGACTGGGCACGTGACAGGACCTCCACTGGTGCTGGGTGCTCAATATATGTAAAGATGCCAGGCTTTGGAAGCGTGCTGCTACCCTGGAGCTAGGGTAATAGGACCCGCTCTGAACCTGGCTACATATAGGGACTGGGTTGCTTTGACTTTCTTAGGGAAAGAGAAATGCAGTTAGAAAACAGAGAGAAGGAAGACTCTCATGTTTTGGGCCCCACTCATCTGGAGTAGAGCAGTCACTTGGAGAGGGCTGGGGTACAGTTTGTTTTTGTGCTTGCTTTTAAAGCACACTGGAAGTATAAACAAATAAACAAAAAAAAAAAATGTTGAAGAAAACTCTTTTTAAAACAAGCCTTTTAGCATTTTCCTTTTCTTTAATCACAAAATGAGTATATATTTGTCTTAGTCATCTAGTGCTGCTGTAACAGAAATAGCACAAGTGGATGGCTTCAACAAACAGAAGTTTATTCTCTTACAGTCTAGTAGGCTGAAGTCCAAATTCAAGGCATCAGCTCCAGGGGAAGGCTATCTCTTTCTGTTGGCTCTGGAGGAAAGTCCTTGTCATCAATCTTCCCTTGGTCTGGGAGCATCTCAGTGCAGGAACCTCAGGTCCAAATGATGCACTCTGCTCCTGACACTGCTTTCTTGATGGCATGAGATCCCCATCTCTTAGCTCACTTTCCTTTCCTTTTATCTCTTACAAAAGATAAAAGCTGGTGCAGGCCACACCCCAGGGAAACGCCCTTTACATTGGATCAGGGATGTGACTTGGGTAAGGGTGTTACATCCCACCCTAATTCTCTTTAACATAATCTAATCTTGTCTCATTAACCACAGGCAGAGATTAGAATTTATCACACAGGAAAATTGCAAAAATCACAAAATGGAGGACAACCACACAATACTGGGAATCATAGCCTAACCAAGTTGACACATATTTGGGGGGGACACAATTCAATCCATGACAATATTCATTGTAAAAATTTGAAATAGCTTCCTATTTCCATTATCCAACTTCCCTACTCTCCAAAGGTAACCACTATACAAAAATCAAACCTGTTGCCATCAAGTCGATTCCAACTCATAGCGACCCTACAGGACAGAGCAGAACTGTCCCACAGGGTTTCCAAGGAGTAGCTAGTGGATTCCAACTGCTGACCTTTGGGTTAACAGCCAAGCTCTTAACCGCTGCACCACTGCATATAGTGCTTACCTTTCTGGGTTTAACACAAACTTAGAAGCTTAAACCACCACCCTTCAAGAATGAACAGGAATCAAATCAACTACATCTGTGGAAAGAGACAAAGGAAAAGCTCAATATCATGAGTCAAGACAAAGCCAGGGGCTGACTGTTGAATAGACCATCAATTGCTCATGTGCAAGTTCATGATGAAGCTGAAAAAAATTAAAGCAAGTCCAAAGTGAGTCAAAGCAGAACTTCGAATACATCCCGCCTGAATTTAAAGACCATCTCAAGAATAGATCTGACACACTGAACACTAATGACTGAAGACCAGAAGAGTTGTGGGATGACATCAAGGACATCGTACATAGAGAAAGTAAATGGTCACTAAAAAGACAGGAAAGAAAGAAAAGACCAAAATGGATGTCAGAAGATACTGAAAATTTCTCTTAAGAGCAGATTAGCTAAAGTGAACAGAAGAAATGATGAAGTAAAAGAGCTGTACAGAAGATTTTAAAGAGTAGCTGGAGAAGACAAGCTAAGGTATTAAATGAAATTGCAAAGACCTAGAGTTAGAAAACCAAAAGGGAAGAACGTGCTTAGCGTTTCTCAAACTGAAAGAACTAAAGAAATTCAAGACTTGAATTGCAATACTGAAGGAATCTATGGACAAAAAAACTGAATGATGCAGGAAGCATCAAAAGAAGATGGAAGGAATACACAGATTCACTGTACCAAAAAGAATTGGTCTACATTCAATCATTTCAGGGTTTTAGCATATGCTTAAGAATCACCGATACTGAAGGAAGAAGTTTGAGCTGCACTGCAGGCATTAGCGAAAAACAAGGCTCCAGGAATTGATGAAATACCAATTGAAATTCTTCAACAAATCATTGCAACGCTGGAAGTGCTTACTTATCTATGTCAAGAAATTGGAAGACAGCTACCTGGCCAACCGACTGGAAGAGACCCATATCTGTGCCCATTCCAACAAATCAGTCTTGGATGAAGTACAACCAGAATGCTTAGAAGTGAGGATGGCAAGACCTTGTCTTGCTTACTTTGGACACATCATCAGGAAAGACCAATCGCTAGAAAGGGACATCATGCTTGTTAAAGTAACGGGTCAGAAAAAAAGAGGAAAACCTTCAATGCGATGAATTGACAAGATAGCTGCAGCAATCGACTCAAAAGTACCAGCGATTGTGAACATGGTGCAGGACCAGGCAACATTATCCGTAAGGTCACTTAAAACAACATGTATCTATTATACCACATTTTCCATGGGTCATGAGTCAGGGCATGGCTTAGATGAGTCCTCTGCTCACGTTCTCAGAAGCCTGCAATCAAGGTGTGGGCTGGGACTACAGTCTCATCTGATGTTCAAGAACCTATTCCATGCTCATGTAGCAAAATTAATTCCCTTGCAGCTGTAGAAGTCATGGCAGCTTAATTCTTCTTTGAGGCCAACAGTATAATTTTTCTGATCTCAGAAAAGGCCTAAACCCTTTTTTAAAGGGCTCACCTGATTAGGTCAGGCCCATCTAGGATAATCTCCCTTTGATTAACTCAAAGTCAAACTGATTAGGGAACTTAATCACATCTTTAGAATTTCTTCACCTTTGCCATATAACCTATGCATGGAAGTGACATTTATCATATTCACAGGCCTTCACAGGGAAGCACAGGCATTATACAAAAACCAAAACTCACTGTTGTCAATTCCAACTCGTAGTGACCCTATAGGATAGAGGAGAACTGCCCCTCCCGGTTTCCAAGGCCATAAATCTATAGAGAAGTAGACTGCCACATCTTTCTCCCACAGATTGGCTAGTGGGTTTGAACCACCAAACTTTCAGTTAGCAGCCAAGAGCTCCTAGGCATTATACAAGGTGTGCATATTGGGGAGTGGAATCTTGGGGACCATCTTAGAATTCTAACTACCACATACAGTTTGGTGTATGTATCTTCAGGCCTTTTTATTGATAGATAGAAAAGTGAAGATAAACAAGTGATAGATGACAGTTAAGACAGACAGATAGACAGACGGATAGAGATAGAATTCTTCAACTTGAATTTTGTTATTTTTTTACTTAGCTATACCTTAAGATATTATTCCATGTTAGTACTTATTTATCTACTCCCACATGTTTGGATATAAAGTTTGCTCCTAATTTTCAGTATTTGAAATAATGCTGCTATCAACATTTATATACAAGTTTTTTGTTTTTTTTAACATGTTTTCAATTCTCTTAGGTGTATTCCTAGGAGCGGAATTTAGCTCAGTAATGAAGTCACTCCTGAGGTTCATCCTTCAGCCAAAGATTAGACAGGCCCATAAAACAAAACGAGACTAAATGGGCACAGCAACCCAGGGGCAAGGAAACGGCAGGAGGGGACAGGAAAGCTGGTAATGGGGAAATCAAGGTTGAGAAGGGGAGAGTGTTGACATGTCATGGGGTTAACAACCAATGTCACAAAACAACATGTGTATTAATCGTTTAATGAGAAACTAATTTGCTCTGTAAACCTTAATCTAAAGCACAATTTAAAAAAAAAATACAGCCTTGGAAACCATATGGGGCACTTCTGCTTTGTCCTACAGGGTTGCTATGAGTCAGAATCAACTTGACGGCAGTGGGGTTTTTTTTTTTTACCATGTTCATGGCTCAAAAATTCAATATTGTTAAGATGTCAGTTCTTCCTAAATTGATCTATAGATTTAATGTAATCACAATCCCAGCAGTTTTTTTTTAAATATAAACCACAGACTTATTCTAAAATTCATATGGAAATGCAAAGGATTTAGTATAGCCGAGACAACTTTGAAACAGGAAAGCAAAATTGGAGGACTAATACTACCCTGATCTCCAGACTCTTTATAAACACAGTGCTATTGGCATTACTACCCTGATCTCCAGACTCTTTATAAACACAGTGCTATTGGCATAAAGATAGACAAATAGATCAATGAAACAGGATAGAAAGATCAGAAGTAGATCCACACATACATAGACAAATGATTTTAGATAACGTGCAAAGGCAATTCAGTGGATAGCCTTTTCAACAAATGGTGCTGAAACAATTGGATGTTAATATGGAAAAAAAAAAGAACTTTGATCCATACCTTGCACCATATACAAAAATTAACTCAAAATGGATTATAGGCCTAAATGTAAAACCTAAAACTATAAAACAACTAGAAGAGTAAATCTCGGTGGCCTTGATTAGGCAAAGATTTCTTAGATAGGACACCAAAACCCCAATCTATAAAAGAACTAACTGATAAACTAGACTTCATAGAAATTAAAAACTTCTACTCTTCAAGAAACACTATTGAGAGAATGAAAAGACAAACAACATGATGGGGAAAAATATTTGTAAATCGTATATCTGATAAAGGACCTGTATCCAGAATATGTAAAGAGCCTTTAAAACCCAGTAATAAGAAAACAGTTTTTAAAATGGGCAAAAGATTTGAACAGACACTTCACTTTTCTCTATTCATACAAAAGATATATGAATAGAAAATAAGCACATAAAATGATATCCAACGTTATTAATCATTAGAGGAATGCAAATTAAAACCACAATGAGATATCACTACATATCACTATTAGATATGGTTAAAATAAAAAAAAGATTGGCAACTTTACGTGTTGACGAGGACGTGGGACAACTTTAACTCTCATATATTGCTAGCTGGTGTATAAAATAGTACTACCATTTTGGAAAACAGTTAAGGCAGTTTCTTAAAAACTTAAACATACTACAATATGACCCAGCCATTCCACTCGTAGGAATTTACCCAAAAGAAATGAAAGCATATGCCCATAGAAAAACTTGTACACGAATGTGCATATCAGCTTTATTTGTAATAGGCAAAAACTGGAAACAACCCAGATGTCTATCAATTAGCAAATGGGTAAAGAAATTGTAGTATATCCACACAATGGAATGGTATTCATCAACCAAAAGGAATGAACTATTGATAAAGACTAAATATGGATGAATCTCAAAATAATTATTCTTAGTGAAAAGAAGTCAAAGAAAAAGAGTATACACTGTATGTTTTCATTTATATAAAATTCTCAGAAAGACAAACTAATATATACACTAATGTACAGTGACAGAAGGCATATCAGTGGTTACCAGCAGAGTGTGAGCAGGACTGGAGGGAAGATTACAAAGGGACACACAGAAACTTTTGGAGTGATGGATAGGTTCATTATCTTGAATGTGCTGATCACAAGTGTATATATATACATATGTGAAAATTTATCCAATTGTACATTTTAAATATATGTAGCTTATTGTATGTCAGTTATGCTTCAATAAAGCCATTGTCAAGATTTTTTTAAGAAAAAAGATTATGTCGATCCTGACCGAGATTGGAAGGACTGGAGATTGTTTTTTTTCTTTTTACTTTAGATTGCCTTCGTTGAGGGACGATGTTCTGTTATCATCCATAAGGTTTTCATTGGCTAATTAACAGAAGTAGATCTCCAGGCCCTTCTTCTGAGTCATAAAGAAAATGAAAATCCTCATAACTGGTCCAATAAATAACATTATTTAGACTGAGGACCAAGCCCCAGCACTGAGTCTCCGAGGCCATCTCTGGGGCACAAGGACATGGGCAGTGCCTCCTTCTGGATGGGATGGGGCAGGGAGGTGAGGTCCTCCCTATCCTCTGGGTGAGCTGGAGGGGGCAGAATAGGCTGCCTTCCTGGAAGGAGGGAGAATTCTGGAGAGGAGTCCAGGCTGGGAGTCCTGGGCTTTGACATACGAGGAAATGAGGAGAGAACGGACATGATATGGGAAGTGGAAGTGTTGTGGGCTGAAAGTGAACTGGGAGCAGACTGGGAGGTAAGACAGAGAGGGATGGAAGGTGGGATGCAGAATGGGATGGGAGTAAAGAGAGAAAATTCAGGAGCATTTCCTAATGTTTTGAAGAAAATGTCATGTCAGGCAGGACTTGATAATTACTGTCATTTGCGGGATGTTTCAGTACACGAGAACCAAATAATTATGATGTCATGAGCCCAAGTACCTTCCTCCAAATTAGCATCCAGTCATCAAATGTAGATGGTTTATGCTTCCCCAGGAGCCTTCTGTGTCTTAGTCATAACATGGGCTGCACAACAGAGTAGTTAGGGGAGTACAAGTTTCTTTCCTAGAGTGGTTATGACACTCAAATAGGACTTCATGGAAACTTAGATCGTTTAGTCAACCTTCCATCCAAATTAGAAATCCCTGGTACTGTATTGTTCTAAGTAGGCACTAGATCTTGGCTTGGATATGCTGCTAGTGATGGAGAGCTCATGACATTCAGGGGACATGTACAACATGCAAACTCTTGGGAGGAAAAGAGGTCCCTTTCTACTTCCTGAGAGTAAAATCATCCCACTCCCTGGGACGATTAAGGCAATATTAGGCAGATTAGATTTCTAGTCAGAAAACCAAGCTTTGAGTCCCACCTCTGCCATATACTAGCCATGTCACCTTGGACAAGTCACTTTGCCTCTTTGAGTCTCGGTCTCCTGTCCTACAAAATAGAGATAACACTCACTTGACTTAGATTGTTATTTTGAGACAGAGAATGCACATTGTGAACTGTGATGAGAAGAGTTGCTATTTGTGCCCCTTTTCCATAATGTTGTTGTTGTTAGGTGCCATCAAGTCGATTCTGCCTAACAGCAACCCCATGTGACACAGTAGAACTGCCCCATAGGTTTTTCTAGGCTGTAATCTTTATGGTAGCAGATTGCCAGATCTTTCTCCTGTGGAGCCACTGGGTAGGTTTGAATAGCCAACCTATCAGTTAGCAGCCAAGCACTTAACCATTGTACCACAAAAACTCCTTATTTTCCATAATATTTGGGATTGAAATGGGACCTAAAAAAAATAGTTATAAACCTGTTGACTTCTCAGCACCAATATATGAATGAGCTTTAATCTCCTTAATGGTAAACTGTGCTAACACTCAGGAAAAAGAAGTAGGGATGTCTTAGGCTGGGTTCTCTAGAGAAGCAAAACCAGTAAAGCGTAAAAATACATATATAGAGAGAAATTTATATCAAGGAAATGACTCACACAGTTGTAGTGGCTGCAACATCCCAAGTCCGCAGATCAGGATAGAGGCCTCTCCCGATTCATGTAGCCGCGGGGGCTGTTGAACACAAGATTGGCAGGTCAGAGAGCATGGCTCTCGCTCACAGGCTGTGAAGATCGAGGAATACCAAGATAGGCAGGTTTAAGACCACAGGTATGCTGTTAGCTCAAGTCCCAAGAACTGGAGGTCAGACGAACAGGAGCCAGCTGCAGGGTCAAGAATGAGCAAAAGCCCACGAGCCTTGCCAGAACATCCACTTATGTTCAGTGCAGGCCACACTCCCAAGGAAACTGCCCTTCAGCTGACTGGCTACTCACAACAGACCCCATCATGGAGATGATCACATATCAAATCTCAAAAGGGAAGTGAGCACAACATTATATGACTGCCAAGACACAGAGAATCATGGCCCAGCCAAGTTGACACACAATCTTAACCATCACAGATAGGCTAAGTACTGGGGAAACAGACACCTACGTTGTTCACTGTTTGCCTCTCCAACTTTTATTCCACCTCTCTGCCATCGTGTAGTAGCCATGGAGCCTGAATAGGATGGATGTCATCTTCAGCTCTAGAGGGGGGTCCTGATCATTAACCTGATCATTAAGGGGATGAAGCCATTAACCTCATCCCCTTGACCCATATATCTTTTTGTTTTAGAAGAAGGCAAGTGGTCCATCTACAAACCAAGCAGTGCATAGCATTCCCTTGCCATAGTGACTAGGAGTGGGAAGGACCTAAATTTCTGCTATCAAAGTACAGCCAAAGATTTTTGTTTGATTGTTGGGGCAAGGAAGTTTCCTCTTTTTCTGGATATGAACAAGGAAGCATGTTTCTCTGGAAGCTGCTGGCATTCATCTCGCAACCATGAGGAGAATCAGCCTTCAAATGAAACTGACATGAGCAATGGCAGAACGGAAGATGAAATCAATGTGATCTTTGTATCACTGAAAGACTAGATCAGACTAATTCTAAAGCTCAGACTGCTTTCGGATTTTCTTGTTAAGTGAGCCAATAAATTCCTTTATTGCTTAAGCTGCTTTGGGTTGCAACTTTCAGCATCTTAACCATTACCAAATTTTGTACAAGGAAACATAACCATTGCCAAATACCTAAAATATGGAACTGGCGGAACTGAAGCTGGCAAGTGGCCAGGGAAGAGAAACCTTTGGTCCTGGGCTGGTATATTGGCATTCTTGTTCTGCTGTTGTAAACATAGTGAAAACTTGTGAGAACTGGAACTCAACAGGACTGCTTCGACTTGTTTTTCTGGGTCTCACAAGTTTTCTGCCTTATGGCTTTTCTAGTACTTGTTTTAGTGGAAAATATTTGCGTTTTCCTTCTCTGACAGGTTTCTGCCTTACACGAGTTCTGGCTTTCACGGGTTTTACTGTCGTTGTTAGGAGTCCCTGGGCAGTGCAAATGGTCAAGTGCTCAACAACTAGCTAAAGGTAGGCAGTTCAAACTCACCCAGAGGCACCTCGGAAGACAGGTCTGGAAATCTGCTTCTGAAAGGTCACAGCCTTGAACACCCCATGGAGAAGTTCTACTCTACACACATGGGGTCACCATGAGTCAGGATTGACTCAACAGCAGCTAACAACAACAGCAAATAGTTGTTTAACAGTTATCCGTGGTTCGCTGGGCTACAGACCATGTTTTAGCATGACTTTAGCGTTAGGGGACTTAGAAGGGAAAAGTAGGAATGTTGAGGTGGGTTGGCTGTTTCTTACAGTCTTCAGTGAGTTCTCGTAAAAGAGAGATATGCTAGGGCTAAAAGAGGATCCCTGGTGGTGCAATGATTAAGCACTCAGCTGCTAACCAAACAGTTGGAGGTTCAAACCCACCCAGTGGCTCCAAAGGAGAAAGACCTGGTGATCTGCTCCTGTAAAGATTATAGCCTAGAAAACCCTATGGGGGGCGTTCAACTCTGTCACATGGGGTTGCTATGAGTCGAAAATCGACTCAACGGCACTTAAAAACAACAGGGCTAAAGGGGACCCAGGAGAAAGACAAAGAGAAGAAAATATAATCTTGCTAAGAGAGGCCTTCTCTGCTTTCTTAACAAAATTAGACTGTAATCTTAGGGAGCCTAAAGCCCAGGAATCCAGAGCTTTTCAGAACCGGAGAAACCAAATTCTCTTCCCAAGCTGTTACTGGGAACAGAAGCATGGAGGCAGGAAGCATAGCAGAAGACAGAATCAAATAGGTCAGGCTTGGGTCCTATGTTTCTTTTTCTTAGATCCATTGCTCATGGCTAGGTACAAAGCAAATATCATGGACACGGCCACTGGGACATTTTGGAAACAAGCAGCCACCCTAATCTGTCAACTGCAAGTATGCTCTCCCCTTTTCACAGCTGATTTTGGAGGAGGCTTTGCTGAGTGAAATGGGAGGGGAGGGGACTGGACTGAACAGGGGTGAGCTTGCAGCCTGGGAAGGCAGAAAAATGGAACAAGAAAGCCCCTGGAAGGATCTAGAAGGATAAGAAAGCCTCCATAAAGGGAAATCCAGTGACCAGGAAATATTTAATTCCAGACTAATTTGCTCCAACAACTTTGGTCTGGGGCTGCCAGTGGCAAAAAAAAACACAAGTTGAAAATCAGTAAAATTGTCCCTGATTTGGAGCCTAGGTTATGTTCAAGCCAACTGTTCAGTTTCTTCTGGTGGGTAGTCTGGGTTGGGAGTACTGTTCACAGTGGACTGAACCCCCGGGTATGCGCATCTTCAGGTAGGGCACTCATTCAAGGTTCCCAAGGTTGTGTGCTAGGAAGAAGAGCTCAATCCTGGTGTAAGCCTGGATCACAGTTTGAATGCTAACTGGGAAAGATGAGGTGACATTGAAAATGGGAAAAGAAACCATGTAAGTGGTCGCTGGGAAGGTCAAGAGAATGACAGCGTGCAGGGCAAAAAGTGAGTCAGGTGAGTGGTTCTGAACAAAGAGCCCACAAAGCAAGTAGTCTTCCTTTGATGTGTGGCCTGGGGGCTCTGTGGGAGGGCAGGTGAAGGAACTCGGGCCAGGCAGCTACCCCTGCAGGCTCTTGTCCCTGGCAACACTACCCTTGGGGCAGCAGAGCCAGAGCACAGGACATTGCAGTTGGGGGAAGAATGGTGAGTTGGAGTTCTTTTTCCTTCTGAGGGTATTGGTGCTAAGAATGCCCAATATTCAGAGTACTATCCCATTAACTGTGGTTTCTGTTATTGCCATCTGAACTTCCTTGGCCCACATAAAGCAAGGACCTTAACCAAAAATACTTTCAAGCAAAAAGTGTACGGATTTTGACTCCATGGAAGTTTAAATGTGTATCTATAAATTAAACCAAGTATTACAGGGTGAAGGCAGATACAATAGCAGGAAGACAAGGGAGGAAAAAAAGAGAGATAGATAGATAAGTAGGTAGATAGGTAGGCAGATAGGTAGGTAGATAGACAGGTAAATAGATAGACAGATAGGCAAATAGATCTATATTTATTTTCTATAGATATGTCTGTGAATAAATCTATATTTCCACCTATAAAAAGCCTCCATGCTTTATACAGCCAATCAGACTCCCATTCCACCCTTCCCTGGAAACATGATCTGGACAGACAATGAGGAGGAAAGTCGCTTTCGGTTAAGTTAGGAAACCACCACGTGTCTGTCAGTTTGCAGTACTGTGGTGGCTTGTGTGCTGTCACAATGCTGGAAGCTCTGCCACTGGTATTTCAAATACCAACAGGGTCACCCAGAGTTCACAGGTTTCAGTGGAGTTTCCAAACGAAGGCAGACTAAGAAGAAGGACCTGGCTGTCCACTTCTGAAAAAATTAGCCAGTGAAAACCTTATGAATGCTGAAAGACGAGCCCCTCAGGTTGAAAAGGACTCAAAATATGACTGGGGAAGAGCTGCCTCCTCAAAGTAGAGTTGACCTTAATGATGTAGATGGAGTAAAGTTTTTGAAACCTTCATTTGCTGGTTTGGCATAACTCACAATGAGAAGAAACAGCTGCAAACATCCATTAATAATAAGAATGTGGACTGTAGGAAATATGAATCTAGGAAAATTGGAAGTCATCCAAAATGAAATGGAATGCATAAAGATTGATATTCTAGGCATTAGTGAGCTGAAAAGGACTGGTATTGGCCATTTTGAATCAGAAAATCATATGGTCTTCTATGCCAGGAATGAGAAATTGAAGAGGAATGGTATCACCTTCATTATCAAAAAGAACATTTCAAGATCTATCCTGAAGTACAAAGCTGCCAGTGATAGGATAATATCCATGCAACATGAGGAAGATCAGTTAACACAATTATTATTCAAATTTACACACCAACCATTAATGTCAAAGATGAAGAAACTGAAGATTTCTACCAACTTCTGCAGTCTGAAATTGATCAAACATGCAATCAAGATGCGTTGATAATTACTGGTGATTGGAATTCAAAAGTTGGAAACATAAAAGAAGGATCTGTAGTTGGAAAATATGGCTTTGGTGACAGAATTTTGCAAAACCAAAGACTTATTCATTGCAAATACCTTTTTTCAATGATATAAATGGTGACTGTATGTGTGGACCTCACCAGATGGAAAACACAGGAATCAAATCGACTACATCTGTGGAAAGGGACAATGGAGAAGCTCAATATCATCAGTCAGAATAAGGCCAGTCTCTGACTGTGGAAGAGACCATCAATTGCACATATGCAATTTCAAGTTGAAGCTGAAGAAAATTAAAACAAGTCTACAAGAACCAAAATACAACCTTGAGTATATTCCACCTGAATTTGGAGACCATCTCAAGAACTGATTTGACACATTGAACACTAATGACCAAAGGCCAGACGAGTTGTGGATGACATCAAGGACATCATACATGAAGAAAGCAAAAGGTCATTAAAAAGACAGGAAAGAAAGAGAAGACCAAAATGGATGTCAAAAGAGACTCTGAAACTTGCTTTTGAAGGTAGAGTAGCTAAAGCAAACGGAAGAAATGACGAAGTAAAAGAGTTGAACAGAATATTTCAAAGGGCGGCTCAAGAAGACAAAGTATTATGATGAAATATGCGAAGACCTGGAGTTAGAAAACCAAAAGGGAACAACATGCTCTGCATTTCTCAAGCAGAAAGAACTGAAGAAAAAATTCAAGCCTCGAGTTGCAATTTTGAAGGATTCTATGAGCAAAATATTGAACAATGCAAGAAGCATCAAAAGAAGATGGAAGTAATACACAGAGACACTGTACCAAAAAGAATTGGTCAAAGTTTAACCATTTTAGGAGGTAGCATAAGATCAAGAACCCATGGTGCTGATGGAAGAAATCCAAGCTGCACTGAAGGCACTGGCAAAAAACAAGGATCCGGGAATTGATGGGATACTAATTGAGATGTTTCAACAAACGGATGCAGCGTTGGAATCGCTCACTCATCTATGCCAACAAATTTGGAAGACAGCTACCTGGCCAACTGACTGGAAGAGATCCACATTTGTGCCCATTTCAAGGAAAGGTGATCCAACAGAATGTGGAAATTATTGAACAATATCATTAATATCACAAGCAAGTAAAATTTTGCTGAAGATAATTCAAAAACAGCGGCAGCAGTACCTCGACAGAGAACTGTCAGAAATTAAAACTGGATTCTGAAGAGGACATGGAAAGAGGGATATCATTGCTGATGTCAGACGGATCTTGGCTGAAAGCAGAGAATACCAGAAATATGTTTACCTGTGTTTTATTGACTATGCAAAAGTATTTGACTATGTGGATCATAACAAATTATGGGTAACATTGTGAAGAATGGAAATTCCAGAACACTTCATGGTGCTCATGAGGGACCTGTATATAGACCAAGAGGCAGGCGTTCAAACAGAACAAGGTGATACTGTGTGGTTTAAAATCAGGAAAAGTGTGCGTCAGTGTTGTGTCCTTTCACCATACTTATTCAATCTGTATGCTGAGCAAATAATCTGAGAAGCTGGACTATATGAAGAAGTACTCGGCATCAGGACTGGTGGAAGATTCATTAACAATCTGCCATTTGCAGATGATACAACCTTGCTTGCGGTAAAGCGAAGAGGAAGCACTTACTGATGAAGATCAAAGACCACAGCCTTCAGTATGGATTACACCTCAACATAAAGGAAACAAAAATCCTCACAACTGGACCAATAAGCAACATCATGATAAACAGAGAAAAGACTGAAGTTGCCAAGGATTTCATTTTATTTGGATCCACAATCAATGCCCATGGAAGCAGCAGTCAGGAAATCAAACCACATATTGCATTGGGAAAATCTGCTGCAAAAGACCTCCTTAAAGTGTTGAAAAGCAAAGATGTCACCTTAAAGACTAAGGTGTGCCTGATTCAAGCCATGGTGTTTTCAATCGCCTCATGCATGCAAAAGCTGGACGATAAATAAGGAAGACTGAAGAAGAATCAATGCCTTTGAATTATGGTATTAGTGAAGAATATTGAATATACCATGGACTGTCAGAAGAAAGAACAAGTCTGTCTTGGAAGAAGCACAGCCAGAGTGCTCCTTGGAAGCAAGGATGGCGAGACTTAGTCTCACATACTTTGGACATATTATGAGGAAGGATGAGTCCCTAGAGAAGGACATCATGCTTGGTAAGGTAGAGGGTCACCAAAAAAAGAGGAAGACCCTAAACGAGATGGATTGACACAGTGGCTGCAACAATAGGCTCAAATACAGCAAGGATTGTGAGGATGGCACAAGACTGGGCTGTGTTTCATTCTGTCGTACATAGGGTCGCTATGAGTTGGAACTGGCTGGACGGCACCTAACAACAACAACAACAAATTAGGAAAAAAGGTCTGAGATGCAGGTTGCACTGTTCTCAGCCACCTTGGTATCCTCTTCTGTGAACAGGCCAATGGTTGCAGAGTCCACATGTCCAAAATCAGACTCATCATTGTCCCCTCCAGCTCTCTTCCAGGCCCCCATCTCAGTGAAGGGCACCTCCATCTCCCAGTCACTAAGGCCAATCCCTTTTTTGTTCATCTTCCACATGCCAAGGTGATCTTTGAAAATTCAAGTTTTTCTGAGTGACCCCTGCTCAGAACCTTTCCATGACTCCTCACTGCCCCCTGGATCAAGTCCAAACCCATCAGCATTACTCTCAAGTCCCTACTGACCACTCTGGCCTCAGCTTTCAAGCTGTTCAACCTAGGTGCAATTCCTGGCTGCCCCCAGCCTCTGCCTTCACATCTGTCCCAACCACCTCCAGCCAACTCCTCAACCCGCAATACTTAGCACCATCTGCAGGGACCTTGGCCAGATCCCTGAGCCATAGTAGTGCCCTTCCCAGGCTCTCTCCCACCCCCACTGACCTCTGCCATGGTTCTTTTCACACTGGATGGCAACTGATTTGCACCTTTGTCTTGACCTTTCTAGACAGTGAGGTTTTTGAGAGCAGAGGCTTTTTTGCCTTTGTGTCCTCAGGACCCAGCCTAGGCCTCGCAAATGTTTGGTGACTGGATGGGTGCTGTTGTTGTTGTTAGGTTCCATCAAGTCAATTTTGACTCATAGCAACACCATGTCATAGAGTAGAACTGCTCTGGAGGGTTTTCTAGGCTGTAATCTTCACAGGAGCAGATCTCCAGGTCTTTTCTCCTGTGGAGCCATTGTATGGATTCTAAGCACAGACCTTTTGATTAGTGCCACCAGGGTTCCTTGGGTGGATGCTACAGACTCAGATTTTGACTAAATTTGCAGATAGGAAAGATGCAAAGAACACAGAGAGAAGGAGGAAAGGGATGTTTTTCTATCAGCATGAAGGAGATGCTACATGATAAAACACAACGCTAGACTTTCCAATACATGCTTCTCTCTCTGGCATCACCAAGATGGTGGCATGGGAAACGGACAGGAAGGCAGCAGCCTGAGCAGACAGAGACCCAGTTCCAGGCATGGCTCTTTCATTAAGCAGCTATGTGATCTTTGGCAAGTCACAAGACCTCTCCAAGGCTAAGATTTCTCCCCTGTAGTGTGGCACAGTGGTTAAGAGATTGGCTGCTAACCAAAAGGTCGGCAATTCAAATCCACCAGCCACTCCTTGGAAACCCTGTGGGGCAGTTCTACTTTGTCCTATCCAGTCACTATGACTATGAGTCAGAATCGACTCGACAGCAATGGGTTTGGTTTCTTGGTTTATAGTTAGACTCCACCACCCACCTGTCAGTTTATGGTACTGTGGTGAGTTGCATGTTGCTGTGATGCTGGAAACTATGTCACTGGTATTTCAAATACCAGCAAGGTCACACGTAGTGGACCGATTTCAGTGGAACTTCCAGACTAAGACAGACAAGAAGAGAGGCCTGGTTTTTTCCCTCTGAAAATTAACCAATGAAAACCCTATGGATCACAATAGAAGATTTTCCAGTACAGTGCTGGAAGATAAGTCGCCTAGGTTGGAAGGCACCCCAAATGCACATGGACTCAAACATACTGACAATTATGAGAATGGTACAGGTCTGGCCAATGTGTCATTCTGTCATGCATGGAGTTGCTATGAGTCAGAGCTGACAACGGCAACTAAGGACAATAGTTAGATTGGATGAAGTAATGTGGTCCTCTTTGCTCTAAAGTGCTGGTTGTTATTACCCAGGCACCGTCTGTAAGAAATGCTAAATACCCCACAATGTAATGGGTTCTTTTTAGATTGCTGGGTCAGGAGGAGCAGTGTTAGCCCCAGCTCCATGATCATCATGCGAACTTAGGCGGCTCAGCTGTACTCCCTAAGCTTCCTTGTTCTTATCTCTAAAATGTACTTATTACTAAACCTATCCTGAGCATCCTGGTGAGGGTCAGAGGAGATGGTTCTGTGAGGGGGACATGTACAGTTTGCTGTTACACAGTTTGCAGGTGACAGAGGACATGTCTGTGAGTACTGTGTGGACCAGAATGATGCCCACCGTTGGTACCATCTGAGATGCCTTATCTTCCTCTGCATGACTCTCGTTGAGGCAGAGGTTTCTCCCATAATTCCCAGTCTTGGAGCAGGGCTGTTATGTACAATTTTGCATTCTGTGCACAGAACAAAGGCTCCTGGCAGAGGAGCTGAGTGGGTGCTGAAAGTCAGCCCACGCTCCACTCTCCAAACCATGTTCTGTACTTTACTGACACAGAGCTGCCTCTGCCTGGAAGAAGTAGCGCCATCTTCTTCACCCAAAGGCGCCCTCTGCTTACCAAGCCATGTGTCTGCAGGGATGGCTCTATCCAGGTTTAGGAGAGGTGGGGCCAAGGAGGGGCCTTCTCTTAATTTGCATTAAGGCCCTCTCTCTCCAGTTGCAGGCCAGTCTCAGAGTCCTCAGAAACTCCTGATGCTCATGTGCATTCCTTCAGCAGGCTGCTTGAATCCCAGGTCTGGGAACCAAGTCCCTGCCTTGTTCTCTGAGCCTGAGACCCTACTTTGATGTGCCTCCTAGTACCTGCCTACTTGCTCTTGTGCAGGGGCTACCTTATGCTGCAGGGCCTGAGTCACCCACTGCCTGCTACCCTCTGACAGTCTTCCTTTTGCTGGCCCAGCCCACTAGGGTGCTCTTTGATCTCTTGCTAGACCGCCCTGCAGCTGAACGGACCACATTCTCTCTGGACATTGTTCTCCCTGGCAGATTGGACTTCCTCCCAGCCCAGAATCCCTGACCTGCCTTGTTTTCACTGGTCTAGTCACTACCTCACTCTTTCAACAAGGATTTGTCGAGAGCAGATGCCCCTTCCACGTCTGGCCAGCTCACAAGATAGGAAAGAGAACTTTGCTACAGAGGTGTTGCAGGTCAGGTCCTCTGGAAGCAGATGCTGAGGAGTTTGTTGGGCAGGAGGTTTAGTAGAGATGGGCACCTGTGGAAGGGAGGAAAAGGAAGGATTGGGCAGGGAGAGAAGTCAAACTGCAATACAGACCTGGCAAAGCCTGGCCAGCCCCCTGGGGAGCTCTGGGATGGACTTGGCCCTGCAAGGGTGCCCCACTATGGGCCAAGGTGGCCAGATTTGAAACCCCTGTCCTGATCAGTCACTAGAAGAGGACCACCAGGAAGGGTGTAGCCTTGGCTGAAGCAGCTCTTTGTACTACAGCAAACCTTGAAGCTGACAGCAGTGGCGACTAGTCCTTCCTGGAAGGGAGACCCAAGAGGCACATCTGTGTCCTCCACAAGAGGTGAGGAATTTGCTGGGTCCCTTCTCTTTTTAAAAGGAGATTCACTTTACCTGCTTTTGAACCAGATATGGGCGGCTGCACCATGGCTATTTCCCTTTTATAAAGAAAACCAAAACCAAACCTGTTGCTGTTGAGTCAATTCCAACTCATAGAGACCCTGTAGGACAGACTAGAGCTGCCCTATAGGGTTTCCAAGAAGCGGCTGGTGGATTCAAACTGCTACTTTTGGTTAGCAGCCAGGCTCTTAACCACTGCACCACCAGGGCTCTGTTTTCCTTCTAGGGCTTTGAAATTGCTGGGTGCTGCACTTCCATTTTAGGACCTGGAAAGTACCTGGCAGAGACGCTCACACATGAAACTGGATGGAGGCCTGAGAAGGGTGCTTTTCATCCGAGCACTTGCTCTTACCAGGAGCTAAGCAGTAGGGTATAGCAGGTCTGAACTCACACCTGGCCACTCAGCTGTTTCCCAAAGCCATGAGATCAACCTCTCACTTTCAAAATGCCCACAGATAAATTGCAGGGAGGTGTTAACAACCTGGAAAAGGGTTTTCAAAATACAGTCAAGACATTTGGAGACTGAACCGGTCCAGATTTATGTGCCCCTCTGGATTTCCCAACCTCAAGCTCCCAGGCCATCTGTAGAGCTACAGAAGAGTGCAGACCCACACTGACCTCCCCCAGGCCTCCGCCAGGATCAGCACTGGGGATGCTCCGCCTGCCCAACCTATAGCTGTGACACTTTTGTGGTTCTTTGCATGCTGCTATAGGCAGTGAATGGAAAATTGTTGGAGAGCCTTTCTAGTCAAACACAGAGGGGTAGCCATATTGTTCTTTCCTTTCAAGGACACTATCACTAAGCTTTTCTTGTGACACCATTCCCACCTCTGGTAAAATGCATGACTTCCAAAATCATTTCCTCCCCTTACTTTATATAACAGCCCCCAAGTCATGTAACCATTCTGAGTCTGTTTGTAAATCTATAACAAAAAGTCACCAGAATAGAAACTACATCATAAGGATGTTGCGTGATGCAAAGTAAACAGTGAATGTGCAAATTCTTTAAAAACCAGAAGGGGCTAAATGTATTCGGTATTATTGTTATTATTATGGCCATGTCAGCATATCTGTGTGTAAAGATAGGGAGGTGACAAACCCACCCTCGCTTCTGACATCAACTATAAGTTTGAGGGTCCCCAAGACTGCCCTCAGGTTTGATAATTTACTAGAAGGGCTCATAGAACTCACTGAAGGGTGTTATCATCAAGATTATGGTTTAGCTGTAGCAAAAGGATACAGATTAAAATCAGCTAAGGGAAGAGGCAAATGCAGCAGAATCCAGGAGAGTTCCATGCATGGAATTTCTGGTTGTCCTCTCCCAGTGGAGTCACAGAAAGTGTTAACTTCTCCTGTAAATGAAGTGTGACAATATGCAGGAAGTATTGCCCACCAGGGAAGCTCACCTGAGCTTTGGTGTCCAGAGTTTTTATTGGGGCTCGATCACATATATTTGGTTGGCTGCCTGTGTGACTGACCTTTCATCTCCAGCCCCTTTGGAAGTAAAGCTGATACCATGTGGCCTAAACCTCCACCATAAATCACATTGTTACACTATATGGTGCGGCCCAAGTCACTCTTATCAGGCAGAACATTCCAAAGGTTTAGAGATTATCCCTCAGGAGCTGAGGGAAGGCGAGACCCCTCTTTGGGTAAGGTTAAGTCTTTACAAACACTGTGTATGAGCAGCTTTGACATCTTTCAAAATTGAAACAGAAACCCTGGTGACATGTACAGCTACATCCTATAAGACCACAACTTTCTCAGCAATTTATTTATCACCATATATTTAATTAGTTGCAGAGCTCCCCAAAATAATTTATCATAAACAGGGCTTCTAAAGGTAATCTTTCCCTTGTTTTGCTTTGTATAAAATAACTATGGAGATAAAAAAACAAAAAACAAAAAAATCATGTTACCAAATAACCTCTTTCTACCCACAGAAAACTCTCTTGAGTCAGTAAGAGCAAAGTAAAATGTCGTTCCCAGATTTGGAATTAATGTGTGGGGCTATGGGTCCATTATTAAACAAAATAAGTTTTCATAGCTCATCAGGCATCTGTCAGTATGCTTGCTGAAATCAAACATGTAAACTCAGAAGCAGCAGCACAGATAAACACCACCTGCCTCTTCATTTTATAAGATGGCTTTTTAATCCCTTCAAGTCAGAAATATTCTTCCTAAACACAGAAAACTTCTTGAGGAACACTTCTCGAAATGTGAGTGGACTCCTCCTTCCTTCCCATCCTATCACTTTGACAGGTGTTAATTATGCCCCTTGATCAGAGGGTAATATCTGCACACTTCAGTGTGGGCTGAGGTGGCAATTTGCAGTTCAGCAGGCAGTGAATGGAAAATTGTTGGAGAGACTTTCTAGTCAAACACGGAGGGGTGGCCATGCGTGCTCTTTCCTTTCAAGACACTATCACTGTGTCTCCTCTCCCTCTGGCAAATACACAGGTTTCCCTTTGTCCCCAGTGCCTAGACTGCTGATAAGCAGGTTATTGGAGGGAGCCTCCAGGCTCAACAGGCCTCCTACTCCCAGTATGCTAATTTTCCTTCTTGTTCAACCAAAATATTCAGGTCTGTTGGACTGTTACAGTACACATTCCCTTGTTGGGCACTCTGAAATCCAAAAAACTGGAAAAAAAAGTTTTTTCACAAATTTGTGGCAATCTCATTTGATGCCCATACTAGACCTGATCCGATGTGCTGTCTATCCCACTTGGTGTGAATATTCTTAGTTTCTCTGCAGAAATATTTAGGCATTTGATCATAGGCTGCTGCCCAGACCTGTAGACCTGCTGGAGGTGTTGTATGATATACAGGTTATAGACTATATTACTTTTTTTTTTAAGAAAAAAAAAAAAAACCTGATTCCAAAATAAATCGGCCCTAAGGAATTGTTAACTTGTACTACAGTGACATTTGAAACCTGCCTCAACTCTCTCTCCTCCCAGACTCAGATGAACACTTATAAGGCAAACAAGAGTGCATCATGGGAGTTTTCTTGGGCCATTTCTAACCCAAGCATTGCTCTTCAGGAGAGACAAGAAGGACACAACCGGGCTGCCCCTCTCTTTTGTGTGTCACTCTGCTATCTGGGACTCAGGTCACTTCCCCGTCTGGGGCTCAGTTTCACCATCCATAAAAAGAGGGCCTGTACTTCTTAAAATCTAGTCCCTTTGTACTCTTGGGTTCTGAAACACCAACTGTGAACTCCAATGTGCTTCTATTTCTAAGGAAAAAACACAAAATGCTAGCGAAATTCTAGCAAAAAACACAAAAATGTAAAATCCAGAATTGAATTTTAAATATAAAGAATTAATCTGTATTTACTAGCCAGAAGAAAATGACATTGAAATTTAAAGCAAGGCTAGAACTTGAGTTGGCTAATAGTTGGTCTGACACCATCTCCCATGGTCAGGATTGGCTTTGAGAGGGAGATTCCCCAGCAGTACCTGTGCTACAGCATAACTGGGAGGGAGGGCCTGAGGGGCCTTGGAGACCCCCCAGTCCAGGGCTCCCTCAAGACTTATCCAAGGGGCAGATTCCTAGGTCCACCAAGGAAGATTCCATTTCTCTAGGTATGGAGAGGACCTGGAAAGCTGTGCTTTGAGCAGTGACTCTGGTACATGGTCAGGAACCGTGGTTGGAACCACTGGTGCAATCCAGCCCTTCACTTTACAAATGAGGAAACTGAGGACTGAGGAGACTAATAGCTGCTCAAACGAAAATGTTAAAAATTATTCCATTTTAGTCTGTGACTGCTAAACTTTCAGGTGGAAATCAGAGGCTTATTAAGTGTCTGCTTATTTTCCTTTGTAACTGACTGTATTCATTTTCTATGACTGCAGTAACAAATTCCCACAAATTTGGTACTTAAAACAACACAAATTTATTCTCTCACCATTCTGCATTCAGAAGTCTAAAATCTGGACTAACATCAAGGTGTTGGCAGAGCTGATTCCTCTGGAGGCTCTGAGGAGAGAATCCATTTCCTTGCCTTTTTCAGTTTCTAGTGGCCACCTGTATTCCTTGGTTTGTGGCCCCTTTCGCCATCTTCAAAGTGCATCTCTCCAGTGTCTGCTCATCGCCTTCTCCTCTTGTGTCAAATCACCCACTACCTCCCTCTTTTAAGGACCCTTGCGAGTGAATGATCCAGGATAATCTTCCCATCTGAAGATCTTTAACTTAATCATATCTATACAGACCCTTTTTCCAAATAAGGTGACATTCACAGGTTCCAGGGATTTGGACCTGGATATCTTTTGTTGTTGTTATTGCTGCTGTTGTTAGGTGCCGTCAAGTCAGTTCTGACTCATAGCGACCCCATGTACAGCAGAACGAAACACTACCTGGTCCTGCGCCATCCTCACAAACATTGCTATGTTTGAGCTCATTGTTGCAGCCACTGTGTCAGTCCATCTCGTTTAGGGTCTTCCTCTGTTTCGCTGACCCTCTATCAAGGATGATGTCCTTCTCCAGGGACTGGTCCTCCTGATAACGTATGCAAAGTATGTGAGAGAAAGTCTTTCTATCCTTGCTTCCGAGGAGCACTCTGGCTGTACTTCCAAAATAGACTTATATATTCTTCTGGCAGCCCATGGTATATTCACTCTTCTTCACCAACACCATAATTCAAAGGCATCAATTCTTCCTCGGTCTTCCTTATTCATTGTCCAGCTTTTGCACGCGTATGAAGCAATTGAAAATATCATGGCTTGGGTCAGGCACACCTTAGTCCTCAATGGATATCTTTAGGGACCATTATTCAGCCTACCACACCCAAGTACATATTCATCTTTTAATTCCAGAGGAGAAGGTAGCAGGACTGCCACCTTCCTAAAGCAAACTGAACTACCACCACACAATGGCAGAAGGCTTCAGGGCCAGCTAAATCAAATCTAATCAAAATGTTTAGTATAATCACCCCTTCCATTAAATGGCTTGAACCCACTATGTACCAGGAGCTGTGGTTTAAATAAGCCCCAATCCCTGCCTATGAGGATCTCAAGTAGTGAAGGAAACAGAAAGGAAAAGAGATCACTACAGAACATCACAGAGGACAGTGATGTCCAATGGGCCAGCTCAGCCCAGAAGTGGAAGCAATCAACCAGCTCCTAACCAGAAGAAGCAAAACCTGGAGCAGGGTCTCAAAGGATGAGTAAGAAATTAGCAAACAGCTCAGGGAAGGAAAAGCTTTTCAACCAGTAGTGCAAAGGCATGGAGGTTCAGAGACAGGTAGGTATGTACAGAACATCAGTAGCCCAGGGGTGAGGCTGAGAGGATAGTCAAGAGTCAGATTATGAAGGACTTGGGGTGCCACCCTAAGGCAACCATATTAGAGTACAGTGAATTACTTAATATGGCCCATCTAGCCATAGTCTTTGTGACTCCCATACAATGATTGGGCAGGACTATGCAAATAAGGTGTTTGTAGTCTACGAAGGGGATTGGACAGCTTGCTGCTAATGCAAATAGGATGCATGGAACAATTGTGGGGGTGGAGCCAGCAAATAAGGTGTATGGAACCCTAACAAGGGGGTTGGCAGTTTTGCCATCCTGCTAAGCTTCAAATAAGCCATCCTTGAGACAGAAAGGCAGGAACTGACTACCACCAAGAAAAGATGGGAGTAGAGCGTGTCTTTTGGACCCAGGGTCCCTGTGCTGAGAACTTCCTACACCCAGGAGACACAGAGAGAGACAGCTGTAACACCAGAGACAGTGCAACATAGTGAGAAGTGGTGGCAGAGAAATGGTGGCAGCAGAACCAAGAGACCAGTGCAAGATGGTGCAGTGGACTTGCTGGCCCACAAAGCAGGGTGGTTACAGTGGGTGTGCCAATCCACAGAGCAAGAGAGCTGAGCACCTTCGGGCAAAAGGCTTCCTGGCAGAGTGGGGTGACTCTGGGTACTTGGTGGCAGAGCTAGGCTTGCTGGCCCACAGAGCCAGAGAGCTGAGCACCTTCGGGCAGAGGCTTACTGGCAGAGTGGGGTGCCTCCGGGCACTTATTAGTGGAGCTAAAGAGCTTTGTAATACTTGCCCAAGCAGGGCTGAGGCCAGGCCAAGAGGCCAAGGGCCAGAGAGAGGCTTGCTTGTAGGAGCAGCTGAGAAGAGGCTGTCCTGATCAAAGAACTGTATCCTGAGTCATTTCTGATGCTGAATTGTAACGTGCTACTTCCCTCATAAACCCCATAATCATGAGTATTATCTCTGAGTTCTGTGTGACTGCTGCAACTAATTTTCGAACCCAGCAGAGACGTAGAGAGTGCCATGGGAGGAATGGCTGGTGTTAGAATTGGTAAAATGGTTGGAGAGAAGAGGCATATCTGACCTCTGCTTCATATGAATCAGCTTTGGGCTGATACTGATGCAGATTCTCTGTCTCGCTTGTGAAGTTAGAGAAGGTCAGACACCTCCGCCATGCCATTTTTACACATACGTTTTGAACAAAAACTTGGAATAAATGGTCTGGTATGGTTATGTAAATGAGCCTAATTCTGGGAAATACAAGTCACAAGGGTTCAGCCTACAGGACACAGAGGGATCCCCTCTCTGTGTTGCTAAATACCTGAAGTTTTTTAAATCTGAAAATAGTATATATGAAGACAACAAAAGGGGTAGTAAAGGAAATGTTAGGCCCACACAATGGAATGAACTAAGCAGAGTTTACCAAGCCATCAGAGTCCCTAGGTGATACAAACAGTCAATGCACTTGGCTGCTAACTAAAAAAGAGGGGCTCAAGTCTACCCAGAGGCACCTCGGAAGAAAGCCCTGGCAATCTAATTTCTAAAAAATGAACCATTAAAAACCCTCTGGAGCACAGTTGTACTCTAACACACATGGTGTCACCATGAGTTGAAATTGACTTGATGGCAACAGGTTTTTGGTGCTAAGCCATTAATGCTGTTTATAAAATCTGCTTCCACTGTTTACTACTAGTCTCTCCCCATCAGCATGTAGTACGTGCCACATCTTTTCGATCTTTCATTCTACTATTTTGTGTTAACCACAAATCCACTTGTTAATCTCAGGAGATATTACAGGGTCTCGACCTAAAACATGAAGGCAAAGAGTTCTCTGTACCTCTGTCTGCACTGTCTTCCATCAGCTGATTTTTCTTGTCCTCAGTGGCCCTGTGTACTATGTTGAATACTGTCCCCCCAAAATTCATGTCTGCCCAGAATCTCATAATGTGACCTTATTTGGAAATAGGATGTTTGTAAATGTAATTAATTGAGAATGAATTCTCATTGGATTAGGGTTGGCCTTAAATCCAATGACAGTGTCCTCACACGAAGACCACATGAAGAGTAAGGCAGAGATTAGAGTTATGCTGTCATAAGCCAAGGACCACCAAGGATGGCCAGCAACCACCAGAAGCCAGGAAGAGACAGAAAGGATTCCTCCCTAGAGCCTTCAGAGACAGTCTGCTGCCACCTTGATTTCAAACTTCTAGCCTCCAGAACTGTGAGAGAATAAATTCCTGTGTATTGAGCCCCCCAGTTTGTGGTAATTTGTTTTGGCAACCCTAGGAATCTAATACACCCTGTCTTTTCTGCTATTAAATAAATGTTTGAAGGACAACTCTCCTTCCATATAAAATGGGCTCGGCTAATTCTCTGGGCAGTCACATGGGCAAAGAATCTTGACTTTGAGGGTTAGAAGGAAATGTCATCTGGGCTGATTCTCTAAAAGATTCCTCCATTACAAAATGTCCTTTAAATTATAATTGTTGACTTTGTCCCATTATCAACCACCCCCCACCCCCCAAGCAGCTGGCCTTAAAAGCTGTGTGCAGACGGCCTCCTTGGGGTTTGCCGCTTAACTCTCCCATCTCCAGACATATTACACGTGTATATACATACGTGCGTGCTCACACACACACCCCAAATCCATGAGTATTTATGGTTAAGAGCTCGGCTGCTAATCAAAAAGTTGGCAGTTCGAATCCACCAGCAGCTCCTTGGAAATCCTCTGGGACAGTTCTAGTCTGTCCTATGAGCTGGAATTGACTCTAGGGCAACGGGTTTAGTTTGGGTATGTGCAAGACAGAGAAGGTCTTGTCGAGAAGGGTAGGAAATGAACTCTGCCCTCGAGCAGTGACAGTCTTGCTGGAAAGAGAATGTGTAAATATGTGAGAAACTAATTTGCAAACCAAGAGATAGATAATAACAGCACCAATGGAAGAGATTATCCCTCAAACAGGGGTAGCTTAATCTTTAATAAAGCTCTGTCACACCCACTAGCTTATTGGGTTCTCACAATAGCTCCATGAAATGCTCAAGGCAAAGACTGCAAAGCTGCAGAGGAGGACCAGAGGGGCTGAGCTACCCGAATCTTAACAGTGTGAAGGAAGATTGCCCCTCTAAAAGCTATCAGCTGGAATAAACCACAAGCCAGGCATCCTTTCATTTGTAATCTTCTCAGCTTGTCTGTACCAAGTAAACAGCCGAACAAATAGACCTTGATTTTGATAGTTTTAAAAGGGAATGGGGTTGATTTACCCAGTGTCTGATTTTTGCAAAAATCACACAATTTGAGCTTTAAAGCACTATACTCCCCTTGTCTCCTGGGGTAAATTGACTTTTAAATGATCGCAGCTAAATACCCAAATCTCCATAACCAAGACTAGGGCTAAAAAACGCACCTCCGTCCTACACAAGTCTGGTCAGTTTCTGAAACAGCTTTCTCTCTGGCAGCTTTCAGACCATAGTATGGAAGGCTCCTAGCCAAGCAGGCAGGAGAGAGCCAAGGCGAGCCAGACTGCGATGAAGGCAGGCTCCAAGGTGCTGAGAAGGTGGGATGGGGCAGCTTCTGATTTTGAGACTTGACGAATCCTAAGAAAGTCATGTTCCCCACCTCCCACTTTTTTTTCCCTCCTTCTCACTTATCTTTTGCACATAAAAAAGCAAGAAGATTTAGTACTTAGAGCAGTGGTTCCCAGAATGTAGCCTAGGGGTCTTTGGGGGATTCCTCAGACCATCCGTAAATGCTGTTGGTAGGACTCTCATATGTAGGAAGTTGATCATTTTATCCGATCATCCATCCATCTATCCACCCCCTCATCACTTCACCCAGCATATTATAAACCCTCCCCACTATGCACCTGGCACTATGCTAGATACTGTTGAGAAGCTGTAAGTGATCTTGATAAGGTTCCTGCCATCAAGGCACACACATACATATATAAGGAGACAGCTAATGTAACCCACACAGGGCAGTATGTTTAAACATATGGCTGGACCACTGATTCCAAAGCTCTCTGAATCAGAGAGATTTGGGTTCAAATCCTAGCTCTGCCATTCAGTAGCTTTGTCTTGTTAAACTCAGATTTCTCCTCAGTAAACTTCCAAGTCAAGTAAGAGAAAATGAAACCAATTATGTGTGTGAAATTTCTGAGCACACAGTAGGCACAGAGTAAATGTTAGTTTCCATTCTCCTTCCCCATCTGATGACTGTTGTTGTTAGCTGCTGTACAGTCAGCCCCCAACTCTTGGAGGCCTCATGCACAATGGGATTGAACCATTCTGCTCCACAGCGTTTTCAATGGCTGGTTTTCAGAAGTAGATTGCCAGGAGTTTCTTCCATTTGATGATTTCTGTGAGCCTAATAGTTTAAGATTAATAGAAGTGATGTCTTCAACTTGATAAAAGGCTATACTATAACCACATAGTTAACATTATGTTGTTGCTGGTTGCTGTCTAGCTAATGTTGACTTATGGCAACCTCATACGTGTCAAAGTAGAACTGAGCTCCACAGAGTTTTCGATGACTGATATTTCAGAAGTAGATTGCTAGGCCCTTTTATTTCAAGGCACCTCTGGGTAGAATTGAACCACCAACCTTTTGGTTAGCAGTCAATTGCTTTAACCATTGCACCACCCACCCAGGGACTCCAATTAATATCATTCTTAATGGTAAAATATTGAGTGTTTTCCCTCAAGGACTGGGAATGCCCACTCCCACCACTCATATTCAATATTGTACTTGAGAGTCTAGCCAGTGCAATGAGTCCAAAAAAAAAGAAGAAGGAAGAAGAAAAGGAGAAGAAAGAGAAAGATATAGAGATTGAAAAGGAAGAACTTAACTGCCTTTACTTACAGATAACAGAATTGTCTGCGTAAAAAGAATTTAACTGCCTTTACATTCAGAGAACAGAATTGTCTGTGTAGAAAATCACAAAGAATCTACAAAAAAAAACAAAACTAGCTTAACAAGTTCACAGAAATCAAGGTCAAATACAAAAGTCAGTTGTATTTCTATACAGTGAACAATTGGAAATTGAAATTGAAATATATCATTTAGAATAGCATCAGAAGCATGAAATACTTAGGGATAAAGCTTTTAAAAATGTTTGTGCAGAGGAGTTCCGGCAAAATGGCGCTCTAGGCAGAAGCATCATGCTGTCCCTCCACAGCAAAGATCCGAAAAACTAAGCCAAACAGAGAATACAACAATCCTGAAACCCTAAAACATCAAATGAAGAGAAGAACTCAGCCAAGCACCAAATGGAGTGAGAAAACTGACAGAGAACGGAGAGCGAGGAGAGAGTCATGCAGAGGTCCCCTACCTGCTAACGCAGTGCAGATCCACCATCTTGGACTCCTATTGGAGACCAGCAAACGGGGGGACGAGAAAGCAGCCTCATGGACCATCCAGCGGGAGACAAAACAACCGCTCCACACATAACAATCTCCCCGCTGCATCCTGCCTACCTGCATCGTGTGCTTGACATCACACCACCAAGCAGTACAGCACGGCCTACTGGAACCTGCCCAGCACTGATTACCGACCCGCCCTGGTGGCTGTAGTAAGTGCCACAAACAACCCATCCCAGT
>NW_004443959.1:7993869-8008284 GCF_000243295.1 Trichechus manatus latirostris
GTGGGGTTGTTAACCACTGTCATAAAACAACGTGTGTACTACTGTTTCATGAGAAACTATTTGTTCTGTAAGCCTTCACCTGAAGTATAATAAAATATAAAAAAAAAAAAAAATTGCGCAGACTCTGTATGCTGAAAACTGCAAAACACCAATGAGAGAAATCAAAGAAAACCCAAATAAATGGAGAGATATGCCATGTTCATGGATCAGAAGACTCAATATTGTTGATATGTCAACTCTCCCAAAATTGAACTATATATAGATCCTAAGTGATACATATCCAAATCCTAACAGACTCTACTGTAGAAATCAACATGCTGGTTCTAAAATTTATAAGGAAATACAAAAAAAAAAAAAAAAAACAAACAAACCTAAAATAGACAAAACAATTTTGGAAATGAAGAACAAAGTTGGCAGAATCACACTATTTGTTTTCAAGACTTCATATAAAGCCACAGTAATGAAGACAGTGTTGTTGTTAGGTGTCGTCGAGTCGGTTCTGACTCATAGCCACCCTATAGGACAGAGTAGAACTACCCCATAGAGTTTCCAAGGAGCAGCTGGTGGATTTAAACCGCCAATCTTCTGGTTAACAGTCAAGCTCTTAACCACTAAGCCACCAGGGCTCCAATCAAGACACTGTAGTATTGGCAAAAGACTAACATATAAATCAATGGAATAGAATAGAGAATTCAGAAATAGAATCACACATATATAGTTAATTGATTTTTTACAAAGGTGAAAATATAATTTAGTGGAGAAAGACTGTTTTTTTTTTTCAATAAATGGTGCAGGAAAAAATTAAATGTCCGCAGGAAAAAAAAAAAAAAAAAGAACCTCAACCTCTACCATATACGAAAAATAACTCAAAATGCATCATAGACCTAAATGCAAATCCTAAAACTATAAAAATTCCAGAAGAAAACATGGGAGAAAATCTTTCTGACCTTGGAATTTGGCAAAGATTTCTTAGGTAGGACACAAAAAGCACCAATCAAAAAACATATAATAATTTAATACGCTGAATGTCATCAAAACGAAAAACTTCTCTTCAAAAGACACTTAAGAAAATGAAAAGACAAACCATAGACTGGGAGAAAATATTTACAAAACACATGTCTGATAAAAGACTTACATCCAAAATATTAAAAGAAAAATCTCAGGACTTTCAAGAAAACAACCCGTTTTTTTAAATGGGTAAAATATCTGAAACGGACACTTCACCAGAGAAGAAATATGGATAGTAAATAAGCACATGAAAAGATGCTTGGCATCATTAGTCATTAAAACTCGTTGACATCAAGTCAATTCCAACTCATAACAACCCTATAGGACAGAGTAGAATGCTCCATAGGGTCTCCAAGGAGCGGCTGTGGATTTGAACTGCCATCCTTTTGGTTAGCAGCCAAGCTCTTAACCACTGCACCACCAAGGCTCCTCATCAGTCATTAGGGAAATGCAAATTAAGACCTCAGTGAGACATCACTACACATCCATTAGAATGGATAAAATTTAAAAAAAAAACAAAAACCTGACAATATTAAGTGCTTGGAAAGATGTAAGCAATTGGAACTCACACACTGCTAGTGGGTATGTAAAATGGTACAGCCACTTTGGAAAACACTTTGGCAGTTTCTTAAAAAGTTTAATATATCCTTACTATATGATCTAGCCATTTCACTCGGAGGTGTTTACCCAAGAGAAATGAAAACATATGTTCATATAAAGACTTGTACGTAAATGTTCATAGCCACTTTACTTATAATAACCCAAAACTGGAAAGAACCCAAATGTCCTTCAGAAGGTAACTGGATAAACAAACTGTGGTACAGCCATTCAATGGAATAGTACTGAACATCCAAAAGGAACAAACTACTGACACATTTATAACATGAACGATTCTTACAAACATTAAGCTGAGTGGAATGAATCAGTCACAAAAGGGTAAATACTGTATGATCGCACTGAAATGAAATAAGTAAATATATAGAAACTAAAGATTATTTGTAGTTACCAGGAATGAGACGGAGTGGGGGAGAGGGGAATTTTTGCTTAGGGGACATTGAGTTTATGTTCATGGGGTGGAATAATTTGAAAAAGAACAACAATGATGGTTGCACAACATGAAGAATGTAACCAATGTCACCTAAATATACACGAAGAAATTGGTGAATGTTTTGTTGTATATATTTTCACTACAATAAAAAAAGACAAAAAACAATTATACTGAGTGAAAGAAGTCACAAAAGCTTACTGAATGATTTCATTTATATGCCATTCCGATATAGGAAAAACTGGAAGGACAGAAATCCCATCAGAGATTGCTGGGGCTGCGGATGGGAGGAGGGGACGCCCTTCAAAGGCAACTTTTGGGGATGATGGTAATATTCTATCTGGAACATGATGATGTTTACACAACTATATACATTTGTCAACTCTAGTAAGACTGTATACCTAAATTGTCTCGTGTGTAAATTGTACCTCAGAGCCCTGGTGGTACAGTGGTTAAGAGCTATGGCTGCTAACCAGAAGGCTGGCAGTTCGGATCCACCGGCCACTCCTTGGAAACCCTATGGGGCAGTTCTACTCTGTCCTATAGGGTCGCTATGAGTTGGAATCTGCTCGACTGCAACGGGTTAAGCCTGACTTTTACAATTTTTAAGTATTATCATTACCATATTCAAAGAACGTTTTCTACTTTTTTAGCAAAAGTTTCTCATTAAAATGAGAAAAAGGAACATTATTTATGCAAATTTCTTCTGATTAATACATGACTAAATACCGTATTTTTGTATATGGAGAGCTATAAAAAATATATACGTCATATTCACATGGTACATTATGTACACTGTACCTGACAAGGAACTTTGAGTCCCTGCTTCTATAATAGTTCCTGGCGCAGAATAAAGTGATAATTATTATTATTATCCTGCCTCTCACACATGTGTCCCTTACCACAACCAGTGGGTGCTAGGCAGGGCAAGTGTTATTATTGTTTCCATTTTATAAATGAGAAAATGAAGTTTAAAGAGCTTGCGAAAGGTCACACAGCAGGTCAGTGGCAAACGCTGAACTTGAATCCATGTCTTCTTACCTCAAAAAATTCCTTAATCTCCCCAAAGGCAACGAAGGTAAAAGCTTGAGGGAGGTATGTATGTACGTAATTGTAAGCCCAGTTGAGGGGAAAATCGATGAGCAGAAACAAAAATAATTGTTTACAGACCTGTGGTCTATTTTGGGTGCTTTCCACAAACCAGCTCCAATAAATCTGAGAACACGGCCTACACTGTGTGCCTGTGAGGTATCCAGGGCCCAGGTGGGGCTGGAACTAGGACGCAGATGTGGATCAACCACTGCCTCCCTGCCAGGAAGGTGCATCTGCTGTTTCTTTGCTTTGATGGGTCATGAAGTGAAAAAAGCCCCTCTGGAGTTAGGAGGGTCTGGATCCAAATCCTGCTCCACCATGCACTAGCTATATACACCCAGCTGAATCAGGGAGATTCTGTGTGCCCCAGGACAGGATGCAGAAGGCTCCAGGGGGGCCCCAGGAAGGAGCCCCCATGCTCCTCCTGCCTTGGACAGGCTTAACAAACATTCTCTTCTTATGCAGTCCTGGAAACGCGACCTCCTGTGATCAGATTGATAACAGCAGTTTGATAAGTTAGATGAGAAGCTTAGGGGGGCAGGGAGTTTATGTTAATGATGGTGGAATCATTTGGAAAAGGATAGCAAAAATGGTTGTGCAACTTGAAGAATGTAATCAGTATAGAACTGATGCCTTTGAATTGCAGTGTTGGCAAAGAAAATTGAATATATCATGGACTGCCAGAAGAAGGAATAAATCTGTCTTGGAAGTACAGCCAGAATGCTCCTTAGATGTGAGGATGGCAAGACTTCATCTCATGTACTTTGGACATGTTATCAGGAGCAACCAGTCCATGGAGAAGGACACCATGCTTGGCAAAGTAGAGGATCAGTGAAAAAGAGGAAGATCCTCAATGAGATAAGATTGACACAGTGGCTGCAACAATGGGCTTAAACATAGCAACGATTGTGAGGATGGGACAGGGTATGGCAGTGTTTCGTTCAGTTGTACGTAGGGTCGCTGTGAGTCAGAACTGACTCAATGGCACCTAACAACAACAACATGTAGATATTGTTGAATTGGTGTATGTTTTGCTAGGTATATTTTTACCACACACACACAAAAAAAGCTACCTCCTTTGTCCTCCATCCTATAACCTTCCCTCTCTTCCCCCAGTGCCTCACTCAGGGAGGTACCAGAATTTCCCTTTCTGCACTGGGAGGCCTCCTTTATGGTCAGCTCACCCCTAGGTTGGCCCTATCTAGGTCATCCCAAGCAGCATCTCCCAAAGTGAGTTGCTCTAACTACCAGCTCTGAGGAATGGTGGAGAGGCATCTTTAAAAGAGGTCTGAAGAAAATAAAACAAAATTTCTGTGAGAAATTCTAGGCTAAACGAAGTTAAAAAACAATTCTTTACTTCTCAGAGCCTTTAATAAGCTACCTACAAGCATTTCCAAGGGAGAAGAAATAAGCCCCATTTTCTCCACTTATTTTACCACAGAACCTCTTTTCCTCAAAAATTAGTGTTCTGTGAAGGGTACTTTGGGAAATGGAGATCTGCAGCACTCCTCTGTGATGCCCCAGAGATGACACAGAATGAGGCGCCAGGCAAGGTCCATACACAGCCTAAGTGCCCCTCCAGGGAGGGTTCTCCCTCCCACAAAGAGTCTTGCTCATGCTTATTAAATGAGTGAATGAGCCCCCTGGCTGGTAGAAGTGTTGTTCTACTGACAAATGACTGACCTCTGCCTTCAGGACCCAAACCCACCCATTGCCCTTGAGTTAGTTCCAACTCATAGCAACCCTATAGGAAGGACAGAGTAGAACTGCCCCATAGGGTTTCCAAGGCTATAATCTTTATGGAAGCAGACTGCCACATCTTTCTCCCTCGGAGTGGCTAGTGGGTTCAAACTGCCAACCTCACGATTAGCAGCCGAGCTCTTAACCACTGTGCCACCAGGGCTCCTTTCTTCAGGAGCAGGTCAGGGCTTGTCCCCAAAGGGAGGTACCTCTCTGGACTCATCTCCACCCCTTAGTGCTTTACTTACACCAAACACACACACTCTCTCTCTCTCTCATCTGTGCCTTAGCACATGCTGCTCCCGTTGTCTAGAATGGCCCGTCTCCCTCTCAAACCCACCCTCTCTCTGCTTGGTGGATTACCACTCATTGTTTAAGGCCAAATCCACGTATACCATCCAACGGAAGCCCCTCGCAGACCACACCCTACCCCCAGCACCTTAACTCGGGGCTCTATTACCATCCTCACCACCCGGGTCTCCAGCCAGAGTGGCCCGGGCTGCAGTGGGACAGTGAAGAAAAGATGGGCTTCAGTGTCATCAGATCTAGTTTAGTCTGGCCTCCTGACTTTGACTTTGGGAAAGCTGATTTACCTCTTCAAATTTCTGTCTCATCTGTAAGCAATACTTATTTGCAAGATTGCTGTGAAAATAAAACAATGTATAAAAAGTACCAGACATCTGTTGTTATTGTTATCTGCCATTGAGTCAGCTCCAACCCACGGCAACCTTCTGTACAACAGAATGAAGCGTTGCCTGGTCCTGTACCATCTTCATGATCATTAGCATGTTTGAGTCCATTATTGTAGCTTCGAGTCCATTAAGTCCATTAAGGGCTTCCCTCGTTTTCATTTGAGCATGTGTTTTGAATGGACACATCAGTCTTGGAACAAATACAACTAAAATGTGCTTTAGAAGAGAGGATGGCAAGACTTCCACTCGTTTACTTTGGACACGTCATCATGAAAGACCAATGACTAGCAAAGGGCATCATGTTTGGTAGAGGATGAGACATCAAATAGTTGTAAATGAAGTAGTGTTATTATTGCAGTATTTGTTTAGGGTATGTCTTGCTAGCTGGACTGTGAGCTCCTTGAGGGCAAGGACAGTGAGTGTTCTCTGTGTCCCAGCCCCCAGCACAGAGATGGATCACAGAATTGAATGTTTGCTACCTGAACCAGCGGGAGATTTCCCTTGAGGCTCAGCAGGATGCGGGCTGTGTTGTCAGCCCTTCTCATTCTGTTTCACAACCTTCCCCAGATGACTCACCTGCACTAGCAGCATTACCGGCTCTGACAACAATCCTCTGTGCTCCTGAGCCATCGTCTGGATCTTGCCCCACCACCACCTGAAGCCTGCCTGCTGAGGAGCACAGGGTGATTCTTATGGAAATTAGCATGCAGGTGTTTTCCCCTCAAGCACTCTATTTAAACAATCATACCCACATGGACACCCAATCGCAAGGCAGGTAACATGTCCTATCTCGGAAAGTCCTTGTCATTTGCTTAAGCAAGCTGAAAAGCATGGAACCAGATCCCACTATAAGAAGTGTCCAGGGGGTTAGGTGGGTTGGGAAGCCGCACTAACTGCCTCAGGCCATGGGGGAAGAAGGTCTCTCCCTCTTTTTGCAAGTTGCAGTTTTTTTCATTTTTCAAATTTATTTATACTAGATGTCCTAATGCTGCTGATAAAAGGCAGATACAAAAACATTCATACATTAAACATGCATTGAGTACCTACTATTCACCAAGCTCTGTGGTGGTAATAGGAACAAAAATTAAAAGTTCCTATGCTTAAGGAATGTATTAGTTAAGATACAAGCTAAAAGGATATAACAAAAATGCCCTTAAATACCATGGTCCAAATCATACAGGAGTTTGCTTCTTTCTTTTGTAACAGTCCAGAGTGAATTCTACTCCACACGTTATTTCAGGAAATCAGATCCCTCCTCCTCCTCCTCCTCCTTCTTTTTTCTTAATGAGGTATAAATTACATACAATACAAAAATCTTAAGAGTAAAGCTCAATTGATTTTTACATACGTATACACCTGTGCAAGCACCACCAGATCAAACAAAGCACAGAACATTCCAGCATCCGTATCCCTCCTGTCTTACTGGTCTGTAAGGGTGTTATCTTTGTACTATGGTCAAAGTGGAAGGCAAGCAATTTCCTAATAAAAATGTAATCTGAAAGTTGCACAGACCACTTGTGTTCACATCCTATTGGCTAACTCTGAATCCAGCATGGTTATATGGCCATGTGGGCTGCAAAGGTGGCTAGAGAAAATTGCCTCTAGTTGGGCTGCCATATGCGCCCAACAAAAACTCATGAGGTTCTAAGAAGAAGGGGAGAATGCATACCAGAGGTGTCAAGCAAACAGTGTGAGTAGCCAGACAGCACATATATCCAGCTCTCTGGAACCTGTTTATTGAGGGAAACTCATAGAGCAGTAGCAGGTAGGCAGTCTTCTGTTGCTCATTGCACTCAGACATCTGTCAAGGCCAGGCATCAGAATCTGGGAAAGGGATAGCCTTTGGACTGTGGGGCTTGTAAGCCACATGAGTAGAGGGGCACCAGCTCCTCCTTGCCATGATCAGGGGCTAGGATACAAGAGCAGTATGACATGGGAGTCTTTGGCTCCAATCCTGCCCTGCCATCTCAGCATTCATGGTTAGGGGAGCACTGGTCCTTCTTGAGCATTACCAAGGTCTGGGATTGAAGCTCTACCATTACAGCTCTTATGACATGGGCACCTCAGGAATCTCATAGAAATGATTGCTCAAGCACTTAGCTTTAGCTAGTGTCCATAAAGCTTTGCAAGAGAGCAATCTATGGGGACCAGTCTTGGACAAATTCATCCTTACTTCTAAAGAGAACAATTAGCAGTGATTGCCATAATAAGGCCACACTCTAGTAGGAAAACCAGCCAGCTAAAGTAAATTCAACGTGGTAAAGCTCTGACAGACGTTCAGAAGGGGTGCTTCGCATGGGAGGCCATCAGTGCAGATAGGAAACACTTGAGTTGAGTCACAAGGCAAGTAGGAGCTCTTCAGTGCACAGGGACATGGATGCAGGGGGAATATCACGGACAAAGGCATGAGGGTGTGAAGCACTAGGTGCAATAAGTCCATTAAGGGACCCAGGCTCCTTCTGTCTTGTTATTCTGCCTTCCCCTAGGCTGTCATAACTGTCCACATGGTTAACACGAATCAGGATCCATGCCCCACACCATACACAAAAACCAATCTGAAATGGATTAAGGACCTAAATGTGAAAACTAAAACCATAAAATTCTTAGAAGAAAATATAAGGGTGTAGATGAGGAACCTAGTTTTTAAAATGGATTATCAGATATGACAACAGAAGCTTGAAGAGCAAAAGACAAAATGGATAAACAGAAACTTATAAAAATTAAATACTTTTGTTCATCACATGTCTTTATCAACAAATTGAAAAGACAACTGTCTTAGTCATCTAGGCTGCTATAACAGAAACACCACAAGTGGATGGCTTTAACAAAGACAAATTTATCCTCTCACAGTCTAGGAGGCTAGAAGTCTAAATTCAGGGCACCAGCTCCAGGCTACAGCTTTCTCTCTCTATCAGCTCTAGGGGAAGGTCCTTGTCATCAATCTTCCCCAGTCGAGGAGCTTCTCAGCACAGGGGCCCCAGATCCAAAGGACACACTATTTTCCTGGCTCTTGTTTCTTGGTGGTATGAAGTCCCCACGTCTCTCTGCTCGCTTCTCTCATTTATGTCTCAAAAGAGATTGGCTTAAGATACAACCTAATTTTAATAGATAGTCTTGCCTCATTAACGTAACTGCTGCTAATACCACCTCATCAACATCATAGAGATAGGATCTACAACGCACAGGAAAATCACATCAGATGACAAAATGGGAATCATGGCCTATCCACGATGACAGACATTTTGGGGGGCATAATTCAGTCCATGGCACTTTCATTTTAAAACACTGGAAAAAGAAAGCAAATCAAACCTAAAGCAAGTAGAAGGAAGAAACTAATAAAAATTAAAGCAGAAATTAATGGCATAGAGAATAGAAAAGTAGAGAAAATCAGTGAAACAAGCAAAATGATTCTTTGAAAGCTAAACAAAATTAACAAACTTTAGCTAGATTGACCAAGAGAAGAAGAGATAAGACTCAAATTGGTAGACCCAGAGAGGAAAGAGAGGACAGTACTGCCGATCTTATAGAAATAAAGAGGATTATAAAGAAATACTATGAACAATTATGTCCCTGGGTGACACAAACAGTTAAGCACTCAACTGCTAGCCAAAAGTTGGGTAGTTTGAACCCACCCAAAGGTACCTCAGAAGACAGGCCCGGTGATCTGCTTCCAAAAGGTCACAGTCTTGAAAACCCCATGGAGCAGTTCTACTCTGTACACATGGGGTTGCCATGAGTCGGGATCCACTCAACAGCAACTAACAACAAGAACAAATGAAAAATTGTATGCCGATAAATTAGATAACTTAGATGAGATGAATACATTTTTAGAAAAGAACAAACTACTGGAACTGACTCAAAAAAAAAAAAAAACCAGAAAATCTAAATAGATCTGTAACAAGTAAAGAGAATTAATAATCAAAAAAAACTACCGACGATGAAAAGCTCAGGACCAGATGACTTCACTAGTGAATTCTACCAAACATTCAAAGAAGAATGGATATCAATTCTTCACAAACTCTCCCCAAAATAGGAGAAAACTTCTGAACTCAATCTATGAGGCCAGTATTACACTGATAACGAAACCATACAAAGTCATCACAAGAAAAGAAAACTACAAACCAGTATCTCTTATGAATACTCATTGCCGTCAAGTTGATTCCAACTCATAGCGACCCTGTAGGACAGAGTAGAACTGCCCCATAGGGTTTCCAAGGAGCAGCTGGTGGATTTGAACTGCCAACCTTTTGGTTAGCAGCCGTAACTCTTAACCACTGTGCCACTACTTCTCCCTCTTATGAATAGGGATGCAAAAATCCTCAACAAAGTATAGTAAATTGAATCCTGCACACTACAACAAAGTAAGATCTATCCCAGGAATGCAAGATTAATTTAGCACCCAAAAGTCAATTAATGTAATATATAATATCAATTGAACAAAAAACTCATCTCAATAGACGCAAAAAGGCATTTGACAAAATCTAATACCCTTTCATGATAAAAACACTTGACAAACCAGGAATAGGAGGGAACTTCCTCAACATGATAAAGGTTTGTGGTGCTTTGTTATGACTATGAGGGGGAAAAAAATAGTTAATAATATACTTAGTTGAACAAAGATTGGACACTTTTCCCCTAAGATTAGAAATGAGGCAAGGATGTCCGCTTTCACCACTTTTATTCAGCATTGTACTGGAGGTCCTAACTATGGCAAATAGGCAAGAAAATGAAATAAAATGGATCCAGATTCTAAAGGAAGAAGTAAGATTATCTTTATGTGTAGATGACCTGATCTTGTATATAGAAAATCCTAAGTAATCCACTAAAAAACTATTAGAACTAATGAACAAGTTCAGCAAGGTTGCAAGATATAAGATCTATATACAAAAATCAATCACATTTCTATAAACTTGCAATAAAGAATCTGAAAATAAACTTAAGAAAAAATTCCACTATAATAGCATAAAAGAAAATCGTTGGGAATAAATTTAGCAAAAGAAGTGCAAAACGTATACTCTGAAAACTACAAAACACTGTTGAAAGAATTTAAAGCTAAATAAATGGAAAGACATCTCACATTCATGGATTTGAAAACTTTAATATTGTAAAGCTGACAATACTCCCCAAACTGATCTAGAGATTCAAGGCAATCCCTATCAGAATCCCAGCTGCCTTCCTTGTAGAAATTGACAAAATTCAAAATCCTAAACTTTATATGGAAAATCAAGGAACCCTGAAGCCGAAACTATTCTGAAGAAGAACAAAGACGGAGGACTCACACATCCCTATCTCAAAGCTTACTACAAAGCAACAGTGATCAAAACAGTGTGGTAATGACATAAGAATAGGCATATGGAACAATGGAACTGAATTTTAAGTCTAGAAATATACCCATATATTTACAATCAAGTGATTTTTGACAAGGATGCCAAGACAATTCAATGGTGAAAGAGTAGTTTTTTTCAACAAATACAGTTGGCCCTCTGTATCAGGGCATTCTACATCCACAGATTCAACCAACAGCAGATGGACAATACTTGAAAAAGAAAACAAAACAAAAAGAAAGTTTCAAAAAAGCAAAACTTGCATTTGCGATTCTCAGAGGCTGTGGCTGCATGCATGCAAATGAAGTGATGTGTAGCATCCCCTGTCACAGCCTCCCACCATCTCACAGATCCTCAGTCTCTCCCCAGCACTCCTGGTTTGAGCATTGTTCCCCTCGCGTCTTATTCGTTTGCTCCTTGTATTGTGTGCACCTTTTGTTTCTGTGGAAAAATGGCTCCTAAAAAGCAATGAAGTGGTCAAAGCAATCCCTCAAAGGCTAAGAGAGAGTGTAAAGTACTATGCTATCTCTCAACGAGAAAATAAAAATCTTAAATCTTTTGAAAAGTGGCATGTCGCTTGCCCAAGTAGGCTGTAAGTTCAGTAAGAAAGAATCGAACATTTGCACGATAAAGCAGAAAGAAGCTGAAATGCCTGCAAGTGTTACTGCTGCCCCTACAACGGCAAAAATGGCCTCTCTGATTCATGATAAAGTACTTGCAAAGACTGAGAAAGCATTAAGTGTGTGGCTAGAAGACATGTCACAGAAGCATGTCCCTACTGATGGCAAAATTATAAGTGAAAAAGCACTTAGCCTCTATGAGCACCACTGTGAGAGGGTTGAGGAGAGTGAGAGGAAGGATTGTCAGGCTAGTAAGGGCTGGCTGGCTAGCTCTGGAAAGCACTACAGCCTCAACAACTTCAAGATCACGAGAGAACAGGCATCAGCTGATGCCCACGTAGCATCTGCATTCCCAGAAGAGCTCAAGAAACTCATAGAAGAGAAAGGCTACCTTCCAGAGCAAGTCTTCAATTGTGATGAAACAACTATTTACATAGTATTTACATTGTTTTAGGTATTATAAGTAGTCTAGAGATGATTTAAAGTATACAGGAGGATGTGGGTAGGTTATATGCAAATACTACACCATTTCATATAAGGGACTTGAGTATCCTCGGATTTTGGTATCTGCAGGGGGTCCTGGAACCAATCCTCTGTGGATACTGAGGGACAACTGTAATGCTGGAGCAAAAAGAATAACATTGGACCTCTACTTTATACTATATACAAAAAATAATTCATAATGGACCAGAAGCCTAAATATAAGAGCTAAAACTACAGAATTCATAGAAGAAAACATAGGACTAAATTTCTGTGACCCTAGATTTGGCAGTAGATTCTTCAATATAACACCAAAAGCATAAACAGCAAAGTAAAAATAGACAAGTTGGACATCATCAAAATTAAAAAATTTTGTGCTTCAAAGGAAACCACCCCAAAAATGAAAATACAGTCCACGGAATGGGAGAAAATACTTACAAATCATATATCAGATAAGGAACTTGTATCTAGAATATAAAAAGAACTCTTACATCTCAACAATAAAAAGACAAATGACTCAATTAAAATAATGGAAAAGGATCTGAATAGACATTTCTCTGAAGAAGATATGCAAATGGCCAATAAAACCAAAAAACAAACAAACCCAATGCCATGGAATCAATTCCGACTCATAATGACCCTATAGGACAGAGTAGAACTGTCCCATAGAGTTTCCAAGGAACGCCTGGAGGATTTGAACTGCTGATCTTTTGGTTAGCAGACATAGCTCTTAACCACTACACCACCAGTGTTTCCAAGTGGCCAGGCCAATAAGCACATGAAAAGATGCTCAACATCATTAGTCGTCAGGGAAATACAAATCAAAACCATGAGATACTGCTTTACACCCACTACGTCTCACATAGTTTGGATGTGTTATCAGGAGGGATCAGTCCCTGGAGAAGGACATCATGCTTGGTAAAGTAGAAAGTCAGGAAAGAAGAGGAAGACCCTCAAAGAGATGGACTGATACAGTGGCTGCAACAATGGGCTCAAGCATAACAACAATCATGAGGGTGGCACAGGACCCAGCAGTGTTTCATTCTGTTGTACATAGAGTCGCTATGAGTCTGAACCAGCTCAACAGCACCTAACAACGACAACAACAGGATGTCTGCAATCAAAAAGACAGACAATAACAAGTGTTGGCACAAAGTTACAATATGACCTAACATTGTCATTGTTAAGTGTATAGTGGAGAAATGAAATCATATATACATCCACACAAAAATATGTAACATAAATGTTCATAGCCACATTATTCATAATAGCCAAAAGGTAGAAACCACCCAGATGTTTATCCCAATAAAATATTATTCAGTCAGAAAAGGAAATGAATTACTGATGCAAGCTACAACATGGATGAATCTTGAAAACATTAATGCTAAGTGAAAGAAGTCACAAGAGACCACATATTATATAATTCCATTTACGTGAAATATCCCGAATAGGAAACTCTATAGGGACAGAAAAGTAGACTAGCGGTTGCCTAGGGCTAGGGGTCGGGGTGGGGAATTGGAAGTTGACCTCTAGGGGTTTGGGGTTTATTTGGGCATGATGAAAATGTCTTAAAATTGACTGTAGTAGGGATTGGACTGGACTGTGGGACACAAAGTGATACTCGTGAGAAGTGTGCCTCTTAGCTCAAGTAGATAGAAGAGACTAGATGGGCAGCTTCTGTCCAGAGGTGAGATGGGAAGGCAGAGAGGGTTAGGAGCTGGTTGGATGGACACTGGCAATCAGGGGTGGAAAGGAGGAATGTGCTGTCACAGTATGGGGAGAGCAATTAGAGTTACGTAACAATGTATGTGTGAATTTTTATATGCGAAAAATTTTTTTAAATTGATTGTAGTGATGGTTGCACAACTCTGTGGATACACTAAAAACCACCGAATTGTACACTTTAAATGGGTGAACTGTGTAATATGAGAATTGTATCTCAATAAAGTTTTTATTTTTTAAAAAATTTCTGTAAGTCACACACAAAATGTAACAATCTTTGTTGGTTACCAGGGATGGGAGGGGTGGGGGGGGGAATACTAAATAGATAATAGATAAGTGGTATCTTGGGTGAAGGGTGAGACAGTACACAATACAGGAGAAACTAGCACAACTTACACTAGGAAAGGTCATGGAAGCCCCACAGACACATCCAAACTCCCTGAGGGACTGAATTGCTGGGTGGAGGGCTCTGGGGACCATGGTCTACGGGAACATCTAGCTCAATTGGCATGACACAGCTTATAAAGACTGCTCTACATTCTACCTTGGTGAGTAGTGTCTGGGGTCTTAAAAGCCTGTAAGCAGCCATCTAAGATACTCCACTGGTCTCATCCCTTTGGGAGCAAGGGAGAATGAAGAGAACAGGATACAAGGAAAAGATTAGTCCAAAGGACTAATTGTCCACAGCTACC